>NW_023425545.1:1292948-1527948 GCF_014108245.1 Pipistrellus kuhlii | reverse complement strand
CCCTGAGCTGCTCAGGTGCACGCACTCAGGAGCGCGGGATGGTGAGTGTGCAAGTGCACGAGCATTCGCCTGTGCACACATGTCTGCACGCCTGCAGAAGGGTGGCCTTGCGATTGCACACTGGCTGGCCGGCGTGGTGGGACGAAGGGTTCCCCCCGTTCCGCACACATCCCGTCCAATCCCGCACCCCGCACCCGCCCACACCCGCACACGGCCTGCGGTTCCAGGAAGCCCTGAGTCTCGAACTTTCGAAAGCTGGACCGCCCCCCGCCCCTGTCCGGCTCTCAGATCGTGTCTCTGACCAGTTCCAGTTCCGGACACTGATGTGATTAAGTCCTTCGCACATTCATTAGCGTCACGTTGGGAGCCGGAGTGTGTTACGGTGTCTGCGGAGCCCCATCTGCGAGATGCACTTATTTACGGGAACATGGGCCCCGGTCCCCTCGGCCCCCCCGCCCTCCCCACTCCTCCCTGAGCGGAGGGAGTGGCGGGGGCCGTTCGGGGTGTGGGTGCCTGGTGCAGGGACAGGCGTGTGGTCCTGAGGCAGGATGGCTCAGGGCTGTGGCCGGCAAACTCAGCAGTCCGCAGAGCCAAATAGCAACAGGACAACGACGGAAATTTCTTTGGAGAGCCACACTCTTTAAACTGAAACGATCTAGGTGGTACGTTGTTATTAACTTAATCCGGGCCCTCCTGAGCTGGCCTCTGCTAAAATGTCCTCAGTCTGACTGAGGCGCGAAGCTCGCGGTTTGCCGACCGCTGCTCTGGGCCCGTCTCCTCGGAGGGTTCCGTCTGCATCCTCAGGCCCCGGAATGGGAGGTTCCATGGGGGGAGCGGAGCTGGGAAAAGAGGGCGATGGAGGGCCCCCCCCCAGGGCTCAGCCCAGCACCCTGCCTGCAGAGGGAGTGTCTGGGGAGCTTTGGGGGGCGGGAGGCAGGGAGGTGTCTTCCTGGGGGAGGGAGCAGGCACTGACAGGCTGCAGTCCTGCCCCCCGCGCCCTGCAGGCCCCGGGAAGCGGCCCCCACGCCCAGCTCTGCAGCCAGGAGAGCAGGGCGCCGGCTCTGCTCTGGGAACCGCCGGGCCGGCCGGGGTTTCCTGCTCGCTAAGCCCGGCTCAGAGAGGATGTGGGCGGGCGGCTTCCGTCTGGCAGCTGTTGCTGGGCAAGATCCAGCCACATCTGCCATTGGTCCTTCCCTCCTCTGGGCAGAGCGGGGCCTGCCCACTCCCGGGGCTGGTCCCTCCTAACCCGGTGGAGGGAGGCCCCTGGCCCAGGGCCGTCCCGGCCAGCCCCGCACAGGAGGTCAAACCCGGGCGGTGCTTTGGCCCCACCGGGCGCCCCTCCTCCGCTCACCCAGGGCCTCACCCCTGCCTAGCGCCCAGCTCTGGCTGGAAGGGCAGGTGGGCACAAGGGCACGCAGGGATGGAGGCAGTGCCTGCAGGGGTTGGAGTACAAACTCCCCAGGGACACAGACCTGGGTCCCCATTGCTGTGTGACCTCAGGTGGATCTCTCCCCCTCTCTGGGCCCCTGCCCCCACCCGTTACCCGGGAACCACAGCAGCAATGGCGATGAGCTTTGCAGGGTTAGGTCGCGCAGTCAGCGTGATGACACGTAGGAAGTGCTTACAATCATGCCTGGCGCGCGGGGAAATTTAAATAAACGCGCTGAAAACCTTGCCCCCGAGACTCGCAGCCGAAGCCAGGAAGCTGGGGAAAGCCTCGGAGAGCCGGAGGCCGGGCTCTCTCCCACGTGACCATGCCTGGCTGTGCCATCCTGGGGCGCGGGGGCCCCTCCGGTCTCTGGACCCGCCCGCGCCCTGCCCTGCGGCTCAGGGAGGGCGGGGCCAGGGCCGGTGGCGCTGGGGGCCTCTGTCCTGGGACCCCGTGTCCACGATGAGGGTCCGAGGCTCGCCGGCCGTCCTCCCGCCGCCCCTGGCTGTGACCGTGAGTGGCGTTTCTGGGAGGAAACGGGTGGCCCAGGCAGGTGGCTAAGGACGTGGCTCCAATCACACACCATCCGGCCACGGAGGGCAGAACCCACAGCTCTGCCCCCTGCCCTCTGCCCCCTGCCCCTGCCCCCTGCCCTCTGCCCCCTGCCCTCTGCCCTCTGCCCCTTGCCCCCTGCCCTCTGCCCTCTTCCTCCTGCCCTCTGCCCCCTGCCCTCTGCCCCCTGCCCTCTGCCCCCTGCCCTCTGCCCTCTGCCCCCTGCCCCTTGCCCCCTGCCCCCTGCCCTCTTCCTCCTGCCCTCTGCCCCCTGCCCTCTGCCCCCTGCCCTCTGCCCTCTGCCCCCTGCCCTCTGCCCTCTGCCCCCTGCCCTCTTCCTCCTGCCCTCTGCCCTCTGCCCCCTGCCCTCTGCCTCCTGCCCCCTGCCCCCTGCCCTCTGCCCTCTGCCCCCTGCCCTCTGCCCTCTGCCCCCTGCCCCCTGCCCTCTGCCTTCTGCCTTCTGCCCTCTGCCTCCTGCCCCCTGCCCCCTGCCCCTTGCCCTCTGCCCCCTGCCCTGTGCCCTCTGCCCTCTGCCCTCTGCCCCCTGCCCCCTGCCCTCTGCCCTCTGCCCCCTGCCCCTTGCCCCCTGCCCTCTGCCCTCTGCCCTCTGCCCGGAGCCTCTGCCCGGAGCCTCTGCTTTGCATGTGGCTGGGCCTGTGAGGCCTGCTCGTCTGCTTGTTTCCACGGCATCACGGATGCTTAGGGGCGGAGGCCTGCCCAGGGAGGGGGCTGGCCTGCGGTTTGACTAGGAATGTTCCGGAATGGGCTGGGGGGCCAGGGGTCCGGTGCCAGAGAGATTATAGTGTTTGCTCCCCTCACTCCTGTTCTTCCCAGGAGCCTGTGCGTGTCCATCCCACTTCACGGTGCGAACAGGGCTCAGAGAGGCAGGACGGCAAACGCCACTCACACCCAGCCCTCCGGGTCCGAGACACCCCCGCTCTGACCTCCCCCCTCACCACGGCCAGTGCGGCCAGTGCGGCCAGTGCCAGGGGGTCATCACCCCTCCCTCCTCCGGGACCAGCCCTCTGCAGAAGCCACCCTGTTCTCCGGGGGCCTGCCCCCTCACTGCCCCGTCACTGCCCCGTCACTGCCCCGTCACTGCCCCCTCACTGCCCCGTCACTGCCCCCTCACTGCTTCCTCACTGCCCCCTCACTGCTTCCTCACTGCCCCGTCACTGCCCCCTCATTGCCCCCTCACTGCCCCCTCACTGTCCCCTCACTGCCCCGTCACTGCCCCCTCACTACCCCCTCACTGCTTCCTCACTGCCCCCTCACTGCCCCCTCACTGCCCCCTCACTGCCCCGTCACTGCCCCGTCACTGCCCCCTCACTGCCCCCTCACTGCTCCCTCACTGCCCCCTCACTGCCCCCTCACTGCCTCCTCACTGCCCCCTCACTGCCCCCTCACTGCCCCCTCACTGCCCCGTCACTGCCCCGTCACTGCCCCCTCACTGCCCCCTCACTGCCCCCTCACTGCCCCTCACTGCCCCCTCACTGCCCCTCACTGCCCCTCACTGCCCCCTCACTGCCCGTCACTGCCCAGGGGATGCTGGGAAAACCCGACTCCCCAGGATGCACTAGGAAGGGAGTCATCTACCTGGGAGCAGTCCTCGGGATAACTGCCGAGGGGCCTAATTTTGGAGATAAGCACTTTATAAACATCTCATTACCGCAATCAAAGGCTCATCCATCACCACGCTCTTCCCTGGAGGCCTGATGCAGCAGCAGCCGCGTACACTCAGCTGAGAGGCCCCCTGACTCAGGCGGCCCCACCACACGGCTCACACCAATGCCCCCCAGGACCTCCGCAAACACCCTCACCCCCCCCCCCCCGCCTCCCCACCTGCCGCAGCCCCTCCCTCCTCCTGAGCGCCTTTCCCTCTCCCGCGCCCTGGCTTGCGTCTCAGACCCAGGCTGTGAGGGCGTCTGTATCACCATCTCCGTCTCGCAGACCGGGGTTCTGAGGACCAGAGAGGTTAAGTCACTCACCCAAGGTCACACAGCGAGTTAAGTAGCAGAGCCAGAGTCCAACCCAGATCCATTGGCGTGGCACCAAGACCCGGACCTTGAGTTCCCGCCTGCCTCCCCAGGCCCCCGCCCCCACCCCGGACCGCATCTCCGGGGCAGCAGAGGCCGCCGGGCGCAGGCTGGCCGGGGGACGGCCCGGCGTGCACACAGGGAGGGGGCACGCCGGTCCCTCCGCACCGGAGGCCGCCAGCCCTGCCCGCTCTCGGTCCCTCTCTCTTAAGCGGCCACAGGAGCTGCCACTTCCCGCCACGCACCTGCTCCATCCAGCCGCCCCTGCACGGCGGCCGCTGCGCCCGCCGCCTCTGCAAGACGCGAGTGAGGGCAGGGGAGGCAGCGGCTGCTTTTCCTTCCTGGGGGAGCGCCCTGTGGGAGGGGAGCCGGCCACCCCCGGCTGCGCCCCGGAGCCCATTGAACCGGACTGTTTGGCGCTGAGTCAGCGAAGGAGGTGCCAGGGCTGCTGCCTCCGCTGAAGGCGGCCTCGGGGAGGGGAGGGGAGGGGAGGGGAAGCCTCGGGACCTGGTGTGTGTGTGTGTGTGTGTGAGTGTGTGTGTGTGTGAGAGAGTGTGTGTGTGTGTGTGTGTAAGAGAGAGAGTGTGTGTGTGTGTCTGTGTGTGTCTGTGTGAGTGAGTGTGTGTGTGTGTGTGTGTGTGTGTGAGGGGGGGAGTTTGGCGGGGGGGGGGGGGTCCGGAGGCTGCGGGGACGGGGGTGGAGGGAGCTCCCGCTGTGGACGTGGGGTGCGGGTGCTGTCCTGCCTGTGGGGTCGGCATGGAGGCAGGGAGACTTCTCCCGGGGCCTCTGCTGGGAGCGGGAGACGAGAAACGGAGCAGAGGGCGGACGCCAGCTCTTGCAGAAACACGGGGCCTGGGACGCAGCCTGCGGTGTTCGTGTTGATTCTGGCCGACAGCACCGTCCGGCTACGGAGCCCGGCGGCCCCCAGGCCTGGTGGCTGCAGGTGGAGGGAACCCGTCCCTCCTGCTGGCCGCTGGCCGCTGGCCAGGAGCAGTTCTCCGGGGCTGTGCCTCTCGGCAGCCCTAGGTCTCCCAACCTCCTCGTCTGTCTGTAAGCCATGTCCCTGCCTCGCCGGGCTCGGCCCCTCCGGCCCCCGCTGCCCGCAGCCCTGCCCCTGGTCCCGGACCCCCTCAGGCTGCTGCTCCTCCGGAGGCTGCCCCTCTCCCCTCCCGGCAGGAGGGCCCGGCCTGGGGAGGCGCTGGGGCCGCAGTGACCAAGCGGCCAGAGGAGGGAGCTGGTGGCATCTCCGTATTCGTCTTCAAAAGTCAACACGGCTCCCTCCCTCCCTCTCGGGGCCCCCACGGCCCCGGGAGCCCCTTATTGTCCTTCGGCCAGTGGGTAGGCCCCGCAGGGCCCTGAGCACCACACTCTGCTGACCTCCTGGCCTTAGCCTCTGAGGAGCCACGTCCCTCACCGGGCCACGGCCACAAACGTTCTCTAGTGAACACCGTGCTGGCGCTGCCCACACCCCGTGCCCCTCCCACCTGCCCACGCCCTGTGCCCCTCACACCTGCCCACGCCCCCGTGCCCCTCCCACCTGCCCACGCCCTGTGCCCCTCCCACCTGCCCACGCCCCTGTGCCCCCTCACACCTGCCCACACCCCGTGCCCCTCCCACCTGCCCACGCCCTGTGCCCCTCCCACCTGCCCACGCCCTGTGCCCCTCCCACCTGCCCACACCCTGTGCCCCTCCCACCTGCCCACGCCCTGTGCCCCCACCTGTTCACACCCCTGTGCCCCTTCCACCTGCCCACGCCCCTGTGCCCCCTCACACCTGCCCACGCCCCTGTGCCCCCTCACACCTGCCCACGCCCCTGTGCCCCCTCACACCTGCCCACGCCCCTGTGCCCCTCCCACCTGCCCACACCCCTGTGCCCCCTCACACCTGCCCACACCCTGTGCCCCTCCCACCTGCCCACACCCTATGCCCCTCCCACCTGCCTACGCCCCTGTGCCCCTCCCTCCTGCCCACACCCTGTGCCCCTCACACCTGCCCACACCCTGTGCCCCTCCCACCTGCCCACACCCTGTGCCCCTCCCACCTGCCCACGCCCCGTGCCCCTCCCACCTGCCCACGCCCTGTGCCCCTCCCACCTGCCCACGCCCCTGTGCCCCCACCTGTTCACACCCCTGTGCCCCTCCCACCTGCCCACGCCCTGTGCCCCTCACACCTGCCCACACCCCTGTGCCCCTCACACCTGCCCACACCCGGTGCCCCTCACACCTGCCCACGCCCTGTGCCCCTCACACCTGCCCACGCCCCTGTGCCCCTCCCTCCTGCCCACACCCTGTGCCCCTCACACCTGCCCACACCGTGCCCCTCACACCTGCCCACACCCTGTGCCCCTCCCACCTGCCCACACCCTGTGCCCCCTCAAACCTGCCCACACCCTGTGCCCCTCACACCTGCCCATGTCCAAGTGCTCCCACCTGCCCACGCCCTGCCCCTCACACCTGCCCACACCCTGTGCCCCTCCCACCTGCCCATGTCCAAGTGCCCCTCACACCTGCCCACACCCTGCCGGCAGGTTTATTTACTGCGGGAAAAGCCCGGCCTCTTTCCCAGCCTCGGCAGCCGCACGGTCAGCGCGTCTCAGCATTGCTGCTGCCTCATCTCCCCCTGCACACCCACACCCCCCACACACATGCACACACACTGGTGTGTATACCTATATATACATACATGTGTGCACACACACACATGTGCGCACACACACGTGCACCCACACACACATATTGGTGCGTATACCAATGCACACACATGTGTGTGCACACATGCATATAGCACACACATGTGCACACGCACGCCCATGTCCACACCCCCCCACACACATATTGGTGAGTATACCAATGCACACATATGTGTGTACGCACACATGCATATAGCACACACATGTGCGCGCACACACACACGCCCAGGCTTTTGAAGCTGGGAGCAGGGAAGTCCTGAGAAAATTACTCTCTCACACACCCAGCTGACCCAGGACTCTCTCCATGGACGTTTCCATCCCTCTCCCTCTCCCTTCCTCTCTGACATCAGCACACACATGTCCGGTGCCCGCTTCGGCAGCACATACACTAACACGGGAAGGACGCAGAGAAGATGAGCAAGGATGGCACGCGCAAGGATGGCACGCAAATCCACACAGCACCTCATTAAAAAATAAAATATAGTTTAAAAATAACAGAGGAGCTTTGGGGGGCACAGAGGCCACCCCCCGAGGGCCAGCTTAGCGTGGCTGCCCCGGGGGAGGGGCGGCGACTTCTCAGCCGACAGGGCAGCACCGGCCACCTCCCTGCCGCTCAGTGTCCCGTCAATGTCAGTGCCAGTTACCATTCCAATAAGAAGCCGCCAGCTCCTCCCGCAGCCCACCCCCCACCGCCTCCCTCCTCCCGCCCACCCGCCCGGCAGCGGCTGCAGGAGGCCCCGCCCTGGGCCTGCCGATGGGCACCAGCCAGCCAGGCCAGAGGCTGAGCAGCAGCCTGCCCGTGAGCTGAGGGGTGACCACCGGCCTCCTCCCCCGGCCGCCCTGCCCTGCCCTGCACCCCGCTGGCCGGCGGCACCCAGCATGCCACCGCGGCCTTTCTCCTCTCCGAGAACAGGCCCTGCTGGGGGGGAGTGACTCCTGTCTGTGTCATTCAAATAAAATTTAAAAAAAGGCATGGAATTAAGAAACCAAACAGTTTATAGAGCGAAGCCCAAGTGAATAGATGTTAAATTGTGTTCTGTGTTAAATATTCATCTTCCAGTAGGATTTTCAAATTAAACACCAAACCTCTAACAAATTAAATTTGAATAATTAATTCTATTATTAGTGGCGAGAGGTTTCGGGTGGGGCGCAGGGAAATGCGTCAGAAATGCTGCTTTAATCCAAGGGGCGTGGCCTGGTCACCTCCACATCCAGGTGGGGATGCGGGGGGGAGGGGGGGGCAGGAGTGAAAAGATTTGGCCTTGGCCTGGCCGGCGTGGCTCAGTGGTGAGCGTCGACCTAGGAACCAGGAGGTCACAGTTGGATTCCCGGTCAGGGCACAGGCCCGGGTTGCAGGCTCCCTCCCCAGTGGGGGGCATGCAGGAGGCGGCCGGTCCATGATTCTCCCCCATCACCAATGTTCTCTCTCTCTCTCTTCCCTTCTCTCTGAAATAAATAAAAAATATTTCTTTTAAAAAGAAAGGCTTTGACCTTGACCCCTGCTGGGGCGTGTCTGAGCCGGGCCAGCCCCGGTGGGGACGGGGGGACCCTCCAGGCCCCGCCTCTGTCTCCGCGGCTGCTCCGGCCGGCCCCTTTGGGGTAACACTGATCATTCCTGAGCTCTGCCGGCCTGCCGGGGCTCCGAGCTGAGGGGGGCGGATCTCAAACCTGCAGCCGGAGGAGGGAGCCCAGGCAGGGGGATCGGTTCTGGGGCCCCCCAAGAACCCCAAAGCCCACAGGTGCTCAGGCCCCTGGCATAACCTGGCGTTGTATTTGCCAGGACCCACCCGTCCTGCCCTGTGCTGCGCCTCAGCGCCCGGCACCGTGTAACCCTGACGCCCTGACGTGTGCACGCGGGGGGAGAGTCCAGGGACTTGGGACAAGAAAGAAGTCTGGACCTGCTCCGAGCAGGCCCGAGCACCACGCGCATGCCGGCAACAACGTAACGTTCCTAAAGAATGTCACATCAGCAACAATTAATTTTTAAAGAGTGTTTTCACCTGCTGTTGGTGGCATCTGCAGGTGCGGACCTGGGGCTTCCTTAGCCAGCACCCCTTTCCCAGCGCCGGCCTATAAGACGCTCTGTCCACCCCCACCCCCTAAAATACTATCCTGTTCCTACACAACAGGGCAGCGGGATGCCGCCTGCTCATTGGACACAGTTTCACTCCCCTCCACACTGTTCCCACCCCCTCCTCAGACACGCGTTCCCACCCCCTCCTCAGACACGCGTTCCCACCCCCTCCTCAGACACACGTTCCCACCCCCTCCTCAGACACACGTTCCCACCCCCTCCTCAGACACGCGTTCCCACCCCCTCCTCAGACACACTGTTCCCACCCCCTCCTCAGACACACTGTTCCCACCCCCTCCTCAGACACACGTTCCCACCCCCTCCTCGGACACGCGTTCCCACCCCCTCCTCGGACACGCGTTCCCACCCCCTCCTCGGACACGCGTTCCCACCCCCTCCTCAGACACGCGTTC
The DNA here is from genome assembly GCF_014108245.1 of Pipistrellus kuhlii. Lineage (NCBI taxonomy): Eukaryota > Metazoa > Chordata > Mammalia > Chiroptera > Vespertilionidae > Pipistrellus > Pipistrellus kuhlii. The sequence continues at coordinate 1,518,755 of NW_023425545.1, read as the reverse complement.
CCACCCCCTCCTCAGTCACACGTTCCCACCCCCTCCTCAGTCACACGTTCCCACCCCCTCCTCAGACACGCGTTCCCACCCCCTCCTCAGACACGCGTTCCCACCCCCTCCTCAGACACGCGTTCCCACCCCCTCCTCAGACACGCGTTCCCACCCCCTCCTCAGACACGCGTTCCCACCCCCTCCTCGGACACGCGTTCCCACCCCCTCCTCGGACACGCGTTCCCACCCCCTCCTCAGACACGCGTTCCCACCCCCTCCTCAGTCACACGTTCCCACCCCCTCCTCAGACACGCGTTCCCACCCCCTCCTCGGCCGGACCAGCAGGTGCGAGCGGGCCCGGCTGCTCCGTGTCCCGCTGGAGCGCGCTTCCGGCCGAGGCCCAGCTCCTGCGCTGCGGCCGCCCCGGAGCCGGCGGCCATGGCCCACAGTCTCCTTCCCACCGAGGGGCCCAGCCCTGTCCGGACGAAATGCAGCTGCCTGACTGGGCATCGGGGTGCACTGGCCCTCACCCCCCCTCTGCACACGCCTGGGGGGTGCAAGGCGGCGGGGACCCCAGCTCAGTCCTCTGAACACGGCTCTCAGCTGCGCCCGCAGCAGCCGCCACGGCCATGGGCACCCAGGAGGCCCACCAGCCCCTGGGGCGGGAGTCCTCCAGCTGCACACCCAGCCTCTCCCCCCTCCCCTGGGCACCCATGAGTACGTGGCGGGCGGGCGGGACAGGGCAGGCCCCGGTGGCTGCCTTTCGGTGCCGGTGGCTCTCACACTGGACAGGCCTCAGCGTCCCCCGGGGTGAAGCCCACCTCCAAGGCAGGGGGCCCCCAAACTCACACAGGCAAGTCCCCAGACAACATGCTGCCTCGGCTGCTGCCGGGGACCCACTTTGGGAACCACTGAGGCTGTGGGAGGCACCAGCCCAGCCCATCGGCGCCTCGTCCCCGAGAGATTGGCACAGCGCGGGCACCAATGCCCGGGCACCGCCTGGCGCCCTCCGGTTAGGGGCCCAGCGCGGGCACCGATGCCCGGGCACCGCCTGGCGCCCTCCGGTTAGGGGCCCAGCGCCCAGGGCACCGGCCGGCCCTGCCCCGGGAAGCTTGGCTCCAGGGGGCCGTGGTGAGCTGGGGCCGCTGGGGCCAGGGCGGGGGTGGCTGTGGGGGGAGGCGGTGTGCGTGGGGGAGGGGATCCGTGAATAATTCACACATCCTCTCCCAGGCACAGCTGCCTCCCCCCCACACGGCGTGCCCGCAGCCCAGCCTCTCCCCATGTGCCAGGAGGCGGAAGGTGAACCCTCGTCCTTTTTAATTAAGAAATGAAGCCGCCTTCCTAAACAGGAGGGCGGGCGGGGAGCACCGCAGCCACGTTCCCACCACAGATCCCACGAGAAACAGAGCCTCCTTGTTGCCCCGGCAACCAGCCCCCTCCCCCCGCACAGGCTGCATCTTCCATCGCCGCCTCCCAGGCTCAGTGCGCACACAGGCGTCACAGGCCTTATCGCCAGGACCTCACGCCCCGGGCGGCGGGCCCACGGTGCCCGCCCTCCAACGCCCCGTCCGAAGGCAGAAGCACCGCTGGCCTCCCTCCCCTCCCCGGCCCAGGCCCCAGGCCCCAGGCCCGCCCGCTGCCCGGGGCTCAGCGCCCCTCAGTCCTGCCGGAGGGGCCAGGCCCCCGGCCCCTCAGCTCCCGGCCCCTCCCGGCCAAGGGCTGAGGCGGAGGCGGGTGTGGGCCTCCGAGAATGACCTGCCCTCCGAGCTCGGATCGGGCAGACCGAGAGGGTCTGTGCTCAGAGGCCCCCCCCCCCCCGTGGGTGCCCCTCCCTCTGGCTAATGGGGGAGGGGCTCTGAGCTCCACCCTGGGCCCCGAGAGCTGCTTCCGTTCCAGAGGTTTCTTTTCTTCAAATATGTTCTTCTTGATTTCAGAGGAGGGGTGGGAGAGAAACATCAATGATAAGAGAAACCATTTATGCCCACACACACGCTCCCACACACATGCCCCGCCCCCCCCATGGCCCAACACAGCCATCTGCCTCGGGGCCCCTGTGCCGCCCCACGGCCACACAGCGTGGCCACAGCAGCCACGTGTGTCGCTGGTGGACACAGGGGGCAAGTTACTCAGCCTCCAGGGACTCCGAGTGAATCTGTGTGAGTGTGTGTGTGTGCGTGTGTGTGTGACCGTGTGCATATATGTGTATGCATGTGTATATGTGTGTGCAAGTGAGTGTGAATGAGTGTGTATCTGTTGTGATTGTGCGTATGTGTGAGTACGTGTGTATGTGTGTGAGGGTATGTGCATGCACAGGTGTGCGTGTGGCACTGCGGAATGCTGCCAAGGCAATTTGGTTTCCAAGGAAATAGCGTGAGGTGCGTGGGGCTGCCCCCTCAGCGATGAGAAACGCGGGTCGTGGAGCCCAGCCCGGGGCCCGGCCTGTCACTGCCCACCCGCCCGGGGGCAGCCGGCACCGGCCGGAGCGCCCCTGAGGGACAGGACAGGGCCTGGGGGCCTGGGGGCCCGGGGCTGCAGGGACACCCCCTCCCCCCTAACCCCGCCCCCTGGGAGCCAGCAGCTCACCCTCCGAGCCACCCCCACCCCCGGCCACTCCACCGCTAATGATTCCACGCGAACACGCTGTACGTCCTCCACCGAGATAATCAGTCTGAGGCGCTGCTGCTGAGTTAACCGGCGCTCGCTGGGAGCACTGAGGCTCCAGACGAGGTTCTATTTTTAACGCCGCTGCTCGCACACAAAGGACACGCTCTGCCCTCCCCTCCCCCCTCCCCTCCTTCTCCTCTCCCCTCCTCCTCCCTCCCCTCCCCTCCTTTCCTCTCCCCCCACCCACTCTCCTGCTGTGGCCCATGGGCTGTGCCAGCCAATGAACCGGTCAATGCCTTTCCAGATCCTTCCCTAGCGTCCTCAGCCTGGTGCTGGTCAGCATCAACTGCAGATCTTGGAAAAGGCAGGGCCTGGACCCCACCCACAGACCAGCCGGGGTGTGTGTGTGTGTGTGTGGGTGTGGGTGCAGGGTGCGGGCAGATTCTCAGTGAGCGGGGCCTGGTCAGCCCCCCAACCCTGCCCGGCCCCACAGCGAGGAGAGGGCGGGAGGGACAGGCCCTGGGGCGGCAGGGTGACAGGATGGGAAAGCTTGGTGGTTCCAGGTGGCGGTCAGCGGGGGACGGGGATGCTGACGGGGGCCAGAGGGCGGACAGGTGCTCAGCCTGGGGCTCCCAGGTGCAGGCGCAGCCAGGAGGGGGAGGAGAGGCTGGGGGGAGGGGAGAGGGGGGAGGAGAGGCTGGGGGGAGGGGAGAGGGGGGAGGAGAGGCTGGGGGGAGGGGAGAGGGGGGAGGAGAGGCTGGGGGAGGGGAGAGGGGGGAGGAGAGGCTGGGGGGGAGGAGAGGCTGGGGGGGAGGAGAGGCTGGGGGGAGGGGAGAGGGGGGAGGAGAGGCTGGGGGAAGGGGGAGGAGAGGCTGGGGGGCAGGAGAGGCTGGGAGGCAGGAGAGGCTGGGGGGAGGAGAGGCTGGGGGAGGAGGAGGGGGGAGGAGAGGCTGGGGGAAGGGGGAGGAGAGGCTGGGGGGCAGGAGAGGCTGGGGGGAGGAGAGGCTGGGGGGGAGGAGAGGCTGGGGGAGGGGGAGGGGGGAGGAGAGGCTGGGGGGGAGGAGAGGCTGGGGAGGGGGAGGGGGGAAGAGAGGCTGGGGAGGAGAGGCTGGGGGGGAGGAGAGGCTGGGGGAAGGGGGAGGAGAGGCTGGGGAGGGGGAGGGGGCGGGTGTAGGGGTGGGCACAGACCCCGCATTGCATCTGGTGCAGCATCACAGCGAAATGCCCAGGAAACTCCCCTGGACCGGGGGCAGGGCACCTCCGGACAGCGCCCCCAGGCAAGCCGGCTCCTCGGCTCCTCTCCGGCTGGTCCCAGTGCACGTGGACCCCTGGCCCGGAAACTGGCTGTGGGGAGACTTATGGGACAGGGACTGGCTGGGTGGGAGTGTCCTCCGAAAGCCCAGGTTCAGATGCCCAGCCCCTCACCACCGTGGGGGGGGACACCTGTGGAGGTCAGGGCCAGAGGGGCGGGTGCAGGCCCGTCCTAAGCCCTTGATTGGCTGATGGAGTTGTCCATCAGCAACCCAAGGAGCCAATGGAACGTCTGGGCCCGGTGTGGCTTCCTGGGCTGCAAGTACCCATGCTCGGTGCACAGACGGCACCCACACACCCAGACATGGTCACCAGCACCCACACACCCAGACACCCAGACACAGTCACCAGCAGCCACACACACAGACTCGGTCACCAGCACCCACACACAGTCACCCACACACGGTCACCCACACACCCAGACACAGTCACCCACACACCCAGACTCGGTCACCAGCTCCCCCACACCCAGACTCGGTCACCAGCACCCACACACCCAGACTCGGTCACCAGCACCCACACACCCAGACTCGGTCACCAGCACCCACACCACACAGACTCGGTCACCAGCACCCACACACCCAGACTCGGTCACCAGCACCCACACACGGTCACCATGTTTTCTGGGCGGGCGGGGCAATCGCGGGCCAGCCCTGTGCCTGCTCCCGTCCACGAAGGGCTGAGCCCGCGGCCTCCAGAGGCCCTGCTAGCTGCTGGGGTGGGTGCAGGGGGCTCGGCGACACACCCACTTCCGGGCTGAGGCCGGCGGAGGCAGGTGGGGCCTCACACAGCAGCTCCTGCCGTGGGGCGGGTGCACCTGTGTCCCCGGGGGTTCCATTTCAGAACTCGGGGAGCCTGTCCTGGAAACTCCACTGAGCGGGCTCGGGGTCAGGCAGGGCCCGCCTTGCCCGGGAGCCCGTGACCCCGGGCAGACCCTGGGCCTGGGTCAGGCGAGGCGGGTGGCACAGTGGCTCCCAGCTCCGTCCCTCACGCTGCGCCTTCTCCCCAGTCCCACTGTGGAAGGAGCGGTGGCTCGCAGACGTGCCCGTGCTTCCAAGGGGCATCTGTGCTGCTCCTAGTCTCCGTCTCCTGGCTCCCGGGGAGAGAACTGTGTGGCTCGGCCAGTGGCTCAGGGGTTGAGCGTCGACCTAGGAACCAGGAGGTCGGTTCACAAGCCCAGGTTGTGGGCTGGATCCCCAGTAGGGGGTTGCAGGAGGCAGCTGATCCATGATTCTCTCTCACCATGAATGTTTCTCTCTCTCCCTCTCCCTTCCTTTCTGAAACCAATAAAAATACATTTAAATAAATAAGAGTCATTTAGCCCACTGGCCGGCAAACTTATTAGTCAACAGAGCCAAATATCAGTACAAGCATTGACATTTCTTTTGAGAGCCACATTTTTTTAAACTTTGAGTGTCTAGGTAGGTGATAGATGAAATAGAGAAGGTAGCTGGAGACCGGATGGCAGGACACACGCAGGCTTTATGGCAGGGAAGGGTACCCTGCCGGCTGCTTCCACAGAGCGGGGCAAAGAGAGCGAGAGCAGGGGTACAAGCCCCTTTAAGGATAGGGGGCGGGGCTTAGGGCACTCAGCACCCGCTGACTGGTGATTAGGGACCTAGGACTTAGGGTATTTGGCCGGTGCTGATTGGTGGCTCAGAGCTCAGGAATGTAAGGCCGCAGGTGGAGTTTACATCTGTCCATCAACTGGAGGAAGGGAGGATCTATTATATCAGTAGGTACATTGTTATTAACTTAATTAGGGTACTCCTGAGCTGGCCTTTGCTAAAAGCTTAAGGGCCCAAAGAGCTGTGTGTGGCTTGCCAGCCGCAGTTTGCCGACCACAGGTTTAACCTCATTGGCGATTATTGGCTGCACTTGGTCAGGGAGGAAATCCCAGCCGTTAGTAATACGGTGGATTGTAAAGATAATCACAGCGCTGGTTTGGGCCACTTTTTTTCCTTCTTTTTTAATTTTAATGCCACTTAGTGCCAGAAGCCTTCCGAGGAGGAGTTAATTAATGTCGCTTGCTGTGGGCTAATTCTCGTGTCAACACGTGGCTGTCGCCTCCCTGTCAGGGCTGACTCGCAGCGGCTTTAATTAAATTCCCGCCCATTATCCCTCTCTCTGCGGACACCACCCGAGGGGTATTGAAGGCGTCACCTGCTGGGACGCGTCGCCTCTTCCTAAATAACTATGACAGTGATCAAACTCCGGCTAATTACAGCGACTGAGTCATTTGTTTGTATGTTTTAATATTTAATTGCTTCCATGTTCATCCAATTAGCGAGCAACGGCAACTGGAAATTAACTTTTTATCAGCCCAGCCAATAGGCGCCCGGGAGACTCCGCGCGCGGAGACCAACGCGGACACGTGGATTCAATTAAGGGAGGACCCTCCTGGCTCCCGCGCCACTTCCCAGCCTGCACCGCGCCACTCCCCAGCCTGCACAGGGCTTCGGAGCATCTCAGGCAGGGATGTGGGTCCACACTGCCCCCCCGTGGCCACTCGGCGCAACTGCCCCGGTTCCTCTGGGGCTTGGGAGTCCTCGGGAGGAGAGGGTGGTTTGGGGACAGGTGAGCTTGTGGCTTCGAGTTCCCAGGCGGGCCCGGTGCCTTCTCCTCCTCTCCAGAGGCTCTTCTTTCTCCTTCTTTCTTCTTCTTCTTCTTCTTCTTCTTCTTCTTCTTCTTCTTCTTCTTCTTCTTCTTCTTCTTCTTCTTCTTCTTCTATTAAATATATTTTATTGATTTTTTACAGAGAGGAAGAGAGAGGGATAGAGAGTTAGAAACATCCATCAGCTGCCTCCTGTACACCCCCCACTGGGGATGTGCCCGCAACCAAGGTACATGCCCTTGACCGGAATCGAACCCGGGACCCCTCAGTCCACAGGCTGACGCTCTATCCACTGAGCCACACCGATGTCGGCCGGAGTCTCTTCTTCATGCTCCTCAGCTCCGAGGGGGGCTCTGCTCCTCGTTCAACATTCCAGCGCCTTCCGCCAAGCTCCCGGGGCCAAAGGGAGCCCCCGAGACCATGTCACCTGCGCCCACGTACACCTGAATCCTGGCAGCTGGCTGCGCCGTCAGCCATGGAGCGGGAGACGGCGCCCACACGGCCCATCGGGAACGGCATTCAGAGCAGACGCACTGCCCAGACCCGGCCACAGCCCACTAGGGCCCGAACGCCCGCCCCCCGGCGTTACCCCCGAGTCCCCCTGCTGCCTCTCTGGTCCCTCGCTCCGGCATGTCCACTGACAGTTCCATACGCGCTTTTCTCCACCTCAGCCCCTCGCAGGATGTCACACACAGAGCGGGCAGAGCACAGCCTTCTCTGAACTCTCCCGGCTCCGCCCCCGCCTGGCCGCAGCCTCACGGGATGCTGGCCTGCAACGCTCAAGTTTCCAAAAATAAAATAATCCTTCCTGAGCTTATTCTCGTCTCTCCGGCTCAGCCCTGAGCTCCTGAAGGCGGGGCGGGCCCGAACCAGCAGAGGGAGGTGCCCGGCAGAGCTCAGGAATTAACCTGCCTGGGGACCGGCAGTGTGGACCACATCCCTGCCTGAGAAGCTCCTGAGCCCCGTGCAGGCTGGGAAGGGGCGCGGGAGCCAGGAGGGTCCTCCCTTAATTGAGTCCACGTGTCCGCGTTGGTCTCGGGCAGGCAGCTCCCTGCGCACGGAGTCTCCGGGCACCTATTGGCTGGGGACACGCTGATAAGAAGTTAATTTCCAGCCTATACCAGTTTGGCTCCCTGGATAGAGCGTCGGCCTGTGGACTGAAAGATCCTGGGTTCGATTCCAGTCAAGGGCGGGTACCTTGGTTGTGGGCACATCCCCAGTAGGAGAGGTGCACGATTGATGCTTGTCTCTCATCGATGTTTCTAACTTTCTATCCCTCTCTGTAAAAAAATCAATAAAATATACATTTTTTTTTAAAAAAGAAGTTAATTCCTGGCCCGGGGGAGGGGTGTGTGTGGACGGGGCGCCTGGTGTCCCATAGGAAATGCCTGGGCACCGGGCTCCGGCCGGACAGAGGTGGCAGCCTGGCCGGATCCCTGTCCTTGGTGCTGGGCCCGGAGGAGCTGGCGGGCGGAGTGTGGGCGGAGGGCACCCGGGAGGGGGCAGGCGGGTGCTGGGGCCTGGAGGAGCTGGCAGGGCGAGGGGTGAGCGGAGGGTACCTGGGAGGGGGCAGGCGGGTGCTGGGCCCAGAGGAGCTGGTGGGCGGGGTGTGAGCGGGAGGGCACCGGGAGGGGGCAGGCAGGTGCTGGGCCCAAAGGAGCTGGGGGGCGGGGGGTGAGCGGAGGGCACCCAGGAGGGGGCAGGCGGGAGGGGGCAGGCAGGTGCTGGGCCCGGAGGAGCTGGCGGGGCGGGAGGGCACCCAGGAGGAGGCAGGTGGGTGCTGGGGCCTGGAGGAGCTGGCGGGGGGAGGGGTGAGCGGAGGGTACCTGGGAGGGGGCACCGGGAGGGGGCAGGCGGGTGCTGGGCCCGGAGGAGCTGGTGGGCGGGGTGTGGGCGGGAGGGCACCCAGGAGGGGGCAGGCGGGTGCTGGGCCCGGTGCCCCACGAGCTGAGCGGACGCCGCGGGGAGATCGCCGGCTCCCCCCAGCACAGGCGGCCTGTGACCCCGCCGGCTCCGGGGCGTCCCGTCCGCTCAGCCTGCAGTCCGGGCTCCAGCGGGGTCTCCGAGGCCCCGGGCTGTCAGACACGCTCTGCGGACCCCAAGATTTTTACCTTAAATTAAGGTGCCCAGATGCCCCGATTTCTTACCCTTTGTCCCGCGTCCCGCGGCGTTTTAAAAAGTCCAGGTCGCATGTCTGGCCACCTTACCTTACACCCACGCGAGTCCTCCTCCCCGGCCTCCAGGCGCAGCCCCTGGACTGGCCCCTCAGAGGCCGGAGGCTGCACTCCGGAGGCTGCAGGGGCTGCAGACCAGGGGGGGGGGGCCCGTCTTCTCTGCCCCCCGTGCCCCCACCCTCCCCGTGATCCTCACCCTCCCCGTGACCCTCACCCTCCACGTGACCGCACAGCCGTACTGCATCATGGGAAATTGCCGATTTGGAGCTCCAGGTCACAGCAGGGTCAGGAGCCTAGAGGGTGAGGCCGCCTTGGCGCCGGGTTTTGGAAGGCAGAGCCTGTGGGGGGGGGGGTGGGTCCCGACCTGCCTCCTTCAGAAACATGTCAGGGTCCTTGGCCCTCAGTGTGCTTCCCAGAGACCTGTCCCCACGAGTTCCCGGCATTAGGAAGAAAGCAGTGAGCAAGATGGCCGGCTGGCTCAGTGGTTAGAGCGTCGGCCGGAGGAAGCAAAGGTCTCGGGTCCTCACTCTTCCATGCGCTCCGCAGCTGACCGGAGGGGCCGGGGGTGGGGTGAGGGTAAACGCCAGCCACTCAGACACAGCTGGTGAAGCTGCATCGTTTTTGAGAGAGAGAGAGAGAGAGAGAGAGAGAACAAAGAATGACGAGAGACTCCCCAGATTACAAGTGTGGGTTACAATAATTGCTAAATTACAGAGCTCCGGCTTTATTAGGCACACGCCCCCGCTTCCCTGGCTCTCGGCGGCTGTGCTGAGCAGACAAAGGCCAGCAGGCTCCGCGGAAAGCGGGCGGGAGCTGAGGGGCCTCGGGAGCCCCCGAGTGGGTGAGGCCGGAGCCGAGAGCTCCCCCCCCCCCCCCCCGGGAGCTGGGCGGTGGCATTTTCCGAACGTGCAGACGCGCCGTGGGCTGTGCCGGGTCACGGACGTCCTGAGCGTGTCGGCACCGGGTCTGTGTCGGCACTGGGTTCCATGTTGGCACCGGGGTCCGTGTTGGCACCGGGTCCGTGTCGGCACCGGTTTTGTGTCGGCACCGGTTTTGTGTCGGCACCGGGTCCGTGTCGGCACCGGTTTTGTGTCGGCACCGGGGTCTGTGTCGGCACCGGTTCCGTGTCGGCACCGGGTCCGTGTCGGCACCTGTTACCGTGTCGGCACCGGGTCCGTGTCGGCACCGGGTCCGTGTTGGCACCGATTTTGTGTCGGCACCGGGTCCGTGTCGGCACCGGGTCCGCGTCGGCACCGGTTTTGTGTCGGCACCGGGTCCGTGTTGGCCTCGGGGCCCGTGTTGGCACTGGGTTGGCGGAGGGGGGCCCTTCCCCAGGCGCCTGCTCTTCCCGTCGTCACCAGTCACAGTGGCAACATCTCCGGCCCCCGGCAGGCGCCTGGTCCGTGAGAACTGCCGCTCCCTCTGCGCACTGCGGCCTCCTGGTCTGTAGTTCTCATCCCCACCCGCCGGCTCACCCCACTGCCTCCGGACAGGCATGTACGCCTGCCTTTAGCAGCCTCTCCGAGCAGCTGACCCCCGGCGGCGAACTGAACCGCAGCCCAGACCCCACTCACCTGCGTGTCCCAGCGACCCCGCCCGTGAGCGGCCCCGTGGGGGGGGAGCCTGCCGTTTCCCCGGAGAAATGTATTTACACGACACACCAGTTCCCACGCACGACGCTCGAAGTGAATAAAACCATCGTAAGACACGCAAAGCCGCAGAAAGGGGGCCCACAGCCAAGAGAAAGACCACCCCTGGACGCAGACCCACAGATGGTGGAGCCCCCAGAGTCAGGGGACAGGGTGTTAGGCGTAATAGAGGCCGCGGAGGATCCGGTGGGGGAGGCAGGCGGGCGTGCGCCTCCCGGAGCACCGCCCTCAGGAAGACCGCGGTCAGGTGAGAAGACCAGGGGCCGAGGTTCCCTCCCTCCCAGTGCCTCTGCCTCCTCCAGGAGGCGAGCCACGTGCAGGTCTGCAGCTCATCCAGCCACGCCCACGCGTGTGGGAGGGCGGCCCTGGCTCTCATCACCGCGTCCGCAATGCTGGTGTCACTCGGCTGTGCTCCTGCCAGCATGGCGGCACAGGGCACACCCCGCGGCTCGCCTGGGTTCAGCGGCAAGGTTGGCGTCCTCTGTCCTCGCCCCCCCAGGGCCGCCCCCAGACCCAACGCCGGCCGGGGGCCGAGGGCGTGAGCGTCCCCTACACTGTGCACCTCGGGGCCATGCGTGTGTATGGGAGTCTCACAGCAGCACACCCACTGACACCCCACGCAGTCCTTCTTGGGACAGACTGACCCCGAAGTTACTCATGGGGGGACATGGAGAGGCTGGCAGGGGGCGGGGCGGGGAGAGGCAGTGAGCAGTGGCTCCCTCACTGACAGCTCTCCAGTAATTTAGTTTTTCAATCAAGATGGTTCCAGGCCCGAGTGCTGGGCAGCTTTACTTACTTTATAAACATTTTTATTTATTGATTTTTACAGAGGAAGGGAGAGGGATAGTTAGAAACGTGACGAGCCGAAACCAGTTTGGCTCAGTGGATAGAGCGTGGGCCTGGGGACTGAAGGGTCCCAGGTTCGATTCCGGTCAAGGGCATGTACCTTGGTTGCGGGCACATCCTCAGTAGGGGGTGTGCAGGAGGCAGCTGATTGATGTTTCTAACTATCTCTCTCCCTTCCTCTCTGTAAAAAATCAATAAAATATATATTAAAAAAAAAAAAAAGAAAGAAAAAAAAAACATCGACCAGTTGCCTCCTGCACACTCTCTACTGGGGATGTGCCCGCAACCCAGGCACATGCCCTTGGCCGGAATCGAACCTGGGATCTTTCAGTCCGCAGGCTGAGGCTCTAGCCTAGGGGTGTCGAACTCAATCAGAGAAGGGGCCAAAATCTAAAATCCAGCCTAAATCGCGGGCCGAATGGTTTACTGAACAGTCATAAACTGTCATTGTGATGGAAACGCAGCGGAGTGCAGTGATGACAGCGTGGTGCGGGCCACATTGCAAGGCCTGGCGGGACGGATTTGGCCCGCGGGCCTTGTGTTTGACACATGTGCTCTAGCCACTGAGCCAAACAGGCTTCGGCACTTATACTCCTGATTGGCATTCACCACAGCGCCTCCTCCAGCCAGGAGGGAAGGCCTTTCCGGGGCTCCGTTCCCGGCAGCTTCTCCGAGGCCCCGGAGAGGCGGCTGCTGTGCAGCCGGACGAGGCTCCGAGCCCAGGAGGGCTGCCCGGGCCGGAGGCCTGGGTCCCCCAGAGCCAGGCTGACTGCTGGCAAGGCCTGGCCGCGGCGAGGGAGACGGGCTGGGCCGGCCGAGGGCCCCTGGCGGGATGGAACCCAGCCCAGCGGGGGGCCCGGGCCCAGGGACAGTCTGCCCAGCGCAGGCGCAGAGGAGGCAGCGGGGCGACCCCCGGGCTCCACCTCCTGGGAGCCCGGCTCTCCTGGACCTCGGCACCGGCAGCTCAACAATCCCTTCCTGAGGCCGCACGGCCAGCCCCTCCCGCTGCTCCTCCGAAAGGCCCTTCGCCTGAAACAGGCGGTTGGGCGCGCTTCCTAGGAAAGTGCGTTTTCAGAGATTTCAGAGAGGAAGACATGTCAGTGGTGAGAGAATCACCCATCAGCTGCCCCCCACGCGATGGAGCCTGCAACCTGGCCTGGGCCCTGACCTCGGGTCAGAGGTGAACCCTGAGCCCATGGGCCTCGCTCTCCGGTCACCCCCCAGCGAGCACCTGCGGGTCCGGAGGAGCCAGGAGCCCTGCGGGCGGCAGGCGGGAGGGTGGGAGGACGGAGGAGCCAGGAGCCGGCCCCGCCTCACCGGGGCCACGCCCGCCGGCCGGGAAGGACCGCACGCCGGAGCCCCGGGTTTGCATTTGGAACATTTATTTCAGGAAATACATTCCCAGCACTTTGTCATTTTTACAAAAAGACGGATTCTCAGGAGGCACCTAGCGAAGGCCACTGTGGAGCGTCCGGGCGGGAGGGCGGGAGGGCTGGCTGGGCGGGAGGGGGAGCGGAGGCGGCCGGGGCTGCGGGCCCCGGGCTGGAGGCCGGCCGGCGGGCGGGGCCCCGGGGCGGCGCCCCACGTCCCGCCCTGACACCGGACACGGCCTTCAACATCGTGGTTTTTGGCAAAAACATGGCAAGTCGGCAAGTAAACGGTTTCACCGAGGGGCCCTCCTCCGGTGGGCGGGGAGCAGACGCGGAGGCGCGCACCCCGGGGCCCGCGGGCAGCCGGGGTCTGTCTGCACCCCACTTCCCCGCTGCACCCCGGGTCTGCAGGCGGCCCCGCTGGTCCCCATAGGGAGGCTGAGGGGGCGGGGGTCACTGCCCGGGCTGATGGGACATCCGGCCGTTCCCCTGGGGCGGGGGGGGGGGGCAGGCCCCGGCACACGCAGGGCAACAGGAAGTCAAGGCCTCCCACCTGCCAGCCGGCAAGAGCGTGGCCAGGGCGCTGAGCGGGCATTGGGTGGCCTGGCATTCATGAACCAGAGCATCCGGGCACACAGCTGTCCAGAGAGACAGGCCTCAGCGCCCCTGCCCCGTCACAGGCCGGGGGGCGGGGACCAAGGCCATGGGGCCCCTGAACGGCCAGCCCCGGCCCAGAGGCCCCTCCCTGGGCACCGGCCACTTCCTCACTCCACTTCCACTGGACTCACTCTCTGACCTTCCTAAAACGGGGATGGGGGGGGGGGATCTTTTCTTCCTTTGAACCCTCAACCAGAGCCCAGCCGGAGGGGGACGGCGGGGCGCCACAGGGCGACGAAGACACCCCTCCCCTCCGGCCCAGCTCCGTTCCCGTCGGAGGGACGCGGGCTGCGGGTTCGAGGGGGCGGGAATAAAGGCACTTCCTGCTCCAGGGCGGGCCGCAGGCGGGCGGGTGGGAGGACGGGCGGCAGCCGGCGGGCTCGCCACGTCTAAGCAATTGGCAACTGGCATCTCATGGAGTTAATGGTCTCCCCGCGGGGGGCGGGGACGGGTTGGGGGGCTGAGTGATGTGGTCTGAGTGATGCCCACGCCCTGGGAGAGGGCGGAGGCAGGAAGGGGGTCCGGGTCCCCCGGGGGCTCCGTCCCTCCTGGGCCCGCCCCCGGCATGGTCCAGGGGCTGAGACGGCGGGGGCCTGGGGGTGGGGGGACCAAGAGCAAGAGCAGGAGGCCTGGGTCGGGCCTCCTGGACCTCGGGGACGGCCGAGCGCCGGCCCCCCCTCCCCCCCGCCCCCAGGGCTGGGCCGGGAATGGGGTCGTCGGGGCAGGGCGGTCTGTCCGGCATCGTGGGCGGCGGAGAGCGATGCCGGTGAGGGAGGGAGATAAATGAAGGGGGGCTGGGGCTGGAGACGGGCTGGGGGGGGGGGGGTAGGCGCGTCTACATCTCCTGGGCGCCGGGGCCCCCGTCCTCCACGCCGTTGGCCACGTGGCTCTCGTGCAGGCGCTTCACGCGGTACGCCTCGAAGTGGATGCTGCTGGTGATGTCCTTGATGTTCTGCATGTGCGTCCTGCGGGGCGGCCGGGGCAGGTGGGAGGGCGCAGGGCGCAGGGCGGTGCTGGGCCTGCCTCCCGGCCCCCCTCGGCCAGCCTGGACTCCTGCTGCCCTCCCCACCCCACCGCTCCGCTGCCCCCGCCCCGCCCACACCCCATCCGGTCCCCACCCGGGCCTCACCTGATGAGGAGGTCCCGCAGGTAGGCGAACTCACAGTGCATGATGTTCTCCACTGGGGGGAGACGGAGGGCTTAACGCCACGGAGCCCGCCCCACCCCGCCCCCCGCCCCGCCCCAGCAGCTGGGTGCCCAGAGGAGCCGGGCAGACAGGGCAGAGAGGGAGCCCTGGCGCCCACAGGCATGCGGTGCTGTGGGTACGGGGCGACTGACAGGACTGGCTCGGCTCCTGCTCCCCAGAAGGTTCTGGAAGAGCAAGGAGATGGCACGGGAACAGGCCAAGGAACACACGACAGAGTCCCTCCGCCCTCCCTCCGCTTCCTCCTCGGGAAACGGGAGAACCACGGGGTGCAGTGAGCTACCTGGTGCCCTGGTGCCACCCTCCTAAATGCCCGTGGGGGGAGGCACAGTGGGGGGCGCACAGGCATGAGGCACGAGCACAGGGCTTCCCCAGGGGCCCCGGGCACTGCCACCTCAGCACCCCCAGTCCCAGGAGCTGCCCCGAGGCCCCTCCCGTGAGCGGCACCAACCACACAGGCCCAGCGACAGGAAGCCGGCCTTGCTCTTCCCGTCTCCCCTCCAGCTGCCTGCGGGGCCACCAGGGGGCAGCAGAGGCTGTCCATCACCCCGGCGCCCTCCGGCCCCTCCCATGTCCCCACCGCCCTGGTCTCATCTCAGAGGTCCCCCCGCCCACCGGCCCCCAACGCGCCTCCATAAAGAGGCCCGTAAACAGCAAGACCTCAGGAAGGGAGGAGACGGAAGAGGGGGGCCAGGACAGGGCAGAGGCTGCTGAGAGGGACAGGGAGGAGCTGAAGATGGCCCCGCCCCAGGGCAGACGTGGAAGACACCCAGCCTGCACCCCCGCCAGCCCCTCCGTGGGCACCCAGAACGGCCACGCGCCTCCGCACCCTCTGCCAGCCTCTCCGGCAGCAGCCAGGGCGGGCGGCCCGGTGCGTCCCAGCGCCGGACAGGGTGTGGCCTCTACGAGGGGCAGACACGGCCACAGGGCGGCGCCAAAGGACCGAGTGGGGACCCTGTGAGGACCCTTCCCGCCCGCCTTCCTCCCTGGTGCTCAGAGGTCCCGGGGGGCCGGCTCCCCCGCCTTGTCTCCCCCGTGAGCCCATCTGGTGGCGGCAGGGGCAGCACGGGGGGGGGGGGGGGTTGGGGGGGGCGGGGGCGCTGGGGTGGGGGCGGGGGTGGGGGGGCAGCTCTGGGGGGTGGGGGGGGTGGTGGAGGCGGCTTTGCTTTGCTCTGTCCGGGCCCACGCACAGCGGGCCGTACCTTCGATGGTGCCCCACTTAGTTTTCCGGCCGAGGATCCGCTTCCCGTTGACCTGGTACTCGTGGTCGCTGCCCACCACGGCGAACGGGATCATCTCCTGGGGGCGGGGGCGGTCACACATAGGCCTGGGAGGAGCTGCCCGGGGCCCACAGCCCAGGGGCGTCCTCAGGGCTCCCCCCACCCCCCCCCGTTTCCCTCAGACCCGGAGGCAGGAGCCCCCCCCCCCCCCCCCGTTCCCTCAGACCCGGAGGCAGGACCCCGCCCCCCCAGCCGCGGCACAGCGCCCGGTGCCACACACCCGGAACTTCTCGTTCACCAGCCGGTCCTCAGCGTCCTCGTCGAACTCCTTCTGGGGGTACACGTCGATGCCGTTGGACAGCAGGTCGGCGGTGATCTGGGGGTTCAGGGGGAGAGATGGGGCACCGCCGCGTGGCAAGCCGGCCCTGCCACGACCACAGTGTCTGCAGTTGCCATGACCTCGGAGTGGAGGAGGGGCAGCCGCAGGCCGCCGGCCAGGAGACCGGTGGCTGCCCGAGGGGGGACAGGGCGGGGGGACGAGGGGAGCCCTACCCGCTGCTTGAAGTAGACCCTTTCCTCCAGGGTCAGCGTGTCGGCCTTGGCGATGACGGGCACGATGTTGACCACTTTGCTCAGGCGCTTCATGAACTCGATGTCCAGGGGCCTGAGGCTGGAAGGGAACGGCGGGTGGGAGTGAGGTCCGAGGACCCGCGATGGGAGGGAGGGAGGGAGGGTCGGTCACTGCCTCCGCCTGAGAGAGCCCGGGCAGCGTCCCAGCCCCGGGCCTGGCCCCGCCCCGCCCCGCCCCGCCCCGGCCCCCGCCCGGCCCAGCGCCCCGCGTACGAGTGGCCGGTGGCGGGGATGAAGTACAGGCAGCAGTGCACACGCGTGTCCGGGATGCGCTTCTTGCGGTTGATGTTCACCTCCTCCTGCAGGTACTTCTCGTACTGGTCATTGATGAACTTCATGATGGGCTGCCAGCTGCGGGGGACCCGGGGGGTCAGTCTCAGGCTCCGCCCGCCCAGCTCGGCAGCTCCCCGGTCCCCTCGGCAGGCCCCCACTCCCACGGCCCCTCTTTCCGAGCAGGGACCACAGCCTCATCTCAGCCCTGGCTCAGGCGGTGGGGAAGGGCAGAGCCGGGGCCGGGGGTCAGCAGCTGGAGGCCCCGCCCCCGTGGGCCCGCCCCTCACCAGTTCTCGTTGTTGATGTGGTCCCCGAAGCCCGGCGTGTCGATGACCGTGAGCTTCATTCGGACGCCCTTCTCCTCGATGTCTGCGGACACAGCACAGGCTGAGCGGCCGCCCGCCAGCCTGCCCCAGCGAGGCCCACGGGGCGCCCCGGGGACCCGTGATGACACCCAGGCTGCACCGGCGACACGAGGGCCTGGAGGCCCCGCCTGCGGCTCTGGGGGTAACTGAGCTGCGAGCCGGGCCTGACGGGCCCTGAGAGCCGAGTTAAGGAGCAGAGGAATGCCACAGGGCCGGCTGGTGCGGGGCCCGGGGCCGGCCGGTGCGGGGCCCGGGGCCGCCCGCTCCCCCGCTCACCGTGCGTGATGGACTTGATCTCGATGGTCTTGGGGATGCGCTCCTCTGTGCAGGGCGGCTGCACGGACTTCCGGCTGATCTTGGACTTGAAGAGCGTGTTGATCAGGGTGGACTTCCCCAAGCCGCTCTGCCCTGCGGGAGAACGGCCGGCGGCGGCGGCATCCGGTCAGGGGGTCACCCAGCACCCCTCGGGGGGGCAAGCCAGGCCGTGGCTGGACGCCCGCCTCTGACCACAGGGTGCACCCTCCCCTGCGGGGCCCAGCTCCCTCCCGAGAGGGCGGAGACGCAGAGCAGGTGGGGTTCAGAGGAAAACCTCCCAGCCCCGCCCAGGACAGGGACAGAGGGCGGTCTGTGTGCCGGCCCCGCCCCGCCCCCGCCCTGGGCTGTGGTCCACCCGGGGCGGGCTCCGGCCTCCGGCTCAGCCCACAGCCACGACCGCCAGCCTCGGCAAAAGGTCACCGGTCACTGCTTCCTGGTGCCGAAGGCCCGGCCTGCTGGTGTGGGGTCAGCCCCGCGGGACTGAAGGCCAGGGTTCGAGTGGGAGCCAGGGGACACTGCCAGCCTGATCGCCCCTAACTGCCCCCCGCCAGCCTGGTCACTCCTAACTGCCCCCTCTCTCCCCCGCTGGCCTGGTCATCCCTTAGGGCCCCCCTGCTGGCCTGGTCACTCCTAACTGCCTCCTTTGCTGGCCTGGCTGTCCTATGCAGCCTGCTAACCCGGGGAGGTCGCTGTTCAGAGCCTGTCTGCTCCCCTGGGGATGAGGGGGATGAGGGCCTGGGGATGAGGGGGATGAGGGCCTGGGGATGGGGCCCGGGGATGAGGGCCCGGGGAGGAGGGGGAGAAGGGGCCTGGGGCTGAGGGGGATGAGGGCCCAGGGAGGAGGGGGAGGAGGGGCCTGGGGATGAGGGGGATGAGGGCCCAGGGATGAGGAGCCCGGGGATGAGGGGGATGAGGGCCGGGGACTCACCGACCACCATGATGTTGAACTCGAAGCCCTGCTTCATGGCCTTGCGGCGCATCTGCTCCAGGATGGAGTCGATGCCCACGTAGCCGAAGTCCGCGGGCGCCTTCTCACTCCGCGGCCCCGGCGCCGGCTTCAGCCCGGCGTCTCGGGGGGTGTCAGCCATGTCGCCAGCGCCGCCAGGAGCTGCCTCGGGGGCTGCGGGGAGGGGGCAGAGCGTCAGGGGTGGCAGGTCACCCGCGGGCAGCTCCAGCCGCCGGCTCCATTTCTCAGATGAGAAACTGAGGCTCAGCTGCGTAGAGACCCCGAGGAGAGCCTGGCCCCAAAGCCCTCACATGCCCTGTGAATGGCGCCCAGGGTGGCAGCCACACGGGAGGCCTGGCCCACGGGCGCCACCCGGACCCTCGGCCCTCTCCCCTCTGCCCGCCGCCCGCCCGCCCGCTCATCCCCTGAGTCATCCCAGACGGGAGCCCAGGTGGCCTCCGTCCCGCCCCCACCGGACCGGCCTCGGCCCTGGTCCAGCCGCTGGCGGGAGAGGGCAGCCTCGTGGGGATGGAGGGACCAGGTCCGCCCGCCACACCTGGGGGTGCACATCCGGTGCCTGACAGCCCTCCCCCCCGCCCAGCCCCGGCCGCCCCCGGACTGGACCCCGGGGCCACCCCCTCTCTGAGCCCAGCACCGAGCGCCCGCCCGGCCAGGAGGTCCTGCGTCCGGGGCAGTGGCCAGGCGGCAGGTGGGGCTGGGCTTCTCTAACTCCCGCTCTGCAGTCAGACCTCCCTCCCCACGGCCCCCGCCCCCACCTGCCGGGCCAGCGGCTGGGGGTGCCCCCTGGGGACGTGGGGTACACCGTCTAGTCTGGGTTCCCCACCAGGTCTGTGTCTAGTGCGCCCCCCGCTTCCTCAGCCAGCCCCCCGTGCCCCTGTGGCCTCTGCCAGCAGCCCCAGCCACACCCTCCGGCCACCCCCGGCCCCGGATGGGTGCCAGGCCAGTGCCCAGGACGGGTGCCAGGCTTGTGCCCAGATTTCCGTAAACTGAGTTCCCACTTCCCGGTGCAGTGACCAGCTCTACCCCACGCGGCCACCCTCAGCGGCCCCCTCCCCTGCAGGGGACGCCCACAGCAGATGCCCACAGCGGGGCGAGACGGGACTGGGAGCTGAGGTCAGGGCCGGCCCAGCCCCCGCACCGGCTGCACCGGCCACAAGGCAGGAGGGTGGCGGGGCCACAGGCGGCCGATCCCAGGATCCCAGGACCGGGCTGTGGCGGTGTATCTAGGGGTCAGGCTCCACAAAAAGCCCCACTTCCGGGGCTGAGGGGTGAGGAGGCAGCACGAGGCTAGGAAAAGCCAGGAGCCTCGGGGTCCTGGCTGCCCCAGCCCAGGCCAGGGGGGCCTGAGGGGGCAGGAGGGGAGGGAGACTCAGCCCTGGCCAGGCCCTCCTCCTGCCACCGGCCCCCGCACCTTTAACAAACAAAGACAGAGCTGCTGGGGCCCCCGTGGCTTCGGGGCCGCCGCCTGGAGACAGCAGCAGCCCGATGGGCGCCCCGCCCCCACCCCGCCCACGTGACTGGAAATTGCTTCCATCTGTCTGCGGGTCTGGAGCCGCTCTCCACCCTCCCCCCACGTCCCTCCCCTCCCCCTCCCTGCAGCACTGGGGCGGGCGGGGTGGGGGGATGGGGCTCGAACCCGGGCTTCCCAGCACGTCCCCGGAGCAGGGCTCCTGTCAGCCCATCAAAGGCCCCCAGTCCACGAGAATGAGAACCCAGCACACCCCCGCCCCCGCCCCCGCCCGCTGGCGGAGTGGGAGCACAGCAGCTGCTGTGCAGGGGGGTCCGTCCTGCTCCTGGGGAGCCCCGAGCGGCCCCTCGGTTCTGCCCACCCCATGGCCTGCCTGCGCAGGGACAGAGGGCTCCTCCGCCTCCCGCCTCGGGGCAAACGGCGGGATCTGCCCGGGCCCGGCGGGCAGGAGGGGAGCGCAGCAGGCAGACGGCCCAGACCCGCTGGCCCCAGCCTTTCCTTCAGCCACGAAAAGCCCGCTGCCCCGCTGTCCAATATGGTGGCCACATGGAGGTTTTCAAAGAATCGTGGTTAACTGCACACGACATAAAACTTACCCTGAGCCGACTGGCCCGGGCACGTTCCCATGGTGGTGCAGCCGGCTCCACCACCATCTCCTGAACCTTCTCCTCTTCCCAAACCGAAACTGTGTCCCCATTACACACACACCCCCCCCCCCACGCCCTGTCCACAGGCTGCGATGAGGCTGAAGGAAGACGGTGGCAGCACAGGGGAGCGGGAGCCCACGGACTCACCTCTCACCACCCAGAACACCGGACAGAGGCCCGGCAGTCCCTTCCCTAAGAAACAGCCTGGCAAACAGTCCAAGACTCGTGTGCGTGTCACAAACCCTTTTAAAAAGCTGTCAAAGGACTCCCCCCCTCAAAGCAATAGGTACATCCAGGGGACACCCACCAATCGATTTGGGCAATTTGGGGGGTGGGGTGGTCACCAAAGAACCCCTACGTCCGAGGATCTCAATTGAAAAAAAAAACTTAGTCTAATGTAAGGTGACCCGATTTTTATCGGAACTTTTTAAAAATGCCATGGGACAAATTGTTAAAAATCGGGACTGTCCCGGTCTGGTCACCTTAGGGGGACTTAGTACTTATGTGCATCGTCTCTTCACTGAACTTTTATCAACACCAAAGAAGGTCAGGGCTCTGTGGCCAGGGAAGGTGAGGAAAAGTTTAAAATGAGCAAATGTGGACAATTCATCAGAGAAGCAAGGGGAAGTGAGGGAGACCAGAGGCGGGAGAGGGGGCTTGGTATCTGGGGGTGGGCGGAGCCGCTGAAGATGGGCGGATCTTGTGAAGTGGGCGGGGCTGAGGCGATGGGAGGGGCTTAGGGTAGGTGAAGCCGAGGTGGTGGGCGGGGCTGCTGGGGCGGAGCTGCAGTGGTAGGAGGGGCTTTGGGTGGGCGGTGCCTATGGTGGGCGGGGCTGCAGCGACAGGAGGGGCTTCGGGGTAGGCGGAGCCGCTGAAGTGGGCGGGGCCAAGAAGGTGGACGGCGCTGGTGTGGGGGGGCTTCTGGGTGGACGGAGTTGCTGGTCATGGCTGAGGCAGTGGGCGGAGTCGAGGTGGTGGGCGTGGCTGCTGGGGCGGGAGGGGCTTCTGGGTGGCGGGGCCGCTGACGTGGGCGGGGCTGAGGTGGTGGGCGGGCCGCGGGGTGAGTGGGCCCGGCGGCGCGGCTTTGAACAGAGGACCTTTTCCCGCGTCCCCCATGAACCCACCCCGGCCTCCACAAACGCCTCGTAACTGTCACCGGGGAACTTCCTGTTCCTTCCAAAGATGCAAACACTGAACACAAACGGCCAAGTTTTGCAAACGGCGCCGTGGGATCCAGGGCTGGGTTTTAACGGCGCGCAGGGCCCGTTTAACGCGATAAGTCACTCAAATCGAATTACACTTCACACGTTGTCCGGGCAGGAAACGTCTCATCGCAGCCCGGCCAGGCGCGGGTGCCAGAAACCTGGGCCGGGCCTGCAGCCCTGCTCAGAGTCCGACCCAGAGTCCGGCAAAAGTGCTCCGGGACGGCGGGCCTGCCCCTCCGAGGCCGAGCCTCCCCACCCCTCCGCCTGCCCTTTCCGAGAGGAAATCCGACCCCAAGCCGCCGGCGCAGGGTCGCCGCGGGTGGGACGGCGCAGGAGTCAGTCTCCCACGCCCCGTGCCCCCGCAGGCCCGGGGAGGGGACACAGGGCGGCTGCCTCCCCGCCCCAGGCCTCCGATCATTCAGGGGCCAGGCCCCCGCAGTGGAGGCCCCCCTCCCACTGCCCGCCCGCTCCCCCTCCGCGGCTCTCACAAACCCTCAGAGCCAGCCTCCCCGCCGTTGTCCGGGCAGGAATCTCAAGAAGGTCCTCACTGCTGCCAACGCGGTCTCAATGGCCCGGCGGGAGAGGGGGCTTGGAGCCCGGCCAGCCCCCGCCCCCTGCTCCTTCGTTCGCAGCGGAGGCCCTGGGCCCGGGCCCGAGACATCCATCTCCGGCAGAGCAGGCTCCAACCTGCCCGTCCCCGCTCGCTGCTGAGCGAGGAGTTTCCGTGCGGCTCCAGCCCGACTTCTCATTCCGTGTCCCAGGGCCCACGCCCCGCGCAGGACCCGGGACCGTGCCCCAGGCTCCTCCCGGCCCAGGGAACCTTCCAGCAAGACGGGCCCCGAACCCAGAGCCAACCCGGAACCCAGCCCGGCCGCCCACGGAGCCCGAGGGCCCGCCAGCCGCGGAGATGCCGTTAGTTAGTTCTTGGCAAAAGCGCGCAGAGTTAGAAAGAACAAGGGGCCCTCCCCCGCGAGGGGGGACAGCGGCCATTTGTCACCCCGTTTGTCACCGGGTGGAATGTCCTCTTATCGGGGATGGCCCCCTCCTATCAGCAGCTGTCAGCGGATGCTCACCAGAGCTGTCCGGCTGGGCACCAGGCTCTGCCTCCCCAGCAGATGAGTCATCCGAGCTGACCGAGGGGTCCGGCCCCTGGGGGGCACCAGGGCACCCCTCCAGCTGAGCAGAAAGGAGCTCTAACGCGAGAACAGGGAGCGCTTTCCTCCTGGGCAGGTCTCAGGCCCCCCCTCAGGCTCCCCGAGCCCAGAAAGGCGGGGGGGGGGGGGAGGCTGAAGCCAGGGCAGAAAGGGGGGGCAGGAGCAGAGGGCACCTCCTATCTCAGCTGAGGGATGGGGAGCGGTCAGCACCGCATTTAGCCAATGGGGTCATCCACCCACTGGCCGCGCCCCCTCTGGCCTGGGGCGGAGGCTGGGGGGGCTGGGCCGGCTCGGTCATCTCCTCTCCCCACCCCGCGGCTCCGGGTGGACGGCCCGCCGGCCTGCACAGACCCTGCACGCCGGGAGACCCCACTGCTCACACCCCAGCCCCCGCCACCCGACTCCCACGGCCACTCGGCCCTGGACAAGGCAGAGGAAGGGCCTGAGACGAGGGCACACCCCGAGGCGCTGCCGTTCACGGCTTCAAGCTCGCTCCGCAGTGCGGGCCGGCCGCCGGCCTGGCCCGGAGTCCCAGCACCCGTGTTCCGGCCCCCCTGCCCCCCGCTCGGGACAGACATGTCTGCCTCTGAGCACTGCTGGGCCGCGGGCAGGGGCCGACCTGGAGGGACGCCGGTGTGACTGCTCTTCCCGCCGGCACCGCAGGGAGCTTGAAACACCTCAGGAGACAGAGCTGGGGTCTGAGGAGCAAGGCACAAGGGGTCACCGCACCCCGATCTGGAGCGTGAGGCCCTGCCCCCAGCCTCCTCGCCGCCTCCGGGCAGCCCCGCCCGCCCCCTGGCTGCCGGATCCTCCAGGAACCGGGCCTGTCCCCTGGGCCCAAATGCCAAGCTCCGTCCAGGACTGGACACCCGTGCCGGGCGGACAGTCCCGAGGCCCCGCTGGCTCAGCCGAGACGCCCCGTGGGGCCAGGCCCTCTGCCCAGTCCTGGGTGTCCCAGCCGTCCCGGGAGCTGCCCGGGGCTCCCAGGTGCTACCCTGCAGCCGCCCCTCGACTCTCGCCCCAAACGGCCCCGTACAGCTGGGACCTGGGGGCCCGGCCCCACGCCACCGCCCGCCGCCCCAAGGGCAGCCGGTCTCTCACTCCCGCTCCGAACCCGGACCAGCGACGCGCCGGGAAGGTGCTGCTGGCTGAATGAGTGGGAGCTCCCTGCCCTGTCCTCCGCCCTCCTCTCCCCGGAGCGACCGGGGCCCGGCCGCTGCCCGCTGCCCGCTGCCCGCTGCCCCGGCCCCGCGGTCAGCGCTGGCCGCATCCTTTCCCACGGGCTCCCGGTCAGCGTGGCCGCCTGTGAATGAGACACTAACCGTTTCCGGTCTCCATCCTCCTGGAGCCTCAGCGGGAGGAGGAAGGACAGCGCCTGCCCATTCAGAAGATTCAGCTCAGGAAATGGCCAGCGGGGGCGGGGGCACCCACTGGGGAGGGGATGTGGGCGGAGACGGGCCAGCCTACGATGGCGCCCTAACCCCACGCCCATCTCCACCGTCCTGGCTGGGGCCCGGGGGGCTCTCCCAGGGGCACAGCGGAGGCTTACCAGGTGGGGTGGGCAGGGTAGGGCAGGGCTGGGGGGCAGGAGGCTCCGTTGAGAAGGCCTCCACCCACCCTGATTCTGCCTCTCTGCCAGGCTGCTCCCAGGCTGCACACACACCCCCCGCCCCCGACCCACAGCAAGAGGGGGTCCCCAGCGTGGAGGGGCCAGGAGTCCCGGAAGAAATGGCCCTGAGAGCTAGTATCTGGGAGCCAGACTTTGCCTGGTGCCCATTCATTTGCTGCTGGGCACAGCTGGTGTCCACACCACCAGCCAAGCTCAGAGGCTGGGCACCGGCAGAGAGGGGTCAGTAACAACCAGAGGCTTCCGCATGGACAGGCCTCGTCCCGGCTGCCAGGGGGTCAGCCCAGCCCCGAAGATACGGGACCGGCGAGGCCCCGGAGGGCTGGCCAGTGACAGCGGGTCACCGTTGACGAGCGCTCACACTGCTCTGCCTCACGGCGCCGTCCCCACGCCTTCACACCCTTCCCTACTCCTCACTTCCTGCCCGGCCGCCGGGCCGGGGGTTCGATCCCGGGCAGGGCACACGCAAGCCTCAGCCACGGACCCATCAATGAGGGAACGACACCTCCCCGTCCGTCCGTCCCTCTCACCCTCCCTCCATCTGCAGTCTTCGTTTTTAGGGAGCCTACGTTTCCTGCCTAATGAGCTGCCGCTTTTGAAACCAGACCAAAATGGCTGCAGGAGCCAATAGGCCTCACACCAGGGGCGGGAGTTACCCTTGGGAGTCCTGACACAGGGTGCCCCTCCGAGTGCTGGGACCCGGGGCGCCCTCCCCTCCCCACAGAAACACCCAACCCGCCCTGCACCCTCCGCTCCCTCCGCTCCCGGAGACCTACTGTGGGTGGGAAATGCCGGCGTCCTCGGCAGCTCCCGCACCAGCCAGACCCTGCACCCCGCAGAGTGGGAGCGGCCCCTCGGGCCCCCAGCTGCTCTGGAGGAGGCGCATTCATATGGTAATCTCCGCCGGGATGTGCCCCGCAGTAGCCCAGCCCGAGGGAGGGGGAGGGGGGGAGGGGCCTGGCCTGGCCGGACGGCTGGCCGCCTTCCCACCACAGGACCGCGCCAAGTGGGCCCTTCCCGGGGTGCCGGCGTGGACTCGAGGGACAGCCCGGGAGGCCCGGCCCGGGAGGGACGGCCCGGGAGGGACGGCCTGGGAGGGACAGCCCGGGAGGGACGGCCTGGGAGGCCCGGCCCGGCGGCTGGGGCCCAGGCCCCAGATGTGGTGAGGGCTGGGCTCTCGTGGTCTAAGATGACAGCGGACAGGCCTTTGTTGTAAGGCTTAAGCTCCGTGTGTGATGCCCGGAATGGCCTGGAACAGGCCGAGCTGGGAGGCCGTGGGCCGCCCCGCCCCCTCCCCGGGTCCCCGAGGCAGAACCCCCCACAGCCACTGTCCCAGGAATCAAACAGTACCATCCTCCCCCCAACACTGCCCCCCAGAGGCCGCTGGGGGAGGGACGGGTCCTCAGGAAAAGCAGCCGCCCCGGCACCAGCTCTCCCCACTTTCCTCCTGGGGGCGGGCAGCCAGCCCCTCCCACTCCCACACCCACTTCCTCTGCAGCCCACTCCCCACCGCCCTCCACTTCCCCTTCTGCCGAGTTCTGGGCCGGGTGCAGGCGAAGGAACTGCGGGTCAGGCCAGGCCCAGCTGCAGACCAAATGGCTCCCGGTGCCTCTCCACCAGCCCCGCCCCGCCCCGCCCCGGCCTGGCTCCATCCTGGGCCACTGAGCCGGCTCTGGGCTCTGGTGAGAAGACAGGACTCTGGCAAACACATGGACGCAGACCCCAGACCCGCTGGGGGAGTGCGAGGCGCTCCCAGCCGCGGGGTCCACAGAGGTGACCCCGGCCGGGGACAGCAGGGCGGGGGGCTGTCAGCTCCTCCAGCAGAGGGGGTGGCACCCTGGACAGCTGTCTGTCTTCCCACTTTTTAGAAGTTGAGAGAGAAGAGGAGAGAAATACAAACATTCATGATGAGAATCCTGGCTCAGCTGCCCCCACTGGGAAGGGAGCCCGCACCCCGGGCATGTGCCCTGGACTGGGAATCAGCCAGCCCTCTTGGGGCCTGGGACGGGGACGGGGCGGGCGTGTTAAAATTGTTTTCCCCATGGAAACCTTCTGACCCATCATCTCCCTCTCTGCCTCAGTTTCCACCCTTGTCCGGGTCCAGCTGGAGACAGGGTTTGAGTGAATGAAATTCCTGGGGACGCAGACTGAGGGGCCCTGGGCATCGAGCCCAGACAGAGTGCGTGGTGGTCAGGCCGGCGCGGGTCCCAGCCTGGCACAGGGGAGGCCGGTCCGAGGCCTGGCCCGCTCGGGCCTCCCCGCTGGCCGAGCGGCTGGACCCGCCCTGCTCCTCTGGGCGCGTGAGCCCCTCACCGCCTCTGAGCCCGATCCGCGGGTCCTGGCCCCGCCCCCGCCCCCGCCCCCGCCCCAGCTACAATGGGGCCGCTGTCCGACCTGTCATTTGTCTCTGGGGCCACGACTGTCACCAGGCAATGGGCAGCTTCTCCTCCGGCCTCGGCAGACAACGGACAAAGACATGGATCCGTCCTCGCTCCCTCGCACCAGGGCGTGTGGTGGGGGGGGGGGAGGGTGGCGGGAGCGACGGGAGGAGAGAGGGTGTCATCTGGTCGGTCCAGTCCCCCAGCCCCGGGGAGAGTGTACTCAGGTCTCAGAGGAAATGCGGCCCCGGCCCTTTCTCTCAAAAAGGGGCTCCGAGGCCCTGGCTGGTGCGGCTCAGTGGAAAGAGCACCGGCCTGCGGACTGAAGGGTCCCAGGTTCCACTCCAGGTCAGGGCACAGGCCCGGGTTGTGGGCTCGATCCCCAGTGGGGGGTGTCCAGGAGGCAGCCGATCCATGATTCTCTCCCTCTCCCTTCCTCTCTGAAATCAATACAAATATTTAAAAAAAAGGGGGGGGGCCTCCGGGGACGCGCCCGTCTTACGAGCCTCCGGGCCGGGCTCACAGGAGCCACGCAGGTGGGGACAAGAGGCACAGCTGCCAGCGGCACCAGGAATTCGTTCAAACATTAACCGGGCAACCGCCTGGGACGCCAGGGCCGGACAGCGATCAATAACAGTCCCCGCGGGTAGCGAAGGACGGACAGACGGACACCAGCACCCCCACCTGGCGCCCCCGGGGACAGGCACTGGGCGGGCGGGAGATAGGAGATAAAGGCCTGGGAGTCACCTTCCCCGGGGACACAGGGACACTCCCGCCCCCGCGCGGTGACCGCCGATGACCGCTCGCTCCGCTGGGCACGCTGGGCCTGGGCACCGGGCAGCGCAGGGCTGGCCGCCCGGGCAGGGACCCCGCGAGGCAGGGGCGACGGGACCGAGCAGGGGCGCCCCCAAGGCCTGGGGACCTGACCGCCTCATGGGGTCACGACTGGCAACCCCACCCCAACCGGGAGCTGGGTTCAAAGTGCAGCGCTGGGTGCTCAGGGCCCACCTACCCCAGAGGGTGCCCCCCACGCCCCACTGCAGGAGAGGGACGAGAAACCTGGGGCACCTGCGGCTCAGCTACCGAACCCCAACCAACACGTTTAGAACCGTATTTAGGCAGAAACAGCGAGGAGGGGGCATGAGCGATGGGCCTCCGTGAGGAGCTGCCCCGTCCCCAGGCCAAGGCCAAGGCCAAGGCCAAGGCCAGCCCCTGCCCCGGGAAGCTGCTCTGTGGCAGGACAGGTGAGGCCAGCCAGGGCACAGGACAGCCGGGGCCCCTGCAGAGCGAGGGCATCAAACCTCCGACTCCCTGCCTGGAAGGACCAGGCCCTCCGGCTGCCCCTCTGAGCCCGCGGGTGTGGTTCCCGGTGGTGAGAAGAGAAAAGAAAGAGGAGGAACCCCCTACCCCCACCCTGCAGCCCAGAGCCAGGCTCCCCACGGCCCCCTCCCCTCCAGGGGAGCAGGCAGGGGGCCCCCAGCGGGGGCAGACCCCCCTCCGGCCTGTCCTTGACCGGCGCCTCCCCGGGCTCCCAGCCTGCACCGGGCTGGCTCACGGCAGCCGGCTCCTGGGCCGCCCCCCTCGGCGGCTCCGGGGGAGGCCTCCTCGGCTCCACGGCGCTGGGAGCAGGCCCCTGCCTGTCCCAGGACCAGCCTGGCACCCAGGAAGCAAATCAAAGCAGGCGCCGGGCGCAGGGAGGCAGGCGTCTGGGTGGAGTCCCGCCCGCCCAGCCGAGGGCCATGACTTCTGCCGGAAGCATCTTTCCAGGCCCCGCAGGAGGGAGCGGGCCTCCGAGTCACCAGCCCTGCCGTCCCCGAGCCCCAGTCCCTGAGCCCCAGTCCTCAAGGAGCCCCCCGTCCTCACAGAGCACCCCCGTCCTCATGGAGCCCCCTATCCTCACGGAGCCCCCATCCTCACGGAGCCCCCCGTCCTCACAGAGCACCCCCGTCCTCACGGAGCCCCCTATCCTCACGGAGCCCCCGTCCTCACGGAGCCCCCCGTCCTCACGGAGCCCCCGTCCTCACGGAGCCCCCCGTCCTCACGGAGCCCCCGTCCTCACGGAGCCCCCGTCCTCACGGAGCCCCCCGTCCTCACGGAGCCCCCGTCCTCAGAGCCCCCGTCCTCACGGAGCCCCCGTCCTCACAGAGCCCCCGTCCTCACGGAGCCCCCGTCCTCACGGAGCCCCCGTCCTCACGGAGCCCCCGTCCTCACGGAGCCCCCCGTCCTCACGGAGCCCCCCGTCCTCACGGAGCCTCCCGTCCTCACGGAGCCCCCGTCCTCACGGAGCCCCCCGTCCTCACGGAGCCCCCGTCCTCACGGAGCCCCCTATCCTCACGGAGCCCCCCGTCCTCACGGAGCCCAGCTGGCACCGGGGGCCGAAGGCCGGGCTGGGGGCGGCGAGGAGAGGGTGGACGGAGCCCCAGGGCAGGAAGGCGATGGCCACACTGCGGACGACCCCGGCCGGGAACCCGGGCGTGGGGCGGACAGAGCCTGCGTGCTCTCCCCGTCAGCACCCTCGTCCTTCTGCCCACGCAGGGCGCGCAGCCAGTGAGGGGGGCGAGTGGGAACCAGCCGGAGACTTGACGTGGGGGGCGCGTCGGATAGCAGCAGCTCAGCCATGGGGGCCTCGGCCTGGTGCCCGCTTCCTAAGAAGCCGGAGACCTCTGACCCGGCAGGAAGCGTGGCCGCTCCGGGCGGGCGGGGGCTCCGCCACCAGGGTCCCGGCTGCCGAAAGCCCTGGGCCCCGCAAAGCGCCTGCGGTGACAACAGGAAGTGGGAGGGCACGGTGGCAGGGGAAGCGGGAGGGGGCGGGGAGGAGGTTGGCCCAGAGGCTGGGCTGCCCAGTGGGTGCACGGTTTCTGCAGTGCAAGCCCTGTGAACCCTGACCTCGGGGAGCTCGGGGCGGGAGCCTGGGCTGCCCGTCCCATCAGAGCAGGGCTCTGTCGCCTCACAGTAGGTCTTCCCCATGTGCCAGCTGGGTGCACAGTAGGCCTTTCCCATGTGCCACTGTCCTGGGCATCACGTGCCAGCCCCAAGGAGCAGCGGCGGACGGAAACAGACAGACAAGCAGACACAGCAGTTCTGCCACGGCACGGGCCTGGCTGGGGGCCACGGGGGCCCAGGAGGGAGGGCGAGGGGTCGGCGACAGAGCAGGTCCCTACAGCGACGTGAGAAAGGTCAGCCACGGCAGAGGCCCCTTCCCCGGCCCCGTCCTCAGCCAAGAGGACCCCAAGGATGCTGCCCCCCAAACGGTTAAACACAGGAGCCCCTCCCATTTCCTGCCGAGGAGCCCCTCAGTTCCCAGGCAAAGCAACAATGAATGAAGCGGGAGCCACAGGCTGCCAGCGGGGAGCGGGGAGCGGGGAGCGGGGAGCGGGGAGCGGACTTCTCCGGCCCCCTGGCTGCCCTCCCCGCAGGAGCCACACCGGATTCCGACCGGGGCGCCGTCTCCGCGGCCACGGCCAGGGCCAGGGCCAGGGCCAGGGCAGCTGCCGGGCGGGCGGGCGGGCGGCACATTTTTCTCGGGCGAAGGAATTCCAAGCTTCTCTCTGGTGAGTGGAGGCGATCCCCAAACCTCCGACAAAAATGCCGGCACCATGTGGGGCGGCGAGGGAGGGGGGAGGAGGGGGAGGCCCGCAGCCCCACGCCGAGCCCGTCCGGGTGCAGCACATGGCACTGCCGAGGGGCACCGGGGCTGGGGAGCACGGGCTGGCGGACTGGACCCTGGGGTTCCCCCAGCCCCTCAGCTCGGCCGGCACGTCCTTCCCCTGCCCAGACACGGAGGGGGACCCCTCCCACCAGGGCCTCCGCGAAGACATGCGTTCCACCCCGCCCCGCCCTCGCCCGCCGCCCCCAGCAACATCGCACACCCCGACCCCCGGGACCCCATCAGCGGCAGCAGGAGCCCCCAGCACCGTGCCGCCGCCGGCATCCGAGTCGGTGGAAGCCGACCCCGGCCGTCCTCAAGCCCTAGGGCTGCCTGTAGGCGGCGGCCAGCTGGCTCCTGCCCCCCCTGCAGGCCAGGGAAGCCCCTTGCAAGAGGGAACTTGACTCCTAGAAAGTCCCGCGGGGAGGACGGCGGCCTCGGCTCCGGCCAAACGTTTACAGACGCCGTGCCGCCCCAGCCCCTTCGCGCCCGGAGACCGGGCGGCCCCGCTCCCCGGCCGGAGCTGTCCCCCGGCGGGGCCCGGGCGGCGGGGGCGGGCGGCTGCTGCCCCGGGGCTGCCCGCGGGCCGGACACCGAGGGGCCCGGCGCGGGTGCGAGGCTGGGAACAAAGGGAGCGGAGCACTCACCCGCGGCCGCGTCGGGCTGCGCTGCTGCTGCCTGCGAGAGCGCCGCCCACCGGGTCACATGGCCCCGAGCCGAGCAGAGGATCAAAGGGGCTTTGTGGCCTCGAACAGGCAGCCTCCCGGGCGGGCGGGCGGGCAGAGGTAGGAGGGCGCCTTCGAGGGAGCGCTCCGAGGGGCAGGCCGGGGCGGGGCGGGCGGCGGGGAGGGGCGGCCCCGCGGCCGCGGATGGCGGGGTTACCCCGGCCGCCGGGGGCCGGTGCGCGGCCGCAGGAGCTCCCGGGAGGAGGGCGAGTGCTCACCTGGAGCCCAGCCGGGCGGGCGGCCCTGCCAGGAGCCGGTGCCTGCAGCCCTGGCCCCGCCCCGGCCCGGCCCTGCTGGGTGCTGGGTGCTGCCAAGAATCTGACATGCCCTTGGGCACCCTCCCTCCCTGCCGCCGCCCCTTGGCCAGGTGCACCCCAGCTGTGCCCGCACCCGGTCCTGACGCCCCCCAGGCCCTGTGACACACCTCGGCTCTCAGGGGCTCCCCGGAACGAGGTCCGGACCCGTGGCCCGAGCTGCTCCAGGCTCCCAGGGTCAGAGCACGGCCAGCCGGCTGCCCCCCACCCCCGCCCCCCAATCGGTGAGGGTGCCGTGGGGGAGGGACCCCGCCAGGGAGAGGAACGGGGACGGGAGGCGGGGCAGGGGCGGGAGGGGGCAGCTCACCCTGAGCTTCTTCCTCCTGGAGCCTCAGCACCCGGATCCCGTCCGGCTGGGCTCCTCCGCCCCTCAGGGCGGGCGGTGAGTCAGCCTCCTCCTCCCTCCCTCCCGCAGGCCCTGCGCGGAACGGAACGGGCCCCTGGGAGGAAGGGCTAGGGGGTCCCAGAGGAGGGAGCGCGGAGCAGCGGCCGGGCAGGGCCTGCATGCAGGGAAGGGCCAGGCCCGCCCCACCCCCCTCCCCCGCCACGACCTTTGACCCGGCGAGTGAGTCACTCCCAGGCCTGGGCGTGGCCAAGCCTCAGGCTGACGCTCCCACAGCAGTTGGGGGAGTTCCCGGGGCTGGTTCGGGGGACCTGCCTGGGGCCAGCCCAGAGTGGCTCCGGGGAGGCAGTGTCAGGGCGGCCGCTGGTCCTCCCTCCCTCCTCCCGGAGGATTCCCGCCGGCCCGGCACCCACAGCCGGGCGCCCAGGCTCCCCCGCCGGCTCCCCCATGTGGCTGGAGAGGGTGGCCCCAGAGCGCCCCACAGGCAGGCTGACTGCGTCCAGGGGTCTGCCCTCCGCGTCTCCAGAAGCCGCTGCTCCCCTGAGGCCACTGGCCCCCCCACCGAGGCGCTGCCCACCTGCTGGCCACCAGCCCCCACGCCCAGGCCTCCCGGAGGATCTGCAGGCTTCCCATCAGGCCTCAGGGCCTTGCTGTCCCCCGTCCAGGCTGGCTGCTGCCGTCGGTCTGGGGCGCCCTGAGCCCGGGCGGCTGCTCACCCCCCAGGCAGAAGCTCGGCGAGCCCGGCCTGTCCGTCACTAAGGCTCCGCGTGAGAACGGTCAGAAAAGGCGCGCGAATTCCCTTTCCCACAGGGCACTGGGCCTAAAGTGATCCCGATTTTCAACTATTTGTCCTGCGTCCCGCGGCGTTTTAAAAAAGTCCAAAAACTTGGAAAGAATCTTCCCAAAAATCGGGACTTTTTTAAAACGCGGCGGGACATCTGGTCACCGTCACAGCCTCAGGGGCCACCATGTGGTCAGCTCGCGTGTCCCCAGCGCCAACACCGAGAGACGGCCACTCCGGCCCTCTCCGGGCCAAGAAGCGTGTTATACGGACGGACGGCACCTCTCACCGGGACCGACAGGGCCCCGAGCGGGCGAGGCCGGGTACCGGCGGCACAGCTCCCGCTGTCAGGGGTGCACGCGGGTCCTCGGCGCCCTCCATGCGGCCGCACACCCAGCCGGCAGCGGTGCAGCCACACAGGCCGTGCGGACACAGCCCCGGGTTGCAGGCTCGATCCCCAGTGTGGGGCGTGCAGGGAGGGGCAGCCGGTCGATGACTCTCTCTCACCGCTCATGTTTCTCTCTCCCTTCTGCTCTGAAATCAATAAAAATGTAAACCAAAAGCCAGAGGGCCTGAGACACAGCGTGAGCCCCGCGCCCCGTCCTGGGACGTGTCACCCCCACGGCAGGCGGCCTCACGCTGCGGGGGGACCAGGCCTGGGACTCGGACGGCACCCAGCTCCCTGCGGAGGCCCTACTGTCCGGAGAGGTCGGAGGGAAACGCGGAGAGAGCGGAGCAGCGATGGTGGAGGGCGGTGGCCGTCCCAGGACTGCCAGCACCGCCGGGCGCTGGGCAAGGCAAGGAGGGGCCGGCCCTGCGACACCTGCCTGAGCCCAGGGACCCCGATCCCAGGCAGGGAGCCCCCAGAACTGGAAGAGCATGCGCTCCTGTTTGAGGCCGGCAGCCCGGCCTGGACACGTGAGCTGGGCTCTGCTGGACAGATGGGGGGACCCCCAGCCCCGGCCGGTCTGCATGGGGTTTCCCAAGCTGTCCGTCTGAGCCGGACCCTCACCCGCATGGGTCCGAGCTGACAGGAGGGGGGAGGGGTCCTGTGGCGTCCCTAACAAGGATGCTGTAGGCCGCTGGCCTGCCCGTGGGCACCCCCGCCCGTCAGTGGTCCGGCGGCAGGGTCCTGGGTTCGGGTTCCCCTCCCTGGGACCCACTGGGAGAGGAGCAGACTGAGGTGTCACCGCCCACACGATGGCCGATGCATCCCCCCCCCCCCCCCCGCGGCAGAGCAGGAGGGGGAGCACTCACACTGCGAGCTCCCTCCCTCCCCTCACACACACTCTCGCACTCACACGGCCCGCACACACCTGTGGAGCCCAGCTCCTCCGTCCCCCCCCCCCCCCCCCGCCAATCTGCCCTCCCACCCCCAAACCTCCCGGGGGGCGGCGACGCTTCCCACCTCACCACAGAGCGCCCCCCTCCCGGGCCTGCGCAGGGGAAGGCCCTGCGGGTCCCAGGCAGGAACCTGCGGGCTCCGGGCAGAGTGCAGCCACACCCCCGGGGAGGAGCCCCCGGCTCCAGGCTGGCAGCCCGGTGCTGGCGCTGCACGTGTGTGCGTGCGTGTGTGTGCATGCGTGTGTGTGTGTGGTGTGTATATGTGTGTGAGTGTGTGTGCATGCGTGTGTGTGTCTGTGTGTGTGGAGGGGTGGGGGGCAGGTGGGGTGCCACGTTTTGCAGAAATCTGCCTTTCTCCTGGTTCCTTTTCAACTGGATGCAGGAGAGCATCTGGGCCCCCCCTCATCTCCACAACAAGCCACGCCGGCCCAGCCCCCTCTTCCCCTCCCCCCCCCCGCCACCCCCCAGCCGCTCCCGCTCCCTCTCCTTCCTCCCTCTCCATCTCCGACAGATGGTCTGCATCTCCTCAGCTCCCACCACCCACTCCCTGCGGAACTCTGCCGTCTGGCTTCTGCCCATCGCCCTGCTGAACCCCAGCTCCTGAAAAACCCCCATCGCCCACACCCAGTGCCACCCACCGACCCCGGGGCAGCATGGGAGACGCACTGACCCCTCCCTCCCCCCTTCCCCCAAGGCAGGAGTGCGGGCACCTCCTCTCCCCTCCTCTCAGCATCTGCACCTCCATCACCGGCTTCAGCCATCACCCCCCCTCCCCCAGCCACCGCTGACACCTCTGGTCCTG
The DNA here is from genome assembly GCF_014108245.1 of Pipistrellus kuhlii. Classification (NCBI taxonomy): domain Eukaryota; kingdom Metazoa; phylum Chordata; class Mammalia; order Chiroptera; family Vespertilionidae; genus Pipistrellus; species Pipistrellus kuhlii. Next base: position 1,484,140 of record NW_023425545.1, on the reverse strand, counting down.
ACCCCTCCAGCTCAGCCACCTCTCCTCAGCCTTCATCCGGGCCTGCTGCCTCCCAAACCCCATCTAAAACCCCCTCTGCTAGGTCACCGCCTCCAGGAAGCCCTCCGGACGTCCTCCATCAGATAGAACCCCCCTTCCTGTTTAATGGAGCCCCGCAGGGCTGACTTACTCAGCGCCTCCCGCGTCTCCACGCAGCGGCTCAAGATCGAGATCGCTCGCTGGTGAAACTCGGCGAGAGGCCCATTTCCTCCTTTCTGAGAAGGCCCGCCCCCGCCCCCTCAGGAAGCCTCTTCCCTCCCCGGCACCTTCGTGCACATTTCAGCAAGGTTTCTGAGAATCCACCGATGGCATCTCAACCTCCAGCACTGCGGCTCGGCCCTCACCGGAGCCAGCTCCCGTTCAGGGGTGCGGGCCCCGGGGCAGCTCACAGCAGCCCAGGCACCCCCGCCCCCCCCCCCCACACACACACCCCACACACACACAGTGCGTCCTGGGGCGGACACGCCCGCCAGAACCCCGCTCACCGAGCCTTAAGGCACCAGCCCCCGCACTGACTTCAATGGCAAGTGTACACCCAGCACGTCTGGCCGGGAGCTCAGAGCGCCCGGAGGGGAGATGGCCAGGTGGGGGCGCTCCAGGCTGGCGTTCGGGGCGATCCTCCAGCCTCCTCGCCCTTCCCTGACACCAGGACCAGCACGGAAGCCCAGCAGCGGACATGGTGGGGTGTGAGCCAATCAGGAGTCGGCTGGGGACGGGGAGGGGGGGGGTGGTGCTCTGAGCCACTCGGCGGGCAGGGCTGGGGCTTTCGGCTCGGGTGGCTGGGCCGGGACTGGGAGGAGCACAGGGCGATACCCAGGAGGGTCCAGCAGCCCCCGCCGGCATAACAATGGCCTTGAGCACCAGGCATTCTAGTCTCTGCCGTCTCCTCTGCTCAAAAGCAGAGCCTCCCGGAACTCACCGGTCACCAGCCCTCCCCTCCCTGCACTCTGGCCGGGAGCGAGGCCTGCCGGCTGCCCCGCCCGCCCGAGTGGGAAGTGAAAGGGGAATAAGCGGAGGTGCTGACGGGCAGGAGGAGCTTTGATTGGGGACCACTTCCCCCATCTGCGCTGGGAGCCCCAAAGCTGGCGGGGCCCAGGCCAGGGAGGGAGGCGGACAGAAAGGCACAGGGGGTGCACTGCTGAGAGCAGGTCCAGACCAGACCAGACCCTCGGGAACCGGCATGTGTGCCCACCGGGGGCACCGAGCCTTCACCAGGGGCACCGAGCCTTCACCGGGGGCACTGAGCTTTCACCGGGGGCACCGAGCCTTCACCGGGGGCACCGAGCCTTCACCGGAAGCACCGAGCCCTCACCGGGGCACCGAGCCCTCACCGGGGGCACCGAGCCTTCACCGGAAGCACCGAGCCCTCACCAGGGGCACCGAGCCCTCACCGGGGGGACCGAGCCCTCACCGGGGCACCGAGCCCTCACCGGGGGCACCGAGCCTTCACCGGGGGCACCGAGCCTTCACCGGGGGCACCGAGCCTTCACCGGGGGCACCGAGCCTTCACCAGGGGCACTGAGCCTTCACCGGGGGCACTGAGCCTTCACCGGGGGCACCGAGCACTCACCGGGGGCACCGAGCCCTCACCGGGGAGGCGTGGCCCGGAGCCTTCACCGGGGGCCCGGAGCCCTCACCGGGGGCACGGAGCCTTCACCGGGGGCACCGAGCACTCACCGGGGGCACCGGAGCCTTCACCGGGGGCACCGAGCACTCACCGGGGGCACGGAGCCCTCACCAGGGGCACCGAGCCCTCACCAGGGGCACCGAGCACTCACCGGGGGCACCGAGCCCTCACCGGGGAGGCGTGGCCCGGAGCCCTCACCAGGGGCACGGAGCCTTCACCGGGGGCACCGAGCCCTCACCGGGGAGGCGTGGCCCGGAGCCCTCACCGTGTCGCGGAATCACACGCAGGAAGCAGGTGCCTGAAACCCCGGGACAGCCGCTCAGCCTGCGGCGGCTCCGGCTCCTGCGGCTCCGGGCTCGGACCCGAGCCGGGGCGTGGCGGCCCCAGGAGGAAGCGGCCAAGAGCAGGCAGCCCCCGGTCCCCCGCCCGCCCCGCGGGCAGCGCTGCGCGCGCAGTGAGCCTGACACTGTGAGCAGCTTTCTTCAAGGTCACTCAGTGCCCAGGTGCTCCCACGGCCTGCGCGTCAGCACGGGGACTGGCCCTTCACAGGCGCTGCTCCTCCTGCACCCGGGCCTCTGTCCCTCCCCCAACCCCCACCCCGCTGCTGCACCCGGCGGCCACGGGGCAGGGACGGCACCCAGGGGTGGCCGCACGGATGTGGGCGCCGTGTCAGGCCTCAGAGACAGATTCACAGGTGCAGGGGCAGGTGAATCCGCTTGACTGGGCCACGCTTGGCAAGGGCCTGGCACCTGACAGCAGTGCCCTGAGCCAGCCTCTGTGATGAGCCCCTGCCCACATTAACACGCACACACACACACACACACACACACACACACACACACACCCCGCAGCTGCCGGGCGGGGGCTGGCTGCCCTCAGCCCCTCAGCCTCGCCTCCGCTGTGGACTGCGAGCCGCCAGGGATCACGCACCCACACCGGACACGCCTCCTGCCGCCCCGAGCACCCGTGGGGGCTCCGAGTCCCCGTGGCTCGGCAGCACCCTCACTTTCTCCCTGGTGTCCCCAAAGCCAGCACAGCCAGCCCACCCCGCAGGTTGCTGGGAGCTTTATCCCTGGCTGGAGGGGCGGCTGCAGGAAGGCGCTTAGCCCACGCCCACCCCAGCCTCCATCCAGAGGCCAGCGCAGAGCCAGGAGGCCGGGGGCAGGGCCGCCCAGCCCGGGGCCCGCTCCCCGCTCCCGGCTCCCGCAGGGCAGGGGAGGGGAGAGGAGGGGAGAGGAGGCCGTGTGATTTCAGCTCAGGGCGGAGGAGGCAGGGGGAGGGGTGGGGAGGGCCAGGGCCTGCACCCCCACCCCGGCTCCCGCCCTGGGCCTCCAGGCGGGCCCACCCCCATCCCATCTCAGGGGAGCGGTGAGGGCTCTGGTCGCCAGACTCCGTAATGAATCCCACATTCGCAGGCCCGCCCCCCCCTCCCCTCCCCTCCCCCCTCTGCACAGCTGGCCCACAGTGAGGCTGGAGGTGCTCAGAGCCGAGCTGACCCCCTCCTCTGCGAGTGGGCCCCTCCCCCCTCCTTTCCCCGGCCTGGACGGGGCGCCATCCCCCTTCCTGGCCACCGCTGCCCCTAGTGCCCTGCCCCCAGGCTGCGGAGGAGTGAGGGCGGACGGGCGGACGGCGGGCAGCGCAGACACAGGGTCCGGCAGCGGGGACGGGGCGGACGGGCGGATGGGTGGACACAGGGTCGGGCAGCGGAGGAGTGAGGGCGGACGGGCGGACGGCGGGCAGCCGCAGACACAGGGCCGGGCAGCGGGGTCAGGGGCGGACCGGTGGACAGGCGAACAGGCGGACACAGGGTCGGGCAGCGGGGACAGGGTCGAACGGGCGGACGGGCGAATGGGGGGACACAGCGTCGGGCAGCGGGGACAGGACGGACAGGCGGACGGGTGGACACAGGGTCGGGCAGCGGGGACAGGACGGACGGGCGGACGGGTGGACACAGGGTCGGGCAGCAGGGACAGGACGGACGGGCGGACACAGGGTCGGGCAGCGGGGACGGGGCGGATGGGTGGACAGGCGGACACAGGGTCGGGCAGCGGGGACGGGGCGGACGGGCGGACACAGGGTCGGGCAGTGGGGACGGGGCGGACAGGCGGACACAGGGTCGGGCAGCGGGGACGGGGCGGACGGGCGGACACAGGGTCGGGCAGCGGGGACGGGGCGGACGGGCGGACACAGGGTCGGGCAGCGGGGACAGGGGCGGACGGGCGGACACAGGGTCGGGCAGCGGGGACGGGGCGGACGGGCGGACGGGCGGACACAGGGTCGGGCAGCGGGGACGGGGCGGACGGGTGGACAGGCGGACACAGGGTCGGGCAGCGGGGACAGGGCGCCGGACACCGCTCCTGCAGCCTCGGTGCTGAGCTCGGCCGGTGAGCACAGTGAGTGCGCGGTGCCCAGAGGCGGCAGCACGAAGGCCCTCAGTCCCGTCTCACCCACACCCGGCGGGCCCAGGGCACACTGCTCCGTGCCCACGCCGCCGCCCTGGCACACATGTCGCTCAGTCACACACGCAGCACCCCTGCAGAGACGGCGACACGCCGCCTCAGACACATGCTGACCACATGCAAGACGCTGACCACATGCAAGACGGGGGGGGGGCAGGAAAGAACAGACGCCGGGGCTCCGAGCAGCCTGGCTGGTCAGCACCCCAAAAACCAGCCCGGCCCGCAGCCCCGGGCACAGCCGGCGGCTCCTCCGGCCTCACCAGGAGGCACCCGCCCCTCGAAATGCCACGGAACCGGCCTGGGGGCCACGCTGCCACGCCACCCCTCACCAGCTGTGTGCCCCGGGCTGCAGGGACGGGACGAGAGAGCTACGTGGGGGCCCGAGGGGTGTGGGGACGCTTCCCGGATTCACCCCCTCCCCTGCCACACCCCTGAGAGAGTGGCCAGGTCCTGAGCCTCCTGCCCCCGTCTGTCCCCCTGCTGTACCCGACACCGGGGCCCACCGGCCTGGCCCCGGGGCAGCCAGCAGAGGGTGCTGCCTCCTCGCAGGGCCTGGCCGGAGCCTCCGCCCCCAGGAGCCCGCCCTGTGAGGAGCACAGAGCCCGGCCACCCCCAGTCCACATGCGGGAGGGCGTCTCCCGGGGCCTCATCGAACCCCGCCCTGCGCTCCGGGTGTGAGGGCACATTCCTCTCCCAGCCTGTGGGAAGGGGCGGCGTCAGGAGCCTCAGGCTCGGGGTGGACGGAACGAGGGAGTCATGTTTCAGGGGCCGCGGGGCACCCCGGGACGCCAGGGGGCTCCCCACAGCCCAAGGAGGATCCCTATGCCCTGCAGTGGGGGTCCCTTTACCCCCCCCACCCCCCCCCCCCCAGCAGCCCGGAGGTCAGGGTGCGCGGGGCCTGGGTGGGCGCCGTGCGGGCGCCAGGCGGCGGCCAGGGGCTGGGGGGGGGGCCTCGCACCGGTGGCCCGCTCAGGGGCCCTCCTGTGGGGAGCAGGCCGGGCGGCCGCCTGGATGGGTGCAGGGGCACGGCCTGCAGACGCCGTGCCCGGGGCCCTCGGCCGGCGGGAAGGGACACTTACACACAGACGGCCCAGCCCAGCACGTCTGCCTGGGGGGCCGAGGCGAGGGCTGTGCTGGAGGCCCCGCCCGGGCCGGGGGCCCACACAGCTCCCCTGGGGGCCGAGCGCGGAGCGCGGGCGGAAGGCCTTAATGAGGACCAGACGGTGCGGGGGGAGGGAGGGAGGAGAAACGGGAGAGGAAACGCAGGGAACGCAGGCCGGGAGGCGGGAGCCGAGGGGGAGGGGAGCACCGGCCCAGGCCTGCGGGGGGTGCAGGCCTCCTTACCCACAGGTCAGAGGTCAGGCTCCGGCTCCCACCAGCCCTCTCTGCGCCCAGAAGCCAGGGGCACGACTGCGTCTCAGGCTGGAGGGTCCGTCACGGCCTCGCAGTGGCCGCTGCCCGCCCGCAGGGAGGACCGGCCCTCCTCCACCGGACCCAGCCTGCCGCCCGCCGGCCCGGCCCTGCCCTCTGCCGAGGAGGTGCTGCCGCAGACGGGGGCCTGCCTCCCGCAGCCCCTCTGCCCAGCCTCCCGAGTCGGGTCAGGGGTCGCCCTGCGCCCTGCAAAGGGCCACCTGGTGCTTCGGCTGGTGGCCAGGGCCCAGGAGGCCAAGCTTCTGGGGGACAGTACACAGCGTGTGTGTGTGTGTGTGTGTGTGTGTGTGCCTCTGTGTGTGTGTGTCTCTGTTTGTGTGTCTGTGTGTGTGAATGTGTCTCTATGTGTGTGTGTGTCTGTGTGTGTGTCTCTGTATGTGTCTGTGTATCTGTATGTGTGTCTCTGTGTGTCTGTGTGTGTGTCTCTGTATGTGTCTGTGTATCTGTGTGTGTCTGTGTACCGTGTGTCTCTCTGTGTGTGTCTGTGTGTGTGTGTCTGTGTGTGTGTCTGTGTGTGTCTCTGTGTGTGTCTCTATGTGAATGTGTGTGTTTGTGTGTGTGTCTGTGTGTGTGTCTGTGTGTCTGTGTGTCTGTCTCTCTGTGTGTGTCTCTATGTGAATGTGTGTGTTTGTGTGTGTCTGTGTGTGTGTTTGTGTGTGTGTCTCTGTGTGTGTGTGTATGTCTGTGTATCTGTGTGTGTGTCTGTGTGTGTGTCTGTGTCTGTGTGTGTGTCTGTGTATCTGTGTCTGTGTCTGTGTGTGTGTCTGTGTGTGTGTCTGTGTCTGTGTCTGTGTGTGTGTCTGTGTGTGTGTGTCTGTGTGTGTCTCTGTGTGTGTGTGTCTCTCTGTGTGTGTGTTTTGTCATTGGTATCGAGCACACGTGTGGGAAAGGCACCGGGAAGGAAACACCAACATGCTCTGGGGCTCCTTCCTGTCAGATCCAAGAACAACAGAGACGGATCCCTCTTCTCCGTCTGCTCGGGAGAAGGCCATGCGGTCCCATCGCCGGGGAAAGGCGCTCTGTCCTCCGGGAGGGCCCAGGCTGTGGGCGGCCCCACTGGGGCTCCCCTGGGGGGCGGGGCGGGGCGGGGGCCCTTCTCCGATGCAGAGCCAGAGCCGTCCGGGACCCACCAAGGAGACACCAGGAGCCACTTCCGCTGGCTGCGGAGGACGTGGGGTCAGCCTGAGTTTGTGTCAACACAGCCCGCGCCGGCCCAGCCGGGGGCCCTGCTCCGTGCCCCCCCCCCCCCCCCCCCCCCCCCGCACAATCCAGGAAGGGAAGCCTCTGCGGGGGGTGGGGGAGGCGGGGGGAGAGACACTTCCCAGGGACCTGAGGCCTCCACTGCCCCCTGCTGACCGGCGGGCTTGGCACGTAGAGGGGACAGAGTGGGAGGGTGGCGGGCACACCGGGGGCAGTGGCGTTGGGGTCCCGGGACCAGGAGGGCACCCCCTACCCAGGCCGACTCCTTCTGCTCAGCATCGCTGTGCCCACCTCTGGCCACGACTGAGGCCGCCGGGACCCCACGCTCCCCAGGAGCCGGCCCCCACCAGGCAGGCGTCCACGGCCCGGCCGCCGGCCCCCAGGTCCGCCGTGGCCGTGGGAAGAGGATGTGGGAGGCCACGCGGTCATGTCCGGGCCGGGCCTGCCGCCAAGTAAGGGGTCCCCGTGCCACCGGCGCCTGGCACTGCGCCAGGACCGCCACCAGCTCCGGGCGAACCCCGGGCGCAGCGCAGCGCAGAGCGGGCGCCGGGGGCCTGCACGCCCTCCCGCCCGGACCCGAGGCCCCGGGCGCTCCAGGCTGCCAGCTCGCACACCGGGCCTGCCCGCGGCTCCCGTCGCCGGCACACGGCAGTCCTCACCCGGCCTCCCTCACCCCGGCCTCTCGAACCTCCCGCCTTCAGGACACGGCCCCTCAGCACGTCCGGAACTAAGACACAGCTTCCGGCCGCTCCTCGAAGACAGAACCACTGGGTGTCCCACCCAGGCAGCCCGTGCGCACCCAGACGTCCCCCAGGAGGCAGCAGAGCCCGCCCCTCCGTCCGCCGCAGCCCAGGCGGCCGGTAACTCCGGCACGGCTGCCGGTGGCCTGAGAGCTGCCGGCGTGGCGGGCGGCCGCCGCCTCCTGCACACGCTCCGACTCGCCTGCCCGGCCGGCCCGGGGCTCCCGGCCACACGCGAGCTGAAGGACACAGGTGACGCCACGGCCCGCACGCCTGTCCTCGGTTCCAGTGAAATGGGGGGGGGGGGGGGTCCGAAATGCCACACGCGGGAGGCTGACACCCCCCTCGGTGGCAGGGCTGTATCTTACACACTCACCGCGCCCAGGGCTAGGCCACGTCCCTCTCTCACATCATCCATCAAATCCCCGCCTGTGTCCCAGCGCGCCAGCGAGACAGACTCAGCGTGGCTGAGGATGTGCCTGGATCAGAGCTGGAACCCAGGTCCCGGCCCAGCCTCCTCCCTCCATCTTCCCGGAGCCCACCGGGTGCCAGCAGGATCTTCACTGCCTGCGAAGGCATGGCGATGCCACTCTGCCCTCTGTCCTAATCACAGACAAACTTCCTGCTCTCCATGGTCCCCCAGACGCCACTTCCTCCAGGAAGCCTTCCCTGATTGCTCCAGCTCGGTGGCGCCTCCCCTCCTGCCGCCCCGGTATTCGGTCAGTGCCCCTGGGGAAGGCGTGGGAGCCGTGCCGGCCACCGGAGGGTCAGCCTGCGGGGACCAGCACAGAACAGGCCGCTGGCTCCGGAGGGAGAGGGCTGGGGGCAAAGCAGGGCTCGGAGAGCGGAGAGCGCTCAGACTCAGGAATCTGCCGGAAGCAGCTGCGTGCCGCGGGCGCTCCTCACATTTCTTAGGGCCGGGCCACTCTGTGGGTGGACGAGGTGCTGGCCCCTAAGCAGGAGGCCGGGGCGTGGACACAGAGGAAATGGCCGCCTGCCTAGCCGGGCCCATGAAGCCCCCTCCCACCCCCACCCCCGCCCCAGCCTCCCAGACCCTCGGCTCCTCCCCCGCTCTGGGTCACACCCTTTGACCTTCTCCCAGGTGAACCGCCCCAGCGGGTCCCTCAGGCCTCACCGGCTCTCACGTCACTCCAACCCCCAGGCCGGGACCCGCAGGCGGTGGGCCTGCGTCTGTGCAGGATCAGATGGCTGGTGGGGCACAGAGGGCTGGCCCTGCGACTTCCGGCTCCAAGCCCCCACCCCCCACCCCCCACGCACACCCCGACACACTGCACACACCCCGACACACTGCACATACCCCAACATACTGCACACACCCTGACACACTGCACACACCCTGACACACTGCACACACCCTGACACACTGCACACACCCCGACACACTGCACACACCCCGACACACTGCACACACCCCGACACACTGCACATGCCCCGACACACTGCACATGCCCCGACACACGGGCACACGCCCCGACACACTGCACACGCCCCAACACACGGGCACACGCCCCGACACACTGCACACACCCTGACACACTGCACACACCCTGACACACTGCACACACCCCGACACACTGCACATACCCCGACACACTGCATACACCCTGACACACGGGCACACGCCCCGACACACTGCACACACCCTGACACACTGCACACACTGCACACACCCTGACACACTGCACACACCCTGACACACTGCACACACCCCGACACACTGCACATACCCCGACACACTGCATACACCCTGACACACGTGCACAAGCCGGTGGGTGTTGGCTGGAAGAGGGGATTCCCCTTCCCGGCCTCCAACATGCACCCTGGGTCCCCGGGTCCCCAGGCATCAAACGCAGACCCAGCCCCAAGCCGGGCAGCCCCGCGTCTCCACGGCTACGGCAGCACCAGGAGCCAGGGCTGCATCCGGGTGGGCAGCCACCGGGGACACGGCCACGGCCCCTCCTGGGCCTCTGGAGCGGGCGGGTGGGGGTCAAGGGCTGGGGGCCCAGGCGGGAGAGGGCCCCGCGGTGCTCGCTGGGAGTCCGGCCACCGAGCCCAGAGGCCTCCAGGGCCCAGCCCGGCTTCCTGTGCAGCTGGGCCCGGCACACTCCATCCCGGCCCCGGCCGCAGACCTCCCACCGCTGGCCCCTCTTCCCAGGCCCAGCCCGGGGAGGAGGTCAGGGCTGTGCTGGCGGAGGGGCGGGCGGGGACCAGGAACAGCGGAGGAGGGAGAGAGGAGGGAGGAGGGAGGAGGGAGGAGGGAGGAGGGAGGAGGGAGGAGGGAGGAGGGAGGAGGGAGGAGGGAGGAGGGAGGAGGGAGGAGGGAGGAGGAGGAAGGGGGGGCTCACTCCAGGAGGAAGAGAGCTCATGGGGGCCAAGCCCCTCCGCCCAGGCCCTGCCTGTGGCTGCCCCACTCCCCCAACAGGAACCTACGCTGGGGCCTGAGCCTCTCTCCCAGCTCCCCCTCCCGACACCCAGGCCAAGTCTCACATTCACCCAGGGGTTCGTGCTGGGCTATCGCAATCCGAAGGGCTTCTGTGCCACGATTCTCCTCGATTCTCCCAAAGCCCTCTGCGGGAGGAGAATGCCCTTCAACCCATTTCACAGACACAGAAACCGAGTCCTAAAGGGACCTGCCCGAGGCCTACCTTTCATTAGCATCACAAAGCCAGCAGCCTGCACCCAGCGGCTCAGTGAGCGCCTCAGGGCGCCCTGGAGGGGCATCGTGATGGCCAGGCCGGCTGGACTCTGCTGGCCTGTCCTCGGTTCCGGTGGAACCAGGGCGGCAGGAGGGGAAGCACCACCTAGCTGGAGGAATCAAGGAAGGCTTCCTGGAGGAAGTGGTGTCTGGCGGACCGTAGAAAGCAGGAAGTTTGTCTGGTGATCAGGATAGAGGGCAAAGCGGCCTTCCACTCCTGATGCCCCGTCCCCCCCAACCCAGAGGGCCACTACCCGGGTGGGTCAGGAGGCGTCCGTATCACCGGATGGAGCCCCAAGCAGCCGGACCAGAGACCCTGTGCTCAGGGACCCACCAGCTGGGGCTCTGGAGTCAAACAGCCCAGTATTCACACATCTCGGCCACGTCCAGCTGTGTGACCTGGGGCAGCTTACTCAGCCTCTCTGTGCCGCCCCCACGTCCCACAACAGGAACTGGCTCTTCCTGAGCGGGTGTGCGAACGCCTCCGAGGAGCCGGAAGCGGACGCAGCGCTGGCTCGGGGCGCGGAGCCCGCGGCAGGCGGCCACGTGATTAATGGAACATTAATGAAGCCGGGCGGGATGACAGCCTCCCGCGGGGTCCCCAAAATGGAAACAAATCGCTCCCGGCTGGCCCAGCGGCCCGGGAGCCAAGGGCAGGCCCCGGCGGCTCCCGGCACACGGCAGCCGGAGCGTTCCGTCAGCGCCGGCAGGGCGCGGCCAGGCCCCCACCCGCGGGCCATCTCGGGCTGGCACCTGCCTCGAAAGCACATGCTGGACTCTTCCAGATCTTTCCTCCCCTCTCCCTGACCTCCTCCCACTCCGTCACCCCCCACACACTCTCCTTACTCACTCTCTCCTTTCATTCCGCCCAGAAGCAAGCGGCCCGGGCCAACGTGTCCGCGGGCCCCGGGACCTGGCCTGCGGAGGCTGCACTCCGGGGAGGGGGGCCCGGGGAGCACTGCTCACCGAGAGCACAGGGGGAGCGGGGTTGACACGGGGTCTCGGGGCAATGCCGGGCCAGCTGGTGTGGCCTGGCCCGCCTCCCCAATCAGGACCCAGCCTGGGCCCGAGACTTTCCCGCGGGCACACGATCACACAGGCACACGGGCACACGGCTGCACCAAGTCTGCCGTGATGGGGGGGTCACCTGGTGGGTGCTGGGAGTCTGGGGCATTCGGGGGCGGAGGTGTCTCTCCCTCACCCACAGCCCGGGGTGCAGGCGCAGCCTTGGCACCCACAGTCCTCACCGGGTGGCACGGCACTGAGTCCTGGCCAAGCCCCCGGACGAGGGGGAGTCGGAGGTGCAGGGAGGGCGTCTGAGCCGTGTCCTAACTCCCTTCTGCAGCCGGGCCCCTGGAGAGACAGACCCTGGTCCCGAAGGGCGGCTCCGGCCCAGGAAGCTGCATCTCAGGGCCAGAACCTTCCAGAGCTGTGCCCTGGAAACGGGGGCCTGGCAGGCAGAAGCGGGGTTCCAGGGGGTCTGCCCCGGGCGCCTCTGCCCCGGGGTCCCGCCCCCGCGGCCGGGGACTCCAGGAAGCTCCTCTCCCGTCCCCCGGGCCACAAGGACGGGCCGGCCTCCCAGAAAGCCACGTGGTGGCCGCTACCGTGCTGGCCGCCCCGCCGGCCGAGGCAGCGCTGATGAGGGAGACGCCGCTTCTCCCCGGCTCCCGTCTGACCTGCTCTCGGGGGTCCGAGGGCCCCGGCCCCGCACGGCGTCCAGGCCGCGTGGACAGGCCCCGTGCTGGCACCCCCAGCCAGAGCCGAGCCCGGCGCCCGGGGCGGGTGGGCCTCTGGCCAGGCCTCCTGGGGGGGAGAGCAGGGAAGCTGCCAGCCCGGCCGGCAAGGCTCGCCCACTTCCAACCTCACCCTGGGGCTCCGCACCCACGCTGGCGGGTGGGGGAGCTGCCCAAGCTCCAGGAGAGAGCCCGAGACCTCCGGCGAGCCTGCGCCCAGGACGGAGCGCGGGGGGACCGGCTCCGGGGCCAGGGAGCCGCCTGGGAGGCAGAAAAGCTGGCGTGAGCCCCGGTTTCCCACTGCCCAGGGCCAGCCTGGAGGCCCCAGGGCGGCTCTGATCCAGCCCCTCCCAGGGAAGGGGGCACACACACTCACACACACACACACACACACACACCACCCGTCCAACATCTCCCGCTGTTCTTCCAGCGGAAGGCAGGCTGGTGGGCGAGGAGGCGGGAGAAGGACAGCTGGGCGGGGCGGGGCCGGCTGGGGTGACAGTGAGCCGACCCAGCGGGCTCTCTGCCCGGCCATCAGGGGAGAGGGATGGGGCTTCCGATCCGTTCCCACTCACCCCGACAAGCCGTGTCTTATTTCAAAACCCAGGCGGCGGGGCGCCCAGGGGCACACCAGTGTCTCCTCTCTAAGGGGGTTTTCTCTCATTGCATCACCCGCGGCGCCTCAGCATCCCGGCCACAGCTCCGGGGGACGGCCTCCGGGACCGGCCAGTCCCAGCCCGGGCGGCTGGGGAGAGCTCCGCCCCCTCTGCCGCGGCTGGCCGGGCCTCCCCAGGGTTCAAATCCAGGCTGTGCATGGCTGTGGGGCTGCAGCCAACTGGCTGAGGCTCTCGTGCCTTGACTTCCCGATCTGGAAAATGGGACCACGGGAGGAGCTACGGCCCGGAAGCTAGCCTTACCCTGCCAGATCGGCCCGGTGGCTCGGCCCTGCCCGCCCAGCCCAGACGAGGATCTCACTCAGCACCTCACTCGTTGTGGCCACAGGCATGTGAACTGGAAGAACCGGTAAGCCCTCCTGTCCCAGCTGTGAGCCGCAGGGGAGAGGGACAAGGGCCGCGTCAGCGGGGACAGCGGGAACTGCAGGAGGAAGAAGGAACCCTGGTCCCGAGGCCTTTCCACAGGACACGGCTCCCAGGGCGCCCCGGCCCCAGGCACCAGGGCCTTCCCGGCCCAGACAGAACCCCCTTAATCCCCCCACCCCACCCCACCCCACAGCCTGGGCCTCCCGGGCTGAAGGCTCAGGTGGGCTGTGCGGTGACCAAGGGAGCCAGGGCGGCCAGGGCCCCACCCCACCCCACCCAGAGGCCAGGGCGCGAATGCCTCCGAGGCCCGCGGCGAGGGCCTGGGCCAGCAGCCTCCCGCGGGATGCAGTGCCGGGACCTGGGTTCCGTGCGTCTGGCCTGGCTCCCCCCTCTGACCAGAAGAGCCATTTACAGGAACGGCCGGCAGAGCTGTGGTTTGGACGCGAGGTCCACCCTGTTTGTGCACCTCCCGTCCCCCTGGTCCCCCTGCAGCGGACCGGCCGCCCATCACCCTCCCTGGAGAGGCAGCGAGGCCACGCCCACCCCGGGCGGCTGCCGAAGACGTGAGGCCCCGATGGACCAGGCCGGCCGGCCGCCCCGCCACGCCCACCCAGACACCCACCGCCCGGCCTGGACGCACCTGCTGGGGTGGGGCCGGCGCCTCAATGCAGCGGCCGCGGCTCAGGCCCTGCGCTGGGAGGTTCCTCAGCCGCTGTAACCGGAGCCTGAGAGGCATCCAGCTCCCCATCCTCCCCGCTCCCCATCCTCCCGCTCCCCATCCTCCCGCCGGCCAGAGCCTTAGTCAGCGGCAGCCACACCGGGGAGGCCTGGCCTTAGCCCGGAGCCTGGGGGAGATCCTGAGCATGAAACGTGTCCCCTGTCCCCCCACCCCCACCGCACCGCACCCCCACCCTGCCCCACCGGACGCTGGGTGTGCAGGGAGGTGGGCACCACCCCTCTAGCTCGGTTCCCCGTCTGTAAGGTGCTCCCCATCCCTGGGCACAGGAGGGGGCCGACACCCCAAGTTCTGCCAGAGGAGGAGGCTGGTCCGTCAGGGTGATCGGCCGGGGAGTGGGGGAGGGAGGAGGGAGAGACCACACAGCCCAGATGCCTGACCCCCGCACCCCTCCTCCTGGGTGCCCCGTTTCTGCTGCAGGAGGTGTCATGCGTGTTGCGATGGGCGTGCGGGTGGGTGAGGTGGAGGGGCCCGGGAGCAGGCTTCGGGCTGGAACAGGCCGCTGGGGGCAGGGGGCAGGGAGCGGTGTGGGGACATCCGAGAACAAGCACACCCGTATCTGCGCGTTCAGACAGGGAGCATCCGGGATGGAGAGAACGGCTCTGCATCTGCACCTCCATCAGCCTCCCCGGCCGGTCAGGAGCCCTCCGGCCCGGAGCTTTGATGGGAAACATGCATGTTTGTGGAAAATTCCACACACGCCGAGCGGCTCTGCCGTCGGCCGATGCCGTCCCCCGTGAGGACCTGGAACCCTGGTCCTGCCTCCGCGGGCCTGCTGACCCCGTTGCCGGGACAGGCTCTGAGAGCCGAACTAGCCTTCCTGCCTCTTGCCATCCACAAGCATCGTCCACTGTCCCCCACGCCCTCCAGCCCCCTCGATCCCCCCACACACACCCCGTGGTCATCGAGGGCGGAGCTGCTGCTGGGAGTCAGTCCCAGTGAGCCCAGCTCTGAGCCGGAACCTGCTGCTCGAGACTCAGGAATGCTCCAGGGCATTCTGTGGCCTCCGCACAGCCAGCCTCTCAGCGCCTCGGAGGAACAGCTCTATGAATGGGGGAACTGAGGCACGGAGGGGCAAGGCAGGGCCAGAGCTGGAATCCAGGAGGCCTGCCCGCAAGTAGCGGCCCTTAACCGGAGGGTCATCCGGCAACACCCGGAGAAGGAGGGCCTGTGGTCCCCCTCCTTTCACAGACGGGGAAACGGAGGCACAGTGGCCGGTCAGCCCGGGGGCAGGAGGCAAACCCAGTGCGTCTCGGAGCCCAGGGACCGCAGCACTGGGGCTCCCCCCGGGCCCCGCTTCTCCTGGGCTCAGGGATGGTGCGACGGGCGTGTCAGAGGGACCGGGACTTCTGGGCTCAGACCCGAAACCTGAGGTTCCCGAAGCCCAACCCGCCTGGACCGCCCTGTCCCCTGCAGGACCCGCCGTGCCCACCCCCAGGGGCGCCACCCGCGGGGCCAGGGACTCAAACCCCCGAACAGTCATCACGCCGCCCTGCACGCGCGTCGCAGAGGGACCGCGTCTGGCGGACGGCCGCGCCCAGCCCACCTCTGCGGACGGCACCGGGCCCCGCCCCTCCCCACCCCTCCCCACCCCTCCCCAGGCCACCGCCCCGAACCCACAGTCCCATCGGAGGGGCTTTAAATAGCTCTCCGGATGCTTCTCTAGAAAAAGGATGTAAACTATGAGGGACAAACCTCACACGGAACATTTTTTCCGTTTTTGACGCAGGAGCTCCCACCAGAGTATCCGGCTCACTGTGAGCCCCGGGGACGCTGTAACCCAAAGTGACAGTGGCTGCGAACGGGCTCCCGGACAGAGCGGGCGCAGGAGACGCAGCCGAGGGATCCTGCTCAGCCCGCACCCTGACACCGAGGAACACAGCGCCCACCCCGTCCCACCCACCGGCCCAGCCCAAAAGCATGCCAGCAGTTGGTGCGGGCGCACGGGAATGAAACCGTAAACACACCAGACGAAAACCGGGCGGAATTCCTCCTGTGATTTCGGAATGCAGAGGCCTCCACCCAGAACGGGACCCCAAAAGCAAAGAGGAAAGAACCCGCTGGAAGCCTGAGGGTTTCAACTCCCTGTTTGGGCCCTGGCCAGTGTGGCTCAGTGGATAGAGCGTTGGCCCATGGACTGAGGGGTCCCCGGTTCGATTCCGGTCAAGGGCATGTACCTTGGTTGCGGGCACATCCCCGGTAGGGGGTGTGCAAGAGGCAGCTGATCGATGTCTCTCTTTCATCGATGTTTCTAACTCTCTATCCCTCTCTCTTCCTCTCTCTGTAAAAAAATCAATAAAATATATTAAAAAAAAAGAAAGAAAGAAAGAAACTGGTGTATCGCTTTAGAGGCCCAACACAGCTCAACATTGTTCTTTAAATGTGTACCTACTGATTTGAGAGAGAGAAGTAGGGACAGAAAGAGAGAGAGAGAGACATCGGTTTGTGGTTCCACTTCTTTACACACTCACTGACTGCTTCTTGTACGTGCACGCCTCGGGATCGAACCCACAACCTTGGATGACCGGGACGACGCTCCAACCAACGGAGCTACCCGGCCGGGGCCAGGCTCAGGGCTCTGCAGCGTGCACCCTCGGGGCAGAGTCCGCTCTGCAGTCGATCCCGCACCCGCCCGCCAGACGGACACAGGCCCCGTGGGAGGCCCCGCGCCTCCGGGAAGGCAGGGGGGCGGCGGGCGGCGGGGGGCCGGCACGCAGCTGTCGGAGGAGCGGGCGGCGGGCGGACGCCGCGGGATGGGAAATGGAAAAACACAGCCGGTGCAGAGGTCTGGGCCCATCTGTGCGCAGAGCCTCGGTATTTACACAGGCCTCGCCGTGACGCGGCACCTCCACGCTTGCACTATGCAGGCCGTGAGCGCCCAGGGGAGAGGGCGGCGGAGGCGGGCTTCCTGTCGGACCCGGCCTTAGCTCCTCTCCCTGACAACGGCCGTGCGCTGCGGGTGGGACTGGAGGCCGCAGGGAGGGGAAGCGGGGCTGGGGAGTTCCCAGGCCGCGGGGCGCCGGCCGCCCTGGAGGCCTCACTGGGGGCACGGTCGCTCTGAGACTGGGGGTTGTGGGGGGAGACACCTGCCCGGCGACAAGGGAGGGGACCTGGCATTGGGGCCCGGGCTGTGCAGGGCAGGAGAGGGGTCTGGGACCATGTCCCCCGCCAACGAGTAGACAAGGCGTCCGCGCTGGGCCCCGGCTCTCACACGGTCCACAGCGAAGTCGGAACCTCGAGGGGTCACTTTGGAAGGAGGCAGAGGACGGGCTGACCCCCAGGGCCACTTCCGGACCTGCGTCCTCCTGGTCTCACTGAACTATTGTACATGGGACTCCCAGGCTGGGGATTCCCAAAGCGGGTTCCCAGGAACCCCGGGTGCCACAGAAATTGCCCCAGAACAGCCGTGGGGAAGGGGTGTGTCCGCTTTTCTCCCCTCGAAGACGCTCAGACCTACAGCCCAGAGCTCCAGGTGCCCTGGGACGCCAGGGGGACAACTGTGACCCCCACCCCCACCTCCCGCAGACAGCCCAGGCCAGGGAAAGCCCAAGCAGAGACGGCGCAGGAGCGGGAGGGGCGCCACACGCAGCCACACACGGCCCACACGGCCACACGCAGCCACACGCAGCCACACGCAGCCACGCCAGGCCCGCATGGCCCACCAGCACCCTCCAGGCTGACGGCTGGACCCCAGGGGCTGCGCGGGGCTGCCCGCACTGAATGTGCCTCTGTCCACAGGGCACAGAGTGGGGCTGTCTGGCCGGGCACCCCCGGACAGCGGCCCCATTGTGCCGGCCGCTCCCCAGCAGCTGCCCGGCCCGGCGGGCGGGGGGCGCAGACACAGCCGCTCCTGTGGCAGCTGCTCGGCTTCCGGGAGGAACACGGCGGGCGGCTCGCCCAGTGCCTGTGCCGGGGCCGGGCTCCCCCCGGGCCGGCTGGGTGGTCAGAGCCGCAGAGCGGGGCCCGCCTCCCGCCCGGCCCTCGCCGCAGCTGTGCCCGCTGTGAAGGCATGCGGCAGCTGCCGGGCTGCATTCCCCACACCCGCTCTCACCCCGGGCAGGGCGGCTGGGTGGGCGGCGACGGGAGGTGGGTCTTGCCAGCCCTCCTCTGCCCCACCGGGAAGGCGGCACCGGGTCTGGTCTCCTGCCTCCTGTCCCTCCACAGGTGGGGCTTACTGCCTCCGGCCCAGGTGTGAGGGCCTCAGGGGCGGCTCCGAGGAGGCCCGCCTTCCCCGCAACAAAGGATGTTTCCAGGGGGGTTTATTATTATTATTAAAATGTGTTTTTATTGATTTCAGAGAGGAAGGGAGGGGGAGAGAGAGAGAAACATCCATGATGAGAGAGAACATCGATCGGCTGCCTCCTGCACGCCCCACACTGGGGAGGGAGCCCACAGTCCGGGCCTGTGCCCCGACCGGGAATCCAACCCTGACCTCCTGGCTCATAGGTTGATGCTCAACCACTGGGCCACCTGGCCGGGCATTTCTGGTGGTTTTAGTCGGAGGGAAACCCTGTGGAGAGCCTCGCTCGGTTTGCGGCACCCCAATCTCATGCTCACTGCCGCGCGCACCCCCGGGCACGCCGGAACGGGCACCTGGAGGCCTCAGGCCACCGGGCCGCAGACCGAGCCCTCCCCCGTGTGACGGTAGAGAGACTGAGGGGCGGGGAGCGAAGTCCCTTAAGATAAAGCCCGTCACGCCCAGGGCTCCGCTGGGTGCCACACGGGATGCCCACTCACCGCCCGCTGGCCCAGGCAGCAGAGAGCCAGAGCAGAGTGCGTGGCAGTGCCCGCGGGCCTTATAAGGCAGCCCCGGGAAACTTGGCTGCTGTCAGCGCAGAGCGGGGTGTGTGTGTGTGTGTGTGTGTGTGTGTGTGGAAGTGGGGGGGCAGGGATGGACTCCCAGGCGAGGCAGAGCCAGCAGCCGCCCCACAGACAGGATTCCGGGTTCCACAGCCCAGCCCCGCCCAGAGCCGCTGGGCAGAGGGCAGGTCTGTGGGGGGCAGGTCTGCGGGGGCAGGTCTGCGGGGGGCAGGTCTGCGGGGGGCAGGTCTGCGGGGACAGGTGTGCGGGGGGGGCAGGTGTGCGGGGGGGGGGGGGCAGGTGTTCAGGGGGCAGGTGTGCGGGGGGCAAGTGTGCGGGGGCAGGTGTGCGGGGGGCAGGTGTGCGGGGGGCAGGTGTGCGGGGGCAGGTGTGCGGGGGCAGGTCTGCGGGGGCAGGTGTGCGGGGGGCAGGTGTGCGGGGGCAGGTCTGCGGGGACAGGTGTGCGGGGGCAGGTGTGCGGGGGCAGGTGTGCAGGGGGCAGGTGTGCGGGGGCAGGTGTGCGGGGGCAGGTCTGTGGGGGGCAGGTGTGCGGGGGGCAGGTCTGGGGGGACAGGTGTGCGGGCTCTTATCTGACCGGAAGTATCTGCCGGCGCGGGTGAGAACAGGCCTCCCCCTGCTCCCGCATTCCTCCACGGAGCACACGGGGTTCTTAAAACACAGACAACCCCACCCCCTCCAGTGCCCTAGAACCTGTGGGGGGCTCGGAGGGAATTCTGAAGAATACAGAGCGAACATTATGAGTTTAGCCCTCACCGGTTTGGCTCAGTGGATGGAGCGTCGGCCTTCAGACTGAAAGGTCCCAGGTTCGATTCCGGTCAAGGGCATGTACATTGGCTATGGGCACATCCCCAGTAAGGGGTGTGCAGGAGGCAGCTGATCTATGTTTCCCTCTCATCAATGTTTCTGACTCTCTATCCTCTTTGTAAAAAATCAATAAAACGTATTAAAAAAAAAAAAAGTTTAGTCATTGGTAAGTTTTTGTTTCTAATTTCTGTATTTCCTGGGTTTTAAAGCAAAGGTACGATGCTAACCCCCTTTCTACGTTAGACACTCTGGCAGAGGAAAGAGGGCCCACATACAAACAATTCACACCCCAAGCCCCACGCGAGTATTACACACGAGGACGACGGGAGAAGGCCTGGGAGTCAGAGAGGCAAGGCTGCTTCTGCGTGTGGGAGGGCTTCAGGGAGAGGTGCCCTCGAGCTGGGCTTTGAAGGATGCACAGGAGTTCAAAAGCAGGGCTGTGAGGAGGAGCCAGGTGGGAGGGCGGGAGGTCAGCAGGTCCGAGCAGACCAGCTGTGGGGGAAGGAGGCTGGGGGAGCCAGGCCAGGGCGGCGGGAGGAGCTGGGGAGCAGGGAGGTGGCCGCCGCACAGGAGGGAGGCTGGGCCGCGGAGGCCCCGGGGCGAGGGGGCCGGAGAAGGCTCCGAGGGGGCTAAGATTTCGTCGGTGCCGTGTTCAGGGAGGTCAGCCCGGGAGCCACTCGGCTGGGGTCCCGGGAGCCCGTCCAGCACCAACGCCAGCTGGAAGGCTTCCCGGAGGCGGAGGCAGAGGGCCGAGCGTCTGACCGGAGGGTGCTGAGCTCCCTCCCTCCCTGACCCTTTGCCCACGGTGCCAGCTGGGCCTCAGGTGCGAGGGGCAGGGTGCCACCCAGGGCGGTCAGAGCAGGACGGGGGCGGGCGCCCGCCTCAGCTCTCCGCCCGGCCCCCACCAGAAGGGCGGGAGGGCCGGGGTGCCCGGTCCAGGAGGGATGGACAGGATGTGCACCGGGGAGGACTGGGAGGGCAGGACCAGCGGAGGGAGAGGAAGAGGCGGCGGCCGGAGCGGGGCTGGGCGGGAACGCAGACCTGGGCCCCCAGAAGCCACAGCAACGGATTCCGGGAACGCCCCCCCCCAGCCCCCCAGGAAAGCCCTGCCTCCAGCACACGCCTGGACCTCTGGCCTCACGTCCAGGGCCCAGCGGGTCTAGACCACATTCCCCGCCTCAGTGGGCCTCGCCGCCTCCCGCCCGGCTCCTTCCAGACCCTGTGGGAAGAGGAAAATCCTCCCCGAGTGAGTCACCCCGCCCTCCCCCACAGAGCACCTTCCTCCCCCGCAGCCAGCCCCTCCGGGGGCCGCTCCAGGGCAGCGGGTCTGGAGGCTGCGGAAGGCGCTCACTCCCACTCGGAGAGACGAGCCACATCGGTCTCCTCGGAGAAGCGCCACGTTCCCGCGCTTCAGGCCGTTGCCTGGGGGGGCCCCTCCAGCCCCTCCCCCACGGCCTGCCAGCCCCTCCCCCGCGGCCGGCCAGCCCCTCCCCCGCGGCCGGCCAGCCCCTCCCCCGCGGCCGGCCAGCCCCTCCCCCGGCCAGTGCGCATGTCCAGCCCAAAGGGTCGGTCCCGGCAGGTGAGCACTGTCTCAGAGAGCCCGCCCCGGCCGGGAGACACGGGTCCGGGCACGGGCACCCTGTGAGTTCACACGCGTGTACACACACGACTGGCACAGTCGCACCGGTGAGGGCCCGGCCAGGGGAGCTGGACCCCCCTCCGGGGGCCGCTCCAGGGCAGCGGGTCTGGAGGCTGCGGAAGGCGCTCACTCCCACTCGGAGAGACGAGCCACCTCGGTCTCCTCGGAGAAGCGCCACGTTCCCGCGCTTCAGGCCGTTGCCTGGGGGGGCCCCTCGGGGCCCACACCTTCGGGGGCAGAGCCGTGCTCCTGGGACGCCGCCCCCACGCTGCTCCTGCTCCCACTGCCCAGCCACAGCCAGCCCGACCGTCCCCGCACACCCTGAGCTGGGCCCCGCCGCCCGCTGACCCAGGGCCCTGCCGCCCCAGCGGACACCCCTGGCCGGTGCCCCCAGAGCCGGGACACCTCCCAGCGCATCCAGCGCCAGCTGTCACCGAGACCTGGCCGGCCTGGGCGGCCACCTCACCACATCCTGTTTGACCCGCTGAGTGTGAACACCCCCCCCCGGAGGGGGACGTATCCGGCCAGAGGCCTGGACCAACCGGAGCCCAGCTGGACCCGAGGAAATGGCCTCCCGGGCCCACCCCAGACACCGCCAGGCCCTGTCCTCAGGGCACCAGGGTCCTGCTTAGGGAGATGACGTGGGAGCAAGCAGACCCACAGCGGGCGGGCCCTCAGCCCTCAGCCGGGCCCCCCTGCCCAGACAGAACACAGCAGCTCACCCCACCCCCGCTCCGGCGCAGCCAGGGGCCCTCCGGTCCCCACAACCCCTGGCCACTGGCAAAGGCCCTCAACCAGGAGAGGCAGAAGGAGGTGAAGGCCGGGCCTGGGAGCAGCGAGCACCCAGGGTCACTGAGCACAAGCCCCCGAGCAGAAGCAGCCGCTGTCCTTCACAGAGACGGACACCCCCAAACACCGGCCTGCAACAGGAAGGAACCCCAACACGGCTCCGGCACGGCAGACTGTGCGCACCCGCCGCTCAGGGACAGCCAGACACGGAGGACAAGCGCTGTGACCGCTTCCACTCGGGCCTAACGCGGCCAAACGCACAGCCGGGGGGGGGGGGGGGGGCCGGGCGGGGGGGGGGGGGGTGTGACTGTGCGATGGGGGCGGGGCAGAGAAAGTTCTGGAGATGGCAGTGGGCCGGTTCACACGATGGGCATGTGCCTAATGCTGCTGAGCTGTGCACTGAATGCGGTCAAAAGGGGGAAGGTTATGTCATGTGTTATAACCACAATTAAAAATAGTCACTCCAGCAGGTTCATCAAAACCCAGCACGTCCTGTCTGCCCAAAGCACTACACACCTGCTGAGCATTCCCGGCCCAGAGTCCGGGATCAGAACAGACCCGCCGGGCATGGGCTCCCAGTGCAGCCGGCACCCGCACAGCCCAGGAGCCGGGGTCCCCCGGGGATCCCCTGGGGCAGCTCCCGGGAGCTCCCGAGCGAGCCTGAGTCTGGGTTTGGTCCTCTGAGGACAGTCCCCACGCCCCTTCCCCCCCCCTTCATCAGATCACCCCCAAACGTAGCTGTGGGCTGGTATCACAGGGACCCCCCGCTCGGGGGCCCCACCCAGCAGCCCAGAGAGTCTGTGGGTGCAGAGATGAGGTTTCCTGTGTCCTGGCCTCTGCTCCCAGCCTCCCTCCAATGCAAAACCTCCGGGGGCAGGACCCCCCAAACTCCCCAGCCCCTACCGGGACCGTGGCCTCTGCCAGGCACTCCCAGGCCGCCTGCGATTCCTGCCCGGAACGCGCCGGGAGAGCCCGTCCTCGGGGAGAGCACGCCCGCTCTCATTTCCCGGCTCCGGCTCCGGCACAGCAGCAGCCGGACAGCCCGGCCCATGCTGGGTCCTTCCCGGAGCCCAGCTCAGTGCCACCTGCCGCCTCGGGCCCCTCCGCCCTGGACAGTCTGCTCCCTGAGCTGCGGCCGCTGGCCCCCGCGCGTTCTAGGTCCCCATGGACGCCGCCCCCCGCCCCCATTCCGCTTTTCTCCAGAACTCCGTGGCAAAGCAGCTCCCGCCCCCAACCAGCACCGCCCGGGCGGCACCGGCCACACCAGGCGCCGGGCTACTCACCGTCCAGGCTCCTGGGCGGGGCCTCGGCCGAGGGCAGCAGGGGCCTGGGCTCCAGCCTGCTCTGCAGCTGCGCCAGCGCCAGCGGCGTGGGCTCCGCATTCTCCAGGGACGGGGCGGGGGCGGCGGGCGCCTCGGCCGCCTTGGGCACCTGGATCTCCACCCTCCTGGGGGCGGGCTCGGCCGTGGGGGCGGCGGGCGCCTCCGCCCTCCGGTGGGCCGGCTCCGGGGGCTTCACGATGGTGATCTCCGTCCTCCGGGGCGCGGGCTCCGGCGTCTTGTGGCCCAGCGCCTCGGCCCGCTTCAGGCCGAACCGCGAGGGCCCGGCCGCGCCGGCGCCCTCCACCTGCTTGGACGAGATGTCGATGGAGAGCTCCGTGCGCCGGGACACGGGCTCCGACTTGGGCCCCGCCAGCTCGACCCTCCGCAGGGGCGGCTTGGGGGAGCGCTGGCTCAGGGCGTCGGCGTGGCGGGCGGGCGGCTCCTGGAACTTCTGGGTGGAGCTGGCCACCGTGGCCCGGAGCAGCGGCGTCTGCACCCGGCGGGGCGGCGTGGAGTTGGGCGTGTCGGCCTCCTCGACCTCGAAGGATCTCTTCAAGGCTGGAAGACAGAGAGGGGGTGAGCGGGGGCCCGCGGCACCTCTCGGGGGGCAGCCCCCGCTGCAGGAGACTCGGGGGCACAGCCGTCTCAGGGGAGAGAGAAAAGGCTGGAGCCGGAAGGTGCCGGCCTCGCCGTCCCGCCACGACCACGCGTGGACCGGCCACGTTTCCACGTTTCCCACCGGACGCCTGGACCGGGGAGCCTGACCTCTTCCTCCGTGGCCTCCTCTCTCCTCCTCCCACACGCCCAACACAACGCCATCGGCAAACGCGCCACCGCCACCCCGCCCTCCCCACAGCCACAGCTGCCAGGGACACGCCCCCGGGACGGTGGCACCGGCCGCTCAGAACCGCGGGAGCACGGCCCGGCACACACACAGCGGCGCGAGGGGCTGACACGAGCATCGCACGGAGGGGAGGGGAGGGCTGGCTGGCCGCGCACTGGCCCTGAGCACCCAGACAACCCTCCGCCGCACACAAAGCCGGTGTCCCCGGGACAGAGGGGGAAACTGAGGCCCGGCTGGGCCACCTTCCTGCTACAGAGCCTGCAGCTCGCCCCGGCCGGTGAGGCTCAGCGGATAGAGCGTCTGTCTGCCTGCGGACGGAAGGGTCCCGGGTTCGATTCTGGTCAGGGCACATGCCCGGGGTGTGGGCTCGATCCCCAGTAGGGGGGGTGCAGGAGGCGGCCTATCCACGATTCTCTCTCATCGTGGATGTTTCTCCCTCTCTCCTTCTCCCCCTTCCTCTGAAATCAACAAAAACGTGTTTGTTCTTTTTTTAAAAAGAGTGGACAGCTAGACAGATATGAGCTGTGTGAGGCAGTCAGGCCCGGAGGAAATACGTGTGAGAGGTGACACCCCAAAGTTAGGTACTGAAGACAACAGACCCCCAGGGCAGGGAAGACCTGGGCGCAGTCTGACCGGAGCAGTGACCGGGGTGAAGGGGCCTCAGGGCCTGGAGATGAACACCCTTCTGAGAGATAAGATTAGGGACCCGCCAGGCCACTGAGCGGGGCTCCCAGGAGGCCCTCCCTTGGTTTGGGGGCCAGTCACCCACTCAGACCACATCTGAGGGGGTTCCTTTTCTGAAGTACAGTCCCGCCTGCCTTTGCTCCTTGTCTGTTTGCCTTCGTTCCCACGGGAAGACGAGGACGAGCGGACGCAGGGCCCTGTCTCCGGCCAGAGGCCCGGCCACCGGGACGCCCCTGCAGCAGGGAGGGGCGGGGATGCGGGGCTGACCCAGAGGCCTGTCTGCGGGCTCCAAGGCCCACGTCCTAAGCACGTGGTCTGGCCGTGCAGTTTCTGGTGGAATCAGGTGGAGCCGGCGCGGGCTGCCCCCCTCAGCCCCTCTCTGTCCTCACCCCCCTGCACCTGCTCCTCAGGCCCTGGGCCTGGGGGCCTGGGGGAGGGGACTGACTCCCACACCCACACCTCTGCCCCCTCCCCAGGCGGCGGGGAGGGGGCTAAGAAGTCAGAGGAGACCAGCTGCTCCTGGTTAGAAGCCCAGGCAGGTGGCCCAGGTCCAGCACACTCACCAGCTCCTTCCCGCCGGCCGGTCCCATCCACCCAGGGCCCCCAGCCCTCCCCTCGCTCGCCGCTCCCACCCCCAGCCCAGGGTTTTGAGAGCTCTACTGCTCCCTCCCCTTCCCCCCTCCCCGCCTGCTGCTGGCCCCAGGCCCCTCTTAGCAGCCGCCCTCCCTCCCCTCCACATTCCAGCCGGAAGCCCCGGCCCACTGGGGGGCAGGCAGGCGCCGGCCAGGGTGGGGGCTGCACAGGAGCCCCGTCCCCAACACCCGCCCCGGGTCCCGGTCCCCCGGCCACAGCGCTCCCAGGAGGCCCTCTCCGAGCCGGGACACAGGGCACAGGCCCGGGTGGCGAAGCCCAGCCACCCCGAGGCCCGGCAGGGACTGCGCAGCTCCCGGAGGGGGGCTGTGCGGACCTGGGGGCGCGTTACGGGAGCCCCAGAAACTGACGCTCGGGCCATGAGAAGGGTGAACCCCTGGGCTACCGCGGTCAGTGGGGCTGAGGGGCTCAGGCAGGGTCTGGGGAGGGCAGAGTGGGGGGCTGGGGGGCGGGGGCAGCGGGGGAGACAGGAGAGGCGCCAGGTGGTGACCGTGCGACCACTTTCACAGTTGTCGGTGTGAGTGCCATCGGCACGCGTGCACCGTGTGTGCGTGTGTGCGTGTGTGTGTGTGTGTGTGTGTGTGTACATGTGTGTGGTCACCCCCCAGAGTGGCCAAGCCGCACGGCCCTGCCCCACGTCCATCACCCCCACGGCCAGTACCCGCCCCTCCGCCCGGCGCCCCAGGTGGAAGGCAGAAGGGGAACCCTGCTCTCGGCCGCAGCTGGATCCACCCCCAACCCCGCCTGGTGGCCAGCTGGGGGCGTGGGGTGCGGGGTGGGGGTGCCCGCCGCCCTCCCCGTCTCGCTCTCACTGGGGGCCCCCTGGCACTGGATCCGGCACTGGATCCCCGTCTCAGGGCCCCTCAGGGCTCCGGGAGGAGGGGATGGTCGAGGCGGCGTGGGGAGGAAGGCTGGGAACAGGGGAGGGTGGGGAGGAAGGCTGGGAACAGGGGAGGGTGCGGAGGGAAGAGGGGGGCGGGGCCCTCAGAGAGCAACACGATCCAGAGGGAGGCGGCAGCGGAGGGGCCTGGGTGGGGAGCGGGGAGCGGGAACAGCACAAGTCCAAGTCCATATAAAGGAAGAGGCTGGAGGCACAGAGCAGCACCCACAGCTCACCCCCTCGGCCCTCCCGCCGCACCCCACGGCCACACAGCCCCTCCGACGCACCCCCTGGCACGGCCCCCCCGGCACGACCCCCCTGGCACGGCCCCCCTGGCACGGCCTGTCCCCTGGCACGGCCTGTCCCCTGGCACGGCCCCCCTGGCACGGTCCCCCGGAGGGTCTGGCCTCCCTCGCCCCCCTCCCCCGGCGAAGGAGGCCCCAGCTGACCCATTTCCACGCGGCCCCGGGGGGGGGATGAGCCGCGGGAGCCAACGACGTCCCTGAGGGTCCCACGAGGTCTCTCCACCCGGGGGGCCCCTCACACTGGTTCTGGTGACGGCCTCTGTCCAGGCCGGAAGGAAGGGGCTCCAGGATCCCCCTGCCGCCGGAGCACACACAGGCAGCGCGTCCAGTCCTCAAAGAGCACGGAGCCGGGGCGCAGGCGCGGTGACCCCGGTACCCCCATGCAGACGGGAGCCCCGAGCAGCTGCGGGCCACAGCCGGCCCCGGGATCCCCGCCCTCGTCCTACTCCCCAACGTCCTTACGTCATGTTCTCCCGGAAAAGCTCTCCAGCAGCCTTGCAAAGGGGGGCGCCGGCGGATCCCCCAGCCCCCCCAGCCCCCCCAGCCCCCCCCAGACCCCCGGCCAGGTCCTCCCGGAGCCGCTGTGCTGCCTGAGTCCCAGCCCGGAACGGGCGGCGGCTGTCGGGAAGCGGCTCTGCAGGGTCGCTCAGAAGGGTCTGGAGATGGCAGTGCCCTCGGAGGCAGCACAGGAGACACCCCGGGGAGACACACCCACGAGGAGGCCATGTGGACACGGAACAAAGACCCCAGTGGTGAGTCCACCACCCAGGGCAGCAGAGCGGCCTGGAGGAGGCGCCCGCGCTCCGAGCCTCCAGCAGGAGCTGGCCCTGCCCACGCTTCGATTTATTATTACTTTTAATATATGTTTTTATTGATTTCAGAGGGGAAGGGAGAAGGAGAGAGAAACATCCACGACGAGAATCATGGATCAGCCGCCTCCTCCACGCCCCACACCAGAAACCCAGCCCGCCACCCAGGCCTGTGCCCTGACCGGGAATCGAACCCTGGCCTCCTGGCTCCTAGGTCGGCGCTCCACCACGGAGCCCGCCGGCCAGGCCACACGCCTGAGCTGGACGCCGGGCCGCTGGGCCTGGGACACCCCATCTCTCCGGTCTGAAGCCCGGGTGGTGGCACTTGGACAGACCAGCCTAGAGACACCGCGCCCACAGGGCACAGGAGGCCGGCCTGCCTCACGTGGCCGTCTGTGGACGTGGTGCCACGGCTGCCCCCCGCCCCCCCGCTGGGACAGGGCCCACGCACCCAGCCCCAGGGGACGGGACGGCCAGCCCACTCCTGCTGCCCGTCATTAGTCAGGGCGCCCATCCCCTCCCAGGAGGGTCCTCACTGGGCCACCTACCGCAGAGGGTTCACCCCTGGCGGTGCCCGCCCTCCTCACCCCCCCAAGAGAAGCCCTGACAGTGAGACGCCCCCAGGAGGGCATCTTCCCGGAAAGCCCCCCTCAGAGGGCACCCCCGGGCACCGGCCTCCGGGTGCTTGTCCCTGCCCCTGCCCCTGCCCCTGCCCGGTTCTGGCAGCGCCAGGTCATTCCAGGCCCCTTCAGACGTCGCCCCGAGATGCCGCACTCCCTGTTCTTTGACTGAAGGAGCGGACGGAGCAGGAGCACGTTTGGAAGCGGGTGTTTGGACCGGTCTGTCACCTGCCTTCCCCCACCGCCCGCTGGCTGCTCCACCCAGAACCGGACGAGGGCTGGACGGGCAGAAGGTGCAGCGGGGAGAGGCAGAGAGAGAGAGGGAGAGGGAGAGAGAGAGGCGGAGAGAGAGAGGCAGAGAGAGAGAGGCAGAGAGGGGGAGAGAGAGAGAGAGGCAGAGAGAGAGGCAGAGAGAGAGAGAGGCAGAGAGAGAGAGGAGAGGAGGAGAGAGAGAGAGGCAGAGAAAGAGGAGAGGGAGAGAGGGAGAGGCGCAGGAGGAGAGGCCAGAGAGAGAGAAGGGGAGGGGCAAGAGAGAGGGGCAGAGAGCGAGGGAGAGGCGAGAGAGAGGAGGCAGCGAGAGAGAGAGGAGAGAGAGGGCAGAGAGAGAGAGCAGAGAGAGAGGGCAGAGAGGGAGAGAGATGAGAGAGAGCAGAGGCGAGAGAGAGAGGGAGGGGGACGAGAGAGAGAGGGAGAGAGAGGCAAGAAGAGGGAGAAGAGAGAGAGGCAGAGAGAGAGAGAGGGAGAGGAGGGGGGGCAGAGAGAGAGAGCAGAGAGAGAGAGAGGCAGAGAGAGAGAGAGAGAGAGAGAGAGAGAGAAAGGGCAGAGAGAGAGAGAGAGAGAGGGAAGAGAGAGAGAGAGAGAGGAGAGAGGGAGAGAGGGAGAGAGAAGAAGGAGAGAGAGAGGGGAGGAGGGGAGGAGAGGCAGAGAGAGAGAAGAGAGGCTGAGAGGAGAGCAGAGGAGAGAGAGAGAGGGAGAGTAGCAGAGAGATGAGAGGGAGAGGCGCAGGAGAGAGCAGGAGAGGCAGAGAGAGAGCGGGGCAGAGAGGGGCAGAGAGGGGAAGAGGCGAGAGAGGAGAGAGAGAGAAAGAGAGCGAGAGAGATGCGGGTTAGATAAGAGGAGGGCTTCCTGAGCCGGGCAGGGCGGCGGGGGCGGGGAGGAGGCCTGGGTGCGGCCAGGCTGCAGGAGAGTGGGGGGGAGGGGGGTGATCTTTCAGGCCTCTGAGGGTCAAAGGTCCCCTGATAAATGGCAGTCCCTGGGAGGTGGCTGACCATAAACCACAGACCCAGCTCCCAGTGTCTCAAAGTTAGGGAGCTCCTCCCCCCCCCAGCGGGGCCCGGCTGACTCCCCAGCCTCCTGTCCGCCTCTTCCCTCCCATCCCCTGCTCCCCCAAACACGCCTCTTCCCGAGGGCCAGGCCCTGCAAGAGCTACTCCATGAGAGTCCGGCCCCCGACCACAGAGAGGGTCACGGACCTGCAGACAAGCCTCTGCACGGCTGTTGGCCCAGCTGCCTGCGGCCCAGGACCAACCAGTGCAGACCAGTTCTGACCAGTGCAGGCCAGGACCGACCAGTGCAGACCAGTTCTGACCAGTGCAGGCCAGGACCGACCAGTGCGGCCCAGGACCGACCAGTGCAGACCAGTTCTGACCAGTGCAGGCCAGGACCGACCAGTGCGGGTCAGGACCGACCAGTGCGGGCCAGGACTGACCAGTGCAGACCAGAACTGACCAGTGCAGGCCAGGACCGACCAGTGCGGGTCAGGACTGACCAGTGGAGACCAGGACCGACCAGTGCGGGTCAGGACTGACCAGTGGAGACCAGGACTGACCAGTGCAGACCAGTTCTGACCAGTGCAGGCCAGGACTGACCAGTGCGGGCCAGGACCAACCAGAGACCCTCAGGGACGTGC
The DNA here is from genome assembly GCF_014108245.1 of Pipistrellus kuhlii. NCBI lineage: Eukaryota > Metazoa > Chordata > Mammalia > Chiroptera > Vespertilionidae > Pipistrellus > Pipistrellus kuhlii. The sequence goes on along the minus strand of NW_023425545.1, from coordinate 1,454,343 downwards.
ATGGGCCGTGGCTACTCCCAATGGCCGGCCTGGGAATGGCTGAAGCGCAGTGAGAACCCAGCGCCGGGGCCGCTGGGCCAGGTGGGCCCCATCCAGCCCAGCTGCCGGGAGAGGCGGAGGACACGCTGCGCTGTGGCCGGGGCGGCCAGCAGGTGGGCGCTGCCCGGCCAGTGTGAGCCGCGGCCTAATTACAGGGGACAGTGACCCGGGAGCAGAGGTCAGGCCCCGGGCAGCCCCGCTCAGAGCAGCACCCAGAGTCCAGCTGCGCCCAGGCCTCCAGAGGAATGGGGGGGGGAGGCCGGCTCCCCACAGCAGGCCCCGGCGGCCACAATGGGCTGGACGAGGGCGGGGCCCCCGCAGAACTCTGGTGCCTTCCCTGAGGGTCTGGGCCCGCTGGGTCCTCAGGGCAGGAGGGGTTTGGCAGAGAAGCGGTGAGGGGACTGACGGGGTGTGTGTGTGTGTGGCCTCCGGGGCAGGTCTCGGGCGGCCCTTCAGCCGCCTGCCTGCTGGCTGGGTGCACCCACACCACCTCCAGGACCATGTCCACGGACCCCAACTCTGCTCCCGGCCGCGGGAGGAGGCAGAAGTGGAGCCCCTGGGAGACCCCCCACCCCCTGCCCCGCACCCCCCACGCAGCCCGTAACCTCTGACCCGCAGCCAGCCACGCCCGCCCGCCAGTGCCTGGGGAAGCCCCGGGACAGCCTGGCCCTTCTCCCCCCCCCCCCCCACCGCTGCAGGGGCACAGCCGGGGGGGCCAGCCCTCTCCCACCCGGAAACTGTCCACGGCCCCCACCCCACCCCAACCCAGCCGCAGGGCCCTCCGCGGACGTGGGGGAGAGCCAGCAGGAAGTGAAACTGCAGGCGGAGCGTCCTTTTCTCCACGAAAAGGCGGAGAGCCGCGGAGAGCCGCGGAGAGCCGGTGTGGGTGGGTAGGAAGCGCCGCAGACGCCGGAGCCCCAGGGCGGGGGGAGGGGGGACCGGGTTGTCACGAGCCATCTACGCCCCGCCCAGGCCAGGCACATGACCCCTGCGGCCTCAGTTTCCTGGAAAAGTCCAGGAAGGGCTGACGGCAGGCCCCGCCCAGCTCGGACACAGGATGACCCCGCGGAGGCCCCTGGGCCGGCCACCAGCGAGGGGCGCTCCGGCCCGCACAGCCAGGCCGGCAGTCCCACCCAGTCCCACCGCCTGCAGAGCCGCCGCCGGCCAGGGAGGAAAGGGTGCCAGCCCCCTCTGCTCCCCTCCCCCCTCCCCTCCCCTCCCCTCCGCTCCCCTCCCCTCCCCCCTCCCGGCAGAGGTCAGGGCCCTCGCTCTGCTCTGGCCACATTCCACTGCGGCCAAAACTGCCGCCGCCAGCAGTGCCCGCCCTGCACTCAGCACCGCCCGGAGCTGGGGAAGCCGCAGGGCCCGAGTCTCACCCGGGGAGGGAGTGGGGGGAGTGGGGGGGGGGTGCGCTCTCTCAATTTGATGACCAACTTTTCCTGCTTCTAGTTTTACTTTTGTTAATCATCCCCCGAGGAAATCTTTCCAGTGATTTCTGAGAGAGCGAGGAAGGGTGGGGGAGAGGCAGAGACAGGGGAACATGGCTGTGGGAGAGACACACGGACTGGCTGCCTCCTGCACACACCCAAGCCTGCGCCCGGGGACCGAGCCTCCAACCGAGGCCCACGCCCTCGCCCAGAATGGAACCCGGGACCCTGCATCCCCCAAGCCGAAGCTCTACCCACTGAGCCGCACCGGCCAGGGCTCCACGATGGACTTCAAACAATCACGACACCTGCCCTTCCCCCTTGTGTGCGATGAGAAAAGCGGCGAAAGGCAGAGAAAGCCACGGGGGAACGGGAGCCCAGGACCCGACCCGCCGGCTCGCACCAGCAAGCGCCCTCCAGCCCGCAGTGTGTGCCCTGTAAGCTTCCATCAGCTCCAGCTCCCAGCTCCCACAGCCCCACACTAGCACTCGCCCCTAAATTCCCTGGGGCTCGAACCCGCTGCTTCCAGACCTTTCTCAGCTCTGCCGGGAGCCATTCCTGCGCTCAGACAGAAGGAGATCTGGTCCCCACCTCCCGGAGGTTCTGGTGGGCCGGGCACCCCTGGGGGTGTCTGAGGGGCAGCGTGTGACCCCGACCCCACCCGGGGCTCACAAGCCTTGTCCCCACCCGCCCCCAAGCGAAGGAAACCCTAGCGCTGCCCCTGCCACCAGGAGCCCCAGCGCCGCCCCACCGCTCCCTGTCAGCTCCCAGGGCAGGCACACACGGAGGGCACACACGGAAGGCACGCACGGAGGGCACACACGGAGGGCACACACGGAGGGCACGCACAGAGGGCACACACGAAGAGCACACACGGAGGGCACGCACAGAGGGCACACACGGAGAGCACACACGGAGAGCACGCACAGAGGGCACACACGAAAAGCACACACGGAGGGCACACACGAAAAGCACACACGGAGGGCACGCACGGAGGGCACACACGAAAAGCACACACGGAGGGCACGCACAGAGGGCACACACGAAAAGCACACACGGAGGGCACGCACGGAGGGCATGCACGGAGGGCACGCAGAGGCACACACGGAGGGCACAGCGGACAATGCTGGGGCGGAGGCCCAGGTGACAGGGGGGCGTGTTGGTCACAAGGCCCCCACGCCTGCCCAGGGCCCCTCCGGGTTTGCCATGCGCAGAGAAAAACCAGCGTGCCGAGCCTCCGTGGGAAGGAAATGGGCAGGACGGGCAGGACGGAGGCGGGCGGTGGCCAATCCAGGAGCCTGCAGGCCTCCCCCCGCACACCCCCTCTGCCAGCCACAGATGGACTGTCTGGTCCCACAAACTCCTAAGCTGAACCCTAACCCCCCTGTGATGGTGTCGGGAGCTGGGGCCTTGGGGAGGTGGTTAGGTGAGGGTGGGGCCCTCGGGAACGGATTAGTGCCCTTCTACCCTGTGAGGACAGCGAGAAGACTGTGCACCAGCGTGCCTCCCTGAGCGCCAGCCCACCGGCTCCTGGGTCCTGGACTCCAGCCTCCAGACCCGAGAAACGCACATCTCGTCTGCGGCCCTCTCACAGCAGCCGGGTGGGCGCAGACGGTCCCTCTCCCACCACCGACATGGTGCCTGCTTCGCCGACTCCGCCAGTCCACCTGCGGTGAGCACTCACCACACGCGGCCTGCTCTGAGGGCGTCCGTGGCATTAGCTGCTCCGTTGCCGTGACCACCCGAAGCGTGCTCCACCCTCATCCCCATTTCACAGGTGGGGACTCAAGGCAGAGGCTACGGCTCACCCAGCGTGACAGCGTGGGCCAGGGGAGCCGCTGGGGCCAGCACATGGACCACTGCCCTCGTCTGCTTCCAACTGCCCCATCCCATCCCCCCACCCCACCCCTATCATCCCAGGGCCCCTAAAAGCTAAGCTCTGAAGGCAGGGAGCACCCGCTGAGCCTGTGCACGCCCCCTCCAAGCCCGGATCCCTGCAAGCTGGGCTCCGTCATCGAGCTGGAGAGCATCGAGGCCAGGACGGGAGCAGAGGCAGCTGCACAGACCCAGCCTCTGGGCCGCCAGCTCTCCCCTCCTCCCCCACTCCGGACAAGCAGACCGAGCAGGGTGAGCCCGCGTGAGGCGGCAGCAGAGGGCCGGGGCAGGTCTGGGCAGCGGCAGTGACCGGAGATGCAGGCATGGGGGCAGGAAGACCCGTGTCCGCCTCCCATTGCGGCCTCGGGCCAGCTGTGACCGGAGGGAGCTGGTAGCCAGGCCACCGTGCCAGGCTCCGGAGGACCAGTGCCCAGCCCACGGCTGGCAGACAGTAGGTGCTCAATAAAGGCAGCTGGCAGACAGTAGGTGCTCCATAAAGGCGGCTGGCAGACAGTAGATGCTCAATGAAGGCGCTGGGTCTGAAGGTAACGAGGACCAGCTGGCTCAGAGGAAGTGCTGTGAGCGAAGGGGGAACAGCTGGAAGGGCCTGGACCGGGGTCAGAGAAGAAGAATGCGGAGGGAGGAGGGAGCGGGAGCGGGGAGGCCAGGGCAGCTGTGTGCGAGCGGCTTCGTCATTTAAATATCGGGAGAGATGTAAATACCGAGCCCCCCAGCCTCACTGGGGCCACAGCTAGAGCAGATACAAGAGTCCCCCCCCCCCAGAGTCCCTGTCCCCCATCTGCCCCAGCACGGTGCTCCCCGAGCCAGGACTTGGGAGGGGCGGCAACCAGGGAGGGAGGGGACCCAGCTCCGCCTCCCTCCTCATCCCTGCGGTGGGAGGAGGGGAGGGGGGAGCCTGCAAAAGTGCGAGCCATGACCCCCCTCCCCATCGCACCACAGGCCCAGGCCCGGGCCCAGCCCGGCCTGCACGGATTTCCCCGGCTGCTTAGCAGAAAGGCACAGCTGCCCTCTGACACTTGCTGACCAGCGAAGGCCAGACTCTCGGAGCGGAGCCTGCAGCACCCTCGCTGCGGTAACACGCTGGGCGCCGCGCTCCCACCGGCACCATCCATCACCCGTCCATCCCCAGGCCCTCCGGGCGGCGGTGGAGCCTGGAGCCTCCTGAGGCCCCTCACGGAGGCACCACGCAGCCCCGGGCCCTGCCAGCGGCACCCCTGCCTCAAGACCCTGCGGTAAACTCCTGCCCGGGCCTCTGTGGAGTGCCCCTTCCTCCAGGAAGCCCTCCTGGGTCCACCCACGCCCGGCCCTCAGAACCCGGCCCAGAGCCGGCCGCCACCGCAGACAGCTACTGAGCCAACAAACGCGTGAGCGTAGGCCTCTGCTCTCGCACCCGGGCGGGCGGGGACCCCACCCCCTCACAGCGCCCGCCCACCTCGGTGGGGCAGGAGGCGGGAGGCACAGAGCTGGCGTGGTCTGGCCGGGACGTGCGGCTCTCCCCGGAGGCGGCAGGGATCTGCAGGACACGGGCAGGGCCCGGCCCCCGGGGAAAGGCCACCCACGTGGCAGGAGGGCCGGCAGGCCCGGCTCCAGAGGCTTCCCCTCCACCCAGGGAGGGGCCCGCGGGCATGGGCACCGGGAGAGCCGGGGGACCAGGCCCCGCCCTGGACGGCCCACCGCCCACCGCCAACACCTCCATTTCCCGCCAGGCCTGGGGGAGGGGCGGCCGCAAAGGCCTGGACCCTCAGACCCACTCGCCCGGCCGCCCGCCCTGGCCCTGTCTCTCTTCCCGCCAAAAAGCAAGAGAGCCGAGTCCCTCCGTCACCCTCCGCAGGCAGAGGGGCTGTGGGTGGCTCCCTTCCCCCCTCCTCAGGCAGCACCCCCAGGAGGCGAGGGCCCCAGGCCCTGCCCAGGGACAGTGGGAAGCCAGCAGCAGAGGGCTGTGCTAGCTCCTCGGAGGGCAGGAGGTGGGTGAGGGGACGGGAAGCAGACACAGCTGCCCAGAGCCCGCCCAGCCCCTCCTGCAGGGCGAGGACACTGGGGAGAGAGGGACACGGCCCTAGGACCCCCCACTCTGTCTAAGCAAGACCCCGGCCACAAGACAGACCCTCCCCATCACCCCATCCCTGCAGGACCTGGCTCCTGGGTACCCAGGGAACAGCTGTCATTCAACCCCCATCAGACGGCTCCTCGATGCCACAGCCAGCGGTGTGGATGGAGGGGCTGGGGTCACCTGGCCGGCTCCCCGCCCCCACTCCCTTGGCGCTGGAAGGCAGGGGACGGGGGACGGGCACAGAGCCGTGTGCGGGAGGGGCACTGGTTTCTGGATTTTGCTCCTGGGGTGTCTGTGGGACTCCCCGGCGAGCCCAGGACATGGGGGAGGGGCCGGAGCTACGGGGGCTCAGCCCCGGGAGAGGCTGTTAGGCCCGGGGGCACGGGGACGAGGGGGCAGGGAGGCACGAGGCAGGTCAGAGCCTGGGAGGGGGTGTCCTCCTCTAAGCCAGGGCCCTGCTGTCCCTCCCCTCAGCGCTGGCCGCCGGCCGCACTTGAAACATGACAACAAAGTCATGTCTCCGGAGCGTCTCCTGTCCGCTGCCGGCCGGCCTCCGGGCTCCGTCCCGACCAAACTCAGCCGCCTGAGCCCACGGCCGCAGGGATGACAAAGCCTCGGGCTCCGGGCCTGCTCCAGAGCGTTCCTGCCTCACAGCAACCCGGAGAGCCTCCAAATTTGGGAAAAAAACGGAGGATTTGGAAAGAAAGCCACCGGGTGGCTGTTTTTTTCTCGGTGGCTTCGTCATGACAAAGCATAGGAACGCGCCTCCTGGCTGGGCTCCTGGGAGGATCCAAAGTGAGGTCTGCCCCCCCACCCCTGCCACTGCCCAGAGGCCCCCTCCCACCCCACCATTCTGCACACACACACACACACACACACACACACACGGACACACACAGACGCACACACACACACACACACACACACAACAGACACACACACAGACACACACACACACACACACACACACACACACACACGGCCCTGCCCTGGGGACCCTGCCCTGGGGGATTGCTACGCAGCAAGGGGGCTCCTTCCTGGGTCTGGAGGCCATCATGGATTCCTTGAGCCTGTCCCCCGCCCGGCCCCTCCCTGGGGCCTTGTGCTCCCATATGTACCCAGGCGTCTGTACCCAGGGGTCTGCACCCAGAGTCTGTACCCAGAGTCTGTACCCAGAATCTGTACCCAGGCGTCTGTACCCCAGGCGTCTGTACCCCAGGGGTCTGTACCCAGGAGTCTGCACCCAGAGTCTGTACCCAGAGTCTGTACCCCAGGGGTCTGTACCCAGAATCTGTACCCAGGCATCTGTACCCGGAGTCTGTACCCAGGGGTCTGTACCCCAGGAGTCTGCACCCGGAGTCTGTACCAAGGAGACTCGGAGCAGCAGGCCAGCCCACCCCCAGGCATGCAGCTGGGGAACCAAGGGGGCACCTGACCTCTGAGTGTGGCTCCCGACCTCGGGGCGAGCCCGGAGGGGAGGAGGGGCCTGCTCAGCTCGGCCAGCGCCAGGTGTGAGGGCCCCAGCTCCCAGGGCAGCACGCACATCGGGGTGGCCCCGAGGACACCGTCTCCGAGGCCACAGGGCTCCCGCCCCGGGGACAGCCCTCCCCGACGTGGCCCAAGCAAGTGCCACCATGTGCTGCTGCCACCCGGGCCCGTCCTCTGTGGGTGTGCTTTCCTGGCACAGAAGCCCGGGGCCCCGTGCCCGCTCCCATGCCCGGCGGGGGCGGGCAGACTCCCCCTGGACCAGGCTCAGCACCACGGCCAGGACGGCAGAGGCTCCGGACCCGCTCCGCCCCGACCCCCCCAGGAAGCCCCGGACGGGTGGCCCCCACCCGTCCTCACGGTCCCGCCGTCAGCACGTGCCCTGTCACCACCCCACGCAGACGGGGCCGGCCCGGCCCGGGGAGGGGCGGGAGGAGGCTGGGCCCAGCTCCGGAGGAGGAACCTGTGTCGGGAGCGTGCGGCCCGGCCCGGCTTGGCCAGGAGCCGGGTAGCTGCTGGCCCCCGGGGACGGAGGGGGGCAGGGTCGTCCAGGCCGGGCTCTGGGGCCGGCGCGCCGTCCGCCTTCCAGACGCCCGGGCTTCCCGGATTCCTCTCCGGAGCAGAGCTGGTCTCGGCGACCCCCTCGGGGCCATGGCCTGCGGCTGCCGGGCGGGCGGGCGAGAAGGACATGGCTGTGCTCCCACGCTCCCTAAGGACACGCCGTCCACAGCCCAGAGCGACGGGCAGGGGTCACGCCTCCCCACCCCTCACACGGGAACACCGGCCAAGGTCACCCCGGGCCCGTCTGTGCCGGACGAGGGAAATGAAACTAAAATCACACCAGGGAATTACTAAGTGCTCTCCTGGCCCTGTGTGGGGGTCCCACAGAGTCCGAGGTCACTGAGGGGGTCACTGAGGGGGTCACTGGGGGGGTCACTGAGGGGGGTCACTGAGGGGGGTCACTGAGGGGGGTCACTGAGGGAGTCACTGAGGGGGTCACTGAGGGGGGTCACTGAGGGGGTCACTGGGGGGGTCACTGGGGGGGTCACTGGGGGGGGTCACTGAGGAGGTCATTGGGGGGGTCACAGAGGGGGTCACTGAGGGGTCACGGGGGGGGTCACAGAGGGGGTCACAGAGAGGGAGGCCACGGCGGGGTCAGAGGTCCATGATCCCGGAGGGTGCTGCCGCCCTCCCAGTCCCCGGGGACCTGCACCCGACAGACACGTGCCACCCAGCAAACAGCTACATCCCTGCTGCCTGGGGGCGGGCTGAGGTCACCCGTCACACCGGGTCCCCCAGGGCGGGGACAGGCGAGGAATCGGGAGATAAAAAGAGGCGGGCGCTCCGCAGGGCAGAGGGAGGATGTGCCCAGAACGTGGGGCACCAGCCAACTCAGGGCACCCACTCTCCACACACCCCCCTCCACACACACACACACACACACACACACACTCACACACACACGGACACACTCACGGACACACACACTCACGGACACACACACACACACTCACGGACACACACACACACTCACGGACACACACACACACACTCACACTCACAGACACACACTCACGGACACACACACACTCACACACACACACACGCAGCTTCCTGCCTGCCGGCACATTATGGGGCCTGGATACCTCCACTCCTGCCCGTCCCCGCACACCCTTAGGCCCCGGCAGGCCGCCAGGCTGCTCGGATGGACGCGTCCCCGGGCCCGGGGCTCCGAACCCGCCCGCCGTGCGGAGGTGGTGGCAGCGCCCGGGCCCTTCGCCGTCCGCAGAGCCCACTCCGCGTGGGTGGCCACGGCCCAGCCCCCGGGACAGACCCCCTCCTCTGGGGGCCCTCGGTCAGTCCAGCTGCTCCCCGGAAACCCAGGCTCCAGGCAAATGCCTGGCCCGCCACGGCCACGGCCACGGCAGACCCGCTCACGCTGGCTCCCGCCTCACGCCGCCCTGACGGAGGCTGTCCTGCCTCCACCGTCAAGGTCTGACCGTCACTCAAGGTCGGCCTCCCCATGAGCACTCAGTGGTCAGCCAGAGCGGCCTTCCCGGCCCGGTGTCACCCACTGCCGCCCGGGCCGTGCCCTCCTCCCCGTCCACGGCTGTCAGCCCGCCCCCAGCGCCACCCGCAGCTCCGGGACCCGCAGGGCGGCCGGGGGCTGGCCACACACAGGCAGGACTGCCTGAACCCCCGTCCTCAGAGCGCCCGGACTCTCAGGGCACACCTGACAGGCTGGTGCACACAGAGCCCTGGAGGGTTGAGGGTTCGAGGCCCCATGCCCCAACCCTCCGGAGAGCTGCATCTGGAGTCACAGGCTGCCAGCTGCTGCCCTCCGACGGTCTCAATGAGGCCATTGTCTCCGCCTAAATTAGAGGGTCAGGAAGCCGCCAGCCTGCCAGCATCTCAGCATCTTCAGATGGGACGGCCGAGGAGATGAGGAGGGACCCCGAGGCGGAGGCACCCGCAGCTACAACCTACGTGGCATGAACCTCGACAGCTGTTGGACCACAGGACCCCAAAGCTCCGCCTCCCCATCCTGCCTCAGGGCGCACAAACCCCTCCCTGCAGTCCCAGCACCGCAGTCCCATCACCGCGCTTGGGGCAGGGCTGGTGGCTGACCCAGTCCTGGCCCGGCCACAGGGAGCGCGCCCACTAGGCCACCTGAAGGGGGCGCCCTCGGGCACCGGGGACGTGAAAAGGCCCCGAGGGGGGCGGGAGAGCGGCGGCTGCAGGGCAGGGGGCAGGCAGGTCAAGCCGGAGCCCCCAGGAGGAGCATGTGTCCAGGTGTCCGCCCCAGGCACAGGCCACCCGGCTCCACAGCCCCTGACCTGCCTGGAGGGTTCCCACCGCCAGGCCAGCGCCTGGCACCCTCACCCTCTGCCCGGGGCAGGCGGCCACCGGACAGCAAACACCCCGCCGGCCGGGGCAGGCCCCCCAGAGTCACCGCGGCAGGGCCTGCGTGGTCCGGCCGGCCTCTGGCTCCCAGATGAACCGGCCAGTGGTCCCAGCCCTGCTCTGCCTGGGACACCGGGTGGGGGACCGGGTGGGGGACCCGGTGGAGGACCTGGGACTTGGCCTCCAGCTCGGCCCCCCCAGGCCCCAGCCCCCCAGTGGGCTCTGCCAGGGCTGCAGACCGGCCCTAAGAACCCGCTGAGCTCCGGACTATTGTGTGAGCTTCCCTGCCAGCACTTTATCCACTCCAGGACCCCCGCGCATGCAGACACACTTACACACACAAACATATATACACACTCACACACACACACACACACACACACACACACTCACACACACATACACACTCACACACACTCACACACTCACTCACACACACTCACACACACACACTCACACACACACACACACTCTCACACACACTCACACACTCACTCACACACTCACACTCACACACACATATACACACTCACACACTCACTCACACACACACACACACTCACACACTCACTCACTCACACACACACACACACTCACACTCACACACACACTCACACTCACACTCACTCACACACACACACACACACTCACTCACACACTCACACTCACACTCACACACTCACACTCGGGCCCAGAGCCAGGCGGCCGGCCACTCTCGCAGGGAGAAGCCCCGTCTCCCCGCGCTCCGCTCCGTAACCCGCGGAGGGAGGGAGTGGGGGCCGCCCGCTCCGGGAGGGGCCCGGCGGGAGGGGCGGGGGCGGGGGCATCGCGGGGCGCGGGGCGCGGGGCGCGGGGCGCGGGGCGCGGGGCGCGGGGCGCGGGGCGCGGGGCGCGGGGCGCGGGGCGCGGGGCGCGGGGCGCGGGGCGCGGGGCCGGGCGGAGCGGAGCCCCGGAGCGGAGCGGCAGGGCGGGCGGCGGCGGCCCGCGGCCGCACACACAACAATAAGAGGAAGGAAGCCGGCCGGGCCCGCACGGTCCTCCGGCAGCGGCGCGGGGCGGGGCGGGCGCCCGGGCCCGCCTCCCCCCCCCGCAGCCCCCCGCCCGGCCCGAGCGCCCCGCCGCCGCCACCCACCTTCGAAGTCCGAGATGATGCCGTCCAGCTGCGCGTTCACCGCGGGGTCCGACATGGCGGCGCGGGCACGGCCGCCGGAGCTCTGGGCGCCCCGGCTCCCTCCTCCGCTCCCTGCAGCGCGGGCGGCCCGCTCGCCGCGGCTCCGCTGAATGAATGGGGGCGGCGCCCGCCTCGCTCTCCGCCCGCCCGCCCGCCCGCCCCGCCCCGCGGATCGGGTTCCCGCACCCCGGCCCCGCGCCCCTGGCCGCCGCCCGCCGTCAGCGCCGGGGCCGCGCCGCCGCGGGACGGCCGAGTCCGGGCGCTCGACCCGAGGCCGCCTTCTCCCCGAGGCCCCCTTCCCCGCCCGCCCCCTCCTCCCGCCGGGCCCCCTTCCCGCCGGCCCAGCCCCTCCTCCCGCCCCGCCCGCCGGCCAGATGTGGGCGGATGTGGGGCGGGAGCGGACGCGGGGGCGGCGCCGAGGGGCGCGGACTCCCCTCCCCGGGGCGCAGGGCCGAGGGGGGCAGGGCCGGGGGGCGCACTCCCCTCCCGGGGCGCAGGGCCGAGGGGGGCAGGGCCGGGGGGCGCACTCCCCTCCCCGGGGCGCAGGGCCGAGGGGGACAGGGCCGGGGGGCGCACTCCCCTCCCGGGGCGCAGGGCCGAGGGGGCGCACTCCTCTCCCCGGGGCGCAGGGCCGAGGGGGACAGGGCCGGGGGGCGCACTCCCCTCCCGGGGCGCAGGGCCGGGGGGGACGCAGGGCGGAGGGGGACAGGGCCGGGGGGCGCACTCCCCTCCCGGGGCGCAGGCTCCGCGGCGGGAGCGGCGTGGTCGCAGCGGACAGTTGGCGGCCGCCTCCCGGCCGGCGCCGGCGGTTAACGCGGGGAGGCGCCCGCAGACCCCGGCGGCCGGGCTGGCGGAGCGCCCCGGGCAGCGCGGGGGGGGGGGGGGGCTCACGTGGCCGGGTGGGGGGACCCCTCCAAGGGCTCCGCCCCCGCCCTTCCCGCCCTCTCCGGGAGGGGGCGCTGGCCCAGCGGGGCCCCTGTCAGGACTGAGGGGCGCTCCCCATCCCCACCAACGGGGCATCTCCCGTGTGGCGCCCGGACCCGGTCCTTGCCCGGTTCTTAGAGGCGGAGGATGGGGAGCCGGGAGGATGGGGGTGGGGGGCAGGAACCTCTCCATCCCTGCACCCCTTCTGCGCACACCATGGACCCCGTTACCCACCGGCCGGCAGGTCCCAGGGGCCCCGGGGCGACAGGATGAGCTGGGACTTGAGAAGCACCAGGATCCAGCCCCCAGGAAGGGCCGTGCGGGTCTGGCACTGACAGCCGGGCCGGGGGAGGGCTTGGGGGCTGGTCCCCCCTCCCCCAATCCATTGGCTGAGCCTGTTAGACGCTCCTGTCTGCTCCCAGCCCCTCCCTCGCTCAGACCCACTGCCTCTGCCTGAAGTGGGGGCAGACCCCACAGCGTGGAGGGGACGGGGTGCTGGTGGGCCACTCGGCCCCAGCTCCTCTAGGTAGCGCCCCCCGCAGCGCCTCCTAGCGCTCAGGTTGGTCACTGCCACTCCCGCCCTCCACCCCCAGGTCCGAGGCCCGACCGCCAGGTGAGCAGGCGCTGGCTCCGGGCCTTCCCGCAGATAAAACCCGTCCTTCCTTTTTAAGGAAGGAGCCGCGCCCTGCCTCATGCCTGGGATGTTTTGAACTATTTTCAACCCAGGGAGTTCGCGGACGCGGAGCAGCGAAACCACAGACATGTCAGATGCACACACGCCCTCGTCTGCGCGGGAGGGAGCCCGGGTTTCCCTGTCACCCCACCAGCCGGGACCCCGGGTCTGAACCCAGCACCGGGCCTGCTCCACGGCTCCCGCCGGCTGGGAAAGCTGCCCCCCTGAATTTTGGATCCGGGCGGAACACTGCCCCTAACCAGGAACAGCCCAGTCACACAGCCGCCTGGGGAGACGAGGGGCCTGGTGGCCTCCAGCCCGGGCCACAGGCCCTGCTCCCCTGTGTTCATGCAGAGGACCGGCGGAGGGTGGGCACGCCCATGCGATTGTCCTCGGGAGAGCTGGCCGGGCCCCCGGGACTGGCCGCGGGTCAGCGCATTGTGTGACGCCCTCCATTCTCGGCCGAGCTAAATATACGTGGGCTTATCTCCACGGGGACCGGCCGGGGTGCACGCCTGGCCAAAAGGCTCCCCCCGCCCCGTGGGAGCCCCCGGGATAATGGCAGGAAGGAATCGCCCTTGGAGGCCAGAAGGCGCCCCCTGTTGGCCTGACCGCTCCGGAGCCCAGCCAGGCTGTCCCCGGCTGTAGCCCTTGGCACGGGAACGAACCACGGGGCCAGGCCGCCAGGCCGGGACACCGAGGGGAGGGGTTTCCTACGCTCCCCAGGAAACCCAGCCCAGACTCCGCCACACTGCCCCAGGCCAGGAAGTCCCCCCTGGTATCTAGCCGGCTGCCCTAATTGTGCATCACTCACTTCCTCTCCCCACCCGCCCCCCCTCCGAGGAGATGGGGAACAGCTGGCGCCACCCTCACAGAGCAATTACCCTCCAACAGGGTGTCCCGTCCCTGCCCGGCCCCCCTCTGGCCCTGTAATCATCCCGCCTTTGATCGCATCCAGGCCCTGTCCAATCTGGGGCTCCAGGACCTGAGTAAGGCCCCGCCCCCTTTCCAGCAGAGGCTGGCTGAAGGGTCCCGGCAGGCCCTGGGCAGATAGAATGAGCAGCTGCAGCAGCAAGAGGAAAAAGCTTCAGTTTGGCAAGAACACGGCAGTGGCGAGGCCTCTGCCTTCTGAGATGGCACACACATACACACAGCACCCCCCCCAAGGCCACGGGAGAGGGCCACCCACTGCCCAGGTCCATGACGTGTCGTGGGGTGAAGGATGGAGCCCCCCGAACCTCAGAATGAGACCTGATCTGGCGGGAGGATCCTTGGGGATGTGGTTAAGACAGGACCTGGCGAGGGTCGGTGCCCTGGAGAGGGGGGGCAGGTCCTGCCGGCCTGAGGACACACGGCTGCAGAGAGGCCGAGGGAGGCAGGCGGAGCCTGGAGGGGTGCGGCCATGAGCCGGGGACCCCTGGGACCCAGAAGCTGGAAGAGACAGGAAGGACCCTCCCCTGAGCTTCGAGAGAGTGGGGGCTCAGGCCTTCAGAGCAGGGAGTTCGTTTCTGCTTTGTGCAGCCCCCCGGTTTGTCATAGGAGTGCCACACACACACACACACACACACACACACGCTAAGACAGAGGTCAGGCTCCCGTCTGAGTCATCTCTTTTTGTTGCTGCTGATCCTCACCCAGGACGTTTCCCCTGGACTTCAGAGAGCGGGAGAGAGAGGGCAAGAGAGAAACGCCCAGGGGTTGCCCCCTGCACATGCCTTGACCAGGGCCCAAGCCCGGGAGGAGCCTGCAACCAGCGTACGTGCCCTTGGCTGGAATGGAACTCGGGCCCCTTCAGTCCACAGGCCGATGCTCTGTCCACTGAGCCACACCAGTTAGGGCCTGTCTGAGTCATTTCTTTAGGTCAAAGCTGCATCTCCCAACGATCTCTAATCAGCCTCAGAACCGGCCCCAGGACAGGCTGCCCTGCCGCAGTCCTGAGAGCAGTGGGGGAAGCAGGCGGGGGGTGGGGAGGGTGTCGGCATTGAAGGTCACTGCAGCCTTCCTGGGAATGGAGGGAGCGGGTGGAGGCCCTCCCGCCTGGGGGAGAGGGCGGCGGGAGGAAGCGGTGGGCGGAGGCAGCCCTCTGGCATGCCCGCCGCCCTCTCTCCCAGCATCCATGACCCCGGCTCCCGGGACTTGGGGGGGCTTGGGCAGCAGAGGGAGGACGTGGCTGCTGCCCAGCCACTCAGGCTTTTGGACAGGACACCCCACTAAGGGTGCCTGTGTTTTATCACAGACCAGGGCTCCCATGCGGCCGCAGCTCTGCCCGGGCCTGGCGCACAGTAGGGCTCCCTGAGCTCCAGAGCCTGCGAGACCTCGGCCGCTGGGCCTTCCCCAGCCCCCGGGAGCCCTCAGCCCCCCACCTCCAGAGACCGCGCCGCCCTGAGTCCTGGCCCCTCACCCCCCATCCAGGCCACCGGCCAGTTCCTGCCTCCGGCACATGTCTGCTCTGACCCTGAGGCGCCGCCCCCAGTCCAAGCCCCCCTCCAGGGGTCAGCTGACCCGCACTCTGGGGGTCACACACCAGCACCATCGGATTTGCAGCATCTGCCTTTTCTGGGGTGCAAATGCCCTTAGCAGCGCGCCCCCTTGAGGCTGGCGCTAGGAGAGTGTGCAGGCCCCACGTGGGGCGGCCAGAGGCCCAGGCCAGGGCAGGGCTGGCAGCACCGGTGATGGCTGGATGCAGCCAATGCTGAGAGTGGGACCTGTGTGCTGATGTAAGTGCTTTACATTACTGAGCTACATTACATAAGTGTCATGCGTGATCCATGTTCTGTAGTGGAGCAATGCGTTTCTTCGCGGTGGTAACACGGAGAAAAGTCGCCATTTTAACCGTTTTTTGTTGTCGTTTGTTTCTCTTCCTCCCATTCTGTGTTTCTTTGCTTTCTTTTATTTTTACTTTTTTTTATTTATAATAAATATGATTTTATTGATCTCAGAGAGGGAGAAGGAGAGAGAGATAGAAACATCAATAATGAGAGAGAATCATGGATCGGCTGCCTCCTACACGCCCTCTACTGGGGATGGACCCGCAACCTGGGCCTGTGCCCTGACCCGGAATCGAACCGCGACCTCCCGATTTCTAGGTCAACCTCAGCCCCTGGGTCGCGCTGGCCGGGCGGCTGGACTGTTTCGGGGGCACAGCCAGCGGCACTAAGTGCCTTTATGTTCTTGTGCAGCCGGCACCACCCTCATGTCCAGAACGTTCCTCATCTTCCCAAACCGAAACTCTGTCCCCATCACTGTCTCCCCGTCCCCTCCCCCTTAGGCCCTGGCACCCTCCCTCCACCTCCTCTGTGCGGTGGAGCCCTCCGGACCCCCGTAGGTGCGCCCGGCAGTGTGTCCCCGCGTCTGGCCGCGGGCACGGAGGGCGCTCTCAGTTCCTCCGCGTC
The DNA here is from genome assembly GCF_014108245.1 of Pipistrellus kuhlii. NCBI lineage: Eukaryota > Metazoa > Chordata > Mammalia > Chiroptera > Vespertilionidae > Pipistrellus > Pipistrellus kuhlii. Next base: position 1,438,382 of record NW_023425545.1, on the reverse strand, counting down.
CGGCAGGCGCCGGGACCCGCTCCCCCTCGGCAGCTGGGGACAGGGCAGCCGTCTCTGAATCCTCTTCCCATTCTTCCGAGCTTTCGCCCAGAAGTGGGATCATGTGGCAAGCCTGTGAATTCATTTAAAATAACTTACGTAATTTCTAAGTGTCGTCTATTTTAAAAACGGGAGCGATGCAGCTTACATAAGGTGCCATTCGAATGACCAGCTCACAGAACGCCCCCTCACGGGAGGGGGGCCTCGCCCCACGGCTGCCCTCCCACGTCCCCGGGGAGCCCTCTCGGCCTTCACCCAGAGCTCAGGGGCCGGGAGGCCTGGTCCTGGCTCCTCGGCCTCACCTGGCTGCTGGCTATCTGACGGGCTGTGGTCAGCAGATTGGGGAGTCTGGGCCCTCGGGCTCGGGGCGTGAGCACCCAGATACGCTTCTTCCCGTGATTCCTATTTTACTCCCCATCATTCCCGCTTCTCGGAGCCCCGCCCCCCGTGCTCCTCCCCCGGCCCCCAATCAGGGTTTGGGGGCCTGCTAAAGCCCCCGACTTTCCAGCGGCCGCCCGAGGCTGGATGCGCAGACATGGGTAGGAGACGCCCAGCGCACCCCCCCCCCCACGCACACACACCCCCCTCTCGGTGACTCCCCCATCCACCCAGCGGCTCCCACAGCCACCCGGGCCTCTGAGCAGCGGCCGCCTGGGGCCAGCCCGTCTCGGAGCAGCAGGCGCTGTGCCAGCCCGCAGCGCCCTGCCGGCTGCCAGGAGGCTTGGCCGCGCCACCGCCCGGAGGACAGGCTGTCCCTGTGTCCTGCCTCCCCCGCCGCCCGCCCCTGCGCCCTGCAGCACCCGCTCTGGGAGGCGAGGGTGCGGGCTGCCCTGCAGCGCGGCCAGCTGAGTCACGGCTGCCCCAGTTCCACGTCAGCCTCGCCGGGGGAGAGGCCCGAGGCCGCCTCAGCACAGTCACCGCAGCGGCCGAGGTGACGTCGGCTCCGAGCAGCTGCTGGCCCATCAGCGCCCTCGGCCCTCGGCCATGTGACCTAACAATGCCCCTGCCCACTGCCCTGGCGACGCCGGGCCAGGGGGCAGCCAGTCACTGGAGGGCAAGGAGGTCACTGCGCCCACAGCCCCGGGGGATCCACCTCCATGCCAGGCCCCTGAACGCCCCTCCGCCCAGCCTGCGCACCTCCGTGCCAGGGGCTCAGGGCCCATCACTGCTGCTTCCTCCTTCTGCGGCCAGTTTGGGCCATTGACCATAAAGGTAGAGCTAGAGAGAGAGAGAGGGAGAGATAGAAAGAGATGGAGAGATAGAAAGAGAAGGGGGGAGGCGAGGGGAGGGGAGAGGGAGAAGGGGAGGAGGAGAGGGGGAAGTGGAAGAGGGAGAGAGGGAGAAGGGAGAGGGAGAGGGGGGGGAGAGGGGAGAGGAGGGAGAGAGAGGGAGAGGGGGGAGAGGGACAGGGGGAGAAGGGGAGGGGGAGAGGGGCAGGGAGAGGGAGGAGGAATGAAGGTCAGCCTGAGGGTAGCTTTGCCCACGGAGGGCATGCACCTGGCTCTCTCCCAGGCTGGAAAGGCGGGTCCTGCAGCTGGCATGTGCGGGCTCCTGCAGCTGGTCCTCGGGGCCAGGACTGAGGCCCTCACCCCTCCACCCCAGGAGGGGCCGGAGCCGCCGGCCCGGGAGGCGGGGGAGAGGCGGGGACAGCATCGCCCCCGCGGCCCCGCAAAGACGGACGCCTGCCTCCAGCCGGGCCCCGGGGGAGGCCTGGTCTCCGGTCAGAGGTCACTCCGAGGAGAGCCGGGACCCCAGCCCACGGAGCCGGGGCCGGCTCCCGAAGCAGGAACTCGAGAGGTGGCGAGTGTCTAGGCCTGCGGTCGGCAAACCGCGGCTCTCGAGCCACCCGCGCGCGGCTCTTCGGCCCCTGGAGTGTGGCTCTTCCACAAAACCACGGCCTGGGCGAGTCTACTTTGAAGACGTGGTGTTAGAAGAAGTTTAAGTTTTGAAAATGTGGCTCTCCAAAGAAAAGTCCATCGTTGTCCTGTTGGTATTTGACTCTGTGGACGAATGAGTTTGCCGACCACTGTGCTAGGCCACCTGGGCTCTGCCTCCTCCGCAGCTAGTGGCCTGGGACCCCGGGGCTCCAGGACTTCCCCCAGAGGCTGTCCAGGGTCTGAGGGGGAGTGGAGGGGGCTGGGCCAGCCCCCGGTGTTTAGGGACAGAAGTGAGCGGGCCCCTCCCCCTGGAAGGACGGAGAAGGAGGAAGGGGCCCAAGCAGCAGCCAGTGCGCGGGGTCCCCCCGGGCCAGTCTCCCTCCGCCAGCCCCCCGACGTGCCCTCGCCCGCTGTCCCCCAGGGAGAGTGGCGGGACCTGCGTCGCCGCCTCTGGGCCTTGGCCGGAGCCTTGGGAACAGAGAGCCCGCATGGGAGGAGGCAGGAAGTGGGGTGCCACCCCCCCCCCCGGACAATCTGGCACTGCTCTGCTGCATAATGCACCGAGCCTGCGCCTCAATGCGCTGTTTGTCCGGTGTGAAGTGGCCGGGACGTGACGGCTTGGCTGTTGAGGCTCTCACCCGCGTCCCCTCCCTTCCCCGGCATGACTCACTGGCCGTGACTCGGCCCAGCCTTTGCCAGAGGCCAGCTGCCCGGCCGCTGCGCTGGGCCCTGTGAGGAGAGGGGCCAGGACGAAGGACAAAGGCTGCCCAGCCCTGGGGTCTGGGGGCCACACAGCTCCCACGGACTGCCTGTATCGGGGTGCCCCTCCTGCAGGGGGAAGGCCCCTCTGTGTCTCTGGTTCCTGAGGACCCGGGCAGCCAGGCCTACCGGTTTGGGGACGGGCAAGCTCCCAGGAGATTCCGGAAGCCACGTGGAAACTGGCCAGCGCGCCCGACAGGACGGTCCCGGGCCAGGACCACCTCCCTCCTCTGGGGCTGCACCTGCATGGTGGCCCCAGTCAGACACGGCGGGAGGGACAATGAGCATCCCTCCTCGGTGCCCACAGCCCTGCCGGCCAGGTGGCCGCCCCCTCACCCGGCTGTCCCCTCAGGCCGGGGCCGGCTCCTGGTCTCAGGGACCAGGGAGTCCCGGTCTCTGTGACTTGTCCGGCCCGGGGCCTGCAGCTCTGCCTGGAGCACAGCTCTGGAGCCGGGGGCCGGGAGCCAGCCGGGAGGGCAGGACGGGCAGGGGGTCCGCCTGGTGAGCTCCGCACAGAGGGGAACAGACCTGCACACAGGCCCACGTCTGCAAGTGGGTCACATGGAAACTCTAGACCATGAGTCACCGCGGTCGGCATCTGCAGAGCCCGCGGCCATGCTGCCGCTGGAGAGAGCCTGCCTGGTGCACATGCTCAGCGGGGTGTGCAAGGCCAGCTGGTGTGGAAGGGCCGATGAGAGGTTCCGCTCTCCGGTGGTAACCAGAGCATTTCTCTCGGAAACAGTGCAGGCGGCCCCCTGGGGACCTAAGGCTCAGACACGTCCGCTCGGACAGCGGCCGGCCACTCTCCCAGCGCCCTCCCCCTCTCCACACAGCCCAGGCGCTGCCCAGCCGCAGGCCTCGCCCGTCCCCGTCCGCGCCCACGTCACCGGGTCTGAGCCGGAGGAGGGGGCGTGCAGATGGTGACTGGGCAAAGCCAGGTCTTCAGGTGGAGGAGGTCCGCCCGTGGGACACACCAGTTAAAGCAGAGCCGCCCGCAGCCCGCAGGCTGGGGTGGCTGAGACGGGGAGGCCAGGCGGCACCGCGGCGCCCGGGGAGCGGCTACGACCTGCGGGTGCAGGGAGAGCTCGCGTCTGCCCATCGCCGCGGGGTAAACACAGCTGTTCGCCCATCGCCGTGGTGTAAACGCACCCCGCATGGCTGACCACCCACAGCCGCATGGACACAGACTTGGAAGGGACGGGAAGGGACGCACACACCCCCAGCAGACGCGCTCAGGTGAGTGGGACGGATTCTTCTAGAACACCCTCAGAGCCGGCACAGCTCGCTGTCTGAGGAGTGGGAGGTTCGGAGACTGAGACTAGAATCTATCCTATGGTAACGACTCCGCGGGTCATAAGAAAGCTCACGGCGGCCTGAAAGTCAGAGAATAAAAACAGGGTGGCCATGTGGCCGACGAAGGATGCAGGGCAGGCGGGAGGGAGGGGGCCAGCGTGACGCTGGTGTGAACGACACGGTGTGAACGGCGCGGTGTGAACGGCGCGGTGTGAACGGTGCGGTGTGAACAGAGACTCTACGGCTGCGCACGGGGCTGTGGGCTGTGGGCTGTGCTATGCTCCCGACCCGGCTGTGTGTGCTCTCAGGAGGCGCAGGGAGGAGAGAGGCAACAGGGAGCCACGCTCACTGCTGGAGCGAGGGCAGACCCCCAAACACGGCCGTCCCCTCCCCTCTCCAGGCTGCAAGGAGGTCGCGGACTGAGCACGCCCGCCTCGCAGGCTCCAAGTCCCGGCTTCTCCACCCGCCCCCTCCCTGCGGTGCCGGGAGATGCCACAGGGGCTGGGCCAGCCCCACGCCAGGTCCTCACGCCTCCCGGGCGCAGCGCTGGCACCGAACTGATGCCGGGGCTCGGCAGCCCTGCCGCCGGCAGCCTGGCAGCCGCCCAGCTGACACTTCTGGACGAACGGCCACGCCTGGTGACCCCTAAGTGACCCCTGGTGACTGCCAACATCCCAAGTCGTAAACACAGCCGCTGGCGAGCGTCTCAATGGCTTCCTCTCCCAGCCCCGGCCCAGGCAGGGAGCCCCCACTCTGTGCCCGCGAAGGGTCCCCACTTAGAGAACCAGAGAGAGGAGGGGCCTGGAGGGGCCCCTGAGGGGGGCGGGGAGGGGAGAGGAGGAGGGAGGAGGAGGAAAGCTGCTTTCCTGAGGCGGTGGGTCGGCCCTCCCCTCCATCCCCACCTCCTCTCCCCCCCCCCCCGCCCCACGGTGCCGCCCCGAGGCCCCACGGAAGCCCAGGCACCAGGCCGGCCAGGCCCCCCGCGGCAGTGGGGTCCCTGCGACGGGAGCTCAACCTGCCTGCGTCCACGCATCGGACCTGACCGGCGCCGGGGCAGCCAGGCCGGGCGGGAGCCCCCGAGGCCGGGGGCGGGGGCAGATGCCAGCTCCTGTGTGGGGCCCGCTGGTGTCTGCACCAATGAGCCACAACGCAGACCAGCCTCCCCACGACTGGTGGGCAGCCGGGGCTTGGTCCCCCCAGACGAGGCCCTCTCTGGGGGCACTGGGCGTCCCGGGCCCAGGACCGCCTCCCCGCAGGGGGACACGGCCCCAGTTACCGGAAGCTTCTTCCCAGCGGCTCCTCTTCTGAGGATGGGAACTCAGAAGCTGCCGAGGGAGGGAGACGCCAGAGTGATTCCGCCCCCCGCGTCCAACTGCGGTCCTTCCCGGGGGTGCTTCCGACGTGGCGGCCACAGCACGTGGACGTGGGCCCCCCCCCCAGGCGGGAGCGTCGGCGCCCACATGTCCCTCGAGTCACGTCGGGCACTTCGCACGCGGCCGGGGCGCACAAACCAGCAGCCCCAGCAGGCAGTCCCTCCCCCCGGGACCCGCGGTCCAGAGCGGGGCGGGCGCCCAGGCCCGGGCACCTCGCCTCACACGTGGGGCTGGCAATCACCCGCACCCCCGCCGGGGCCTGGTGCGCGGCCCGCCAGCCACAGGCACTGCTAATCCCCAGCTGTTCCCCTGACGCCGCCCGGAGACGCCGTCCGACGCAGGACAGAGGGGTCCCTGTTGTCAACGTCACACCCCCAAAGGGGGGCGCTGGGCCGGGAAGGAGACAGGCGATTGGGCCAAAGCCATCAGCTGCCAGTCACTCATGCCAGTGGGACCCAGGCACCCACTCATCTGGCATTTTTAAAAGACATCTTTTTATTTCTTTCAAAGAAGAAGGGAGAGAGAGAGAGAAACATCAGTGATGAGCCCTGACCAGTTTGGCTCAGTGGATAGAGCGTTGACCTGTGGACTGAAAGGTCCCAGGTTCGATTCTGGTCAAGGGCATGTGCCTTGGTTGTGGGCACATCTCCAGTGGAGAGTGTGCAGGAGGCAGCTGATCGATGTTTCTCTCTCATTGATGTTTCTAACTCTCTATCCCTCTCCTTTCCTCTCTGTAAAAAATCAATAAAATATTTTTTTAAAGAAATTCTCTCTGGTGGTCAGGAAGATGGGAAAATGAAAGTTGTGTAGATCTGTGTGCACACAACACACGTGCACACATACATGCACACACATGCACACACATGTTCGTGCACACACACACCCAGAGGAAAGTCTCGCTTGTCTTTCAGCTCGAGGCCCTGGGCTTCAGGAAGCAGACGGGGCCCCGGGAACTGGACTGCAGACCTGCTGGGAGCGCCTGGCCACCTCCGCGGCCTGCAGGGTGTGGCAGGCCGGCTCCCCGCTCCCCGCTCCCGCTCCCGCTCCCCGCACCTCCTTTCCCAAGACCCCGCCCGCTTCCTCCTCTCCTCCCCTCACCGGGGCTGCCTGCTCCGACCCGCCTCTGCACTGGGGCGTGGCTCATTTCCGCTGCCCACACTCAGAGTCAGCAAATACACAGACAGACACGCACACACACACACACAGACACACACACAGGCACACAGACACACACAGAGAGACACACGGACACACAGACACACACACTCTCACACACAGAGACACACGGACACACAGACACACACACTCTCACACACACAGAGACACATGGACACACAGACACACAAACACACACTCACACACACACACAGGCACGCAGACACACACACAGAGACACACGCAGAGACATGCAGACACACACACATACAGAGACATGCAGACACACACACACAGAGAGACACACAGACACACAGGTACAGGCACACACACACAAAGAGACACACATACACACAGACATGCAGACACAGACACACAGACACACACACTCACACACACACACAGAGACACACGGACACACAGACACACACACACTCACACACAGAGAGACACACGGACACACAGACACACAGACACACACACTCACACACACACAGAGACACACGGACACACAGACACACACACTCTCACACACAGAGAGACACAGGGACACACAGACACACACACAGGCACGCAGACACACACACACAGAGACACACGCAGAGACACACAGACACACACACACAGAGACACACAGACACACAGGTACAGGCACACACACACAAAGAGACACACACACACAGACACACAGACACACGGACACACAGACACACACACACACACACACACAGAGACACACGGACACGGACACATGGATACGCAGACATAGACACACAGACACACACACACAGAGACACAGGGACACACAGACACACAGGTACAGGCACACACACACAAAGAGACACACACACACGGACACACAGACACACACACACAGAGACACAGGTACAGGCACACACACACAAAGAGACACAGACACACAGGGACACACAGACACTCACACACACACACACACACACACGCTCAGTCTGGCCGCCCTCCTGGTCCCCTGCCCCGTCCCTCCTCGGGCACAGCTGCCACCTCGGGCCCGGGCGCCGCTCAGACCCCGGGCGGCAGTGCCTGTGACTGGGTCCCCTGCCCGCCCCTCCACCCGTCTGCCCGGAGCTGCCCCACAGCCCGGCGGCTCCCCCGCGGGGGGGTGGGGGCAGGTGTCCCGGCCGCCGGCTCCCGCAGGCCCCTGCCTCCGCGTGCGTGGCCAGTAGCCACGACCCAAACCCACGTTCTAACGCCTTTAGGTGTGTGTTTCGGTGCCACGAGCACACGCACTGCACACGCAGCGCCCGCAGCGCAGCGCCCGGAGCCGCACACGCATCTGTACGCGCACATCTGCTTCCCATTCCTGGGGGCCGGCCCCCGAAGCGGAACTGCTGAGTCACATGGCGATTCTGTGTTTGATTTCGAGGAGCCGCGTTCCCAGGCGGGCGGATCCCATGCCTGGCCCACGGCCTCCGGGGCGCTGGCCGGCGGCGGCGGCGGCGCTCCCGGGGGGGCCTCGGGGCTCGGCGGGTCCCCCGGTGAGCGGCTGGGCGTCTCCGGCCCCCGGGCCTCTGAGAGCGGCCGGCCAGGCTCCCATCGGCCGCCGGCTCCTCGTTACCAGGCTGTAGAAGCGGGTTCCTCACTCTCTAAGAACCTTCGTCGTTGGAAGCATTACTGTGTCCCCCTCCTCCCCGCGCGGAGCTCTCTCTGCCCAGACACCAGGTGAGTGGGACGTGCTCACACCGCCTCGCCACGTGGGCTCCCTTTCACTCCGGAGGCACAGCCGCTTCCTGCGGACGGAGCCCCGCTGCCCGCTCTGCTCCCGCGGCCTGCGTGCACTCCCATGTCTGAGCCGAAACCACAGCCACGTCACAGCCGAAATCACAGCCACGGCACAGCCACGGCACGGCCGAAACCACAGCCACGGCACAGCCGAAATCACAGCCACGTCACGGCCGAAATCACAGCCACGGCACATCCACGTCACGGCCAAAACCACAGCCACGGCACAGCCGAAATCACAGCCACGGCACAGACGAAATCACAGCCACGTTATGGCCGAAATCACAGCCACGTCACAGCCGAAATCACAGGCACAGCACAGCCACGTCATGGCCGAAACCACAGCCACGGCACAGCCACGTCACGGCCGAAACCACAGCCACGGCGACCCCGGCACCTCCCAGCGTTTCTCCCGGCATGACTGCTGCTTATGCCTACAGTTCCTGCTCCTCTGGGCCTGCATTTGCCCTTTTAGGAGCTAAACCCCTCCTATCAGATCATAATTCTTTTAAAAATATATATGTATGGCCAAAACCGGTTTGGCTCAGTGGTAGAGCGTGGGGGTCTGCGGACTGTAGGGTCCCAGGTTCGATTCCGGTCAAGGGCATGGACCTTGGTGGCAGGCACATCACCGGTAGGGGGTGTGCAAGAGGCAGCTGGTCCATGTTTCTCTCATCGATGTTTCTAGCTCTCTATCCCTCTCCCTTCCTCTCTGTAAAAATTCAATAAAATATATATTTTTAAAAATAAATAAATAAAAATAAAAACATATATATATAAATATTCCAGAGAGGAAGAGAGAGGGAGAAAGAGAGAGAGGCATCAAGGATGAGAGAGTCTCATGGATCAGCTGCCTCCTGCACCCCTCCTACTGGGTTCAAGCCCCAAACCGGGCCTGTGCCCTGACAGGACCTCCTGGTTCATAGTCAACGCTCAGCCGCTGAGCCGAGCGGCCGGGCTTCTCCGATAACAGTTATTTATGTTACACTCGCCCTGTGGGCTGTTTCCTGCCGGGCCAATGGACACACCAAAGTAAGTAGGAGGAAGGAAGGAAGGAAGGAAGGAAGGAAGGAAGGAAGGAAGGAAGGAAGGAAGGAAGGAGAAGAAAGAAGCCCCCCCCCCCGAGTCTGTTACCCACAGGCAACTGCAGTCCAAGAATCTTACACGGAACATTCCGGAAATGAGCAATCCATGAGTTTTAAATGGCGAGCCTTTCTGAGAAGCGTGATGAAATCTCGCCCCCAGGCTTCTGTCCTGCCCGGAATGTGAACTGTCCTTTCGTCCGGCGTCTCCACACTGCGGGCTCCGAGGTGACTGGCCTTGGCGGGTCACAGGGCCGCTCACGTCACCATGATGTTGGTGAATCATGGCTCCAACGCCATTTGCATCCCTTCCATTGCAGTATGTTGCTACACTTGTTCTTTTATTGTTAGTTATTGCTGTTCAGCGCTTCCTGTGCCTGCTTGCTTTCTTTCTTTCTCTCTCTCTTTCTTTCTTTCTTTCTTTCTTTCTTTTTAAACTATATTTTATTGTGGGTTTTTTTTTACAGAGAGGGAGAGAGATAGAGTTAGAAACATTGATGAGAGAGAAAAACATCAATCAGCTGCCTCCTGTACACCTCCCACTGGGGATGTGCCCGCAACCAAAGTACATGCCCTTGACCAGAATCGAACCCGGGACCTTTCAGTCCGCAGGCCGACGCTCTATCCACTGAGCCAAACTGGCTTCGGCTGTGTCTGCTTTCTAAGTTAAACTTTGTCGTAGGTATGTATGTGTTGGGGAAAAAACATAGTCTGTATAGCAGTGTTTTTCAACCGCTGTTCCGCGGCACACTTGTTGCCTGGTGTGCCGTAGGTGCAGACAAGACAAGAATTTTATAATTTTTCACTATTTTGTTTACTTAATATTTCATAATAAAGTAATTATAAAATACTTTCTTTGTGTTTATTTGATTCCTATTCAAGAGAATTACTTTATATATAGTCAATATAGGCACAGAGTTAAATTTTTTAACATTTTCTAATGGTGGTGTGCCTCGTGATTTTTTTCATGAAACAAGTGTGCCTTTGCCCAAAAAAGGTTGAAAAACACTGCTGTATAGGGTTCGGTACTATCCAAGGTTTCAGACACCAGCTGGGGATTCTGGGATGTAATGCCTGAGGACTGGGGGGGAGGGAACTACTATAAGAAAAAGCACTTACCAAAGTCAACCGTCACCCATGTTTTAAAAACTCTAGCAAATAAAGGACAGAAGGGGGATTTCCACAACCTGTCAAAAGGCCGATAGGGAAAATCTAGAGTTCGCATTGAAAGTTCCCGTACAGGATCGGACTAGCAACTGTGGCCGATGCAATAAGATAAGAAAAAGAAATGAAAGACACAGGATCCAAAAGGAAAAGGAACACGGCCTATTCTCAGAAGATTTGCTTGTTTAGGAAATCACAAAATATCTACAGAACAAGTACTAGAGTCATAAATGATGTTGACAAGGTCACAGGATCTAGGATTCATGCACAAAAGCTTATTGTAGTTTTATATACTAGCAGCAAACAGTGCAGCATGAGATTTAAAATAGATATTCAGCCGGGACCGGTTTGGCTCAGTGAATAGAGCGTCAGCTTGGGGACTGAAGGGTCCCAGGTTCAATTCCGGTCAAGGGCATGTACCTTGGTTGCAGGCATATCCCCAGTGGGGGGTGTGCAAGAGGCAGCTGATAGATGATTCTCTCTCATCGATGTTTCTAACTCTCTATTTCTCTCCCTTCCTTTCTATATAAAATCAATAAAAAATATATTTAAAAAAATAGATATTCAGTTTACAATAGCAGCAAAAAATAAAAATAAAAAGAGGAATAAGTTTAACAACTGACATGAAGACCTATTCCTTGAAACCTATGGGAACATGTAATTCTGTAGAGATTAGAGAAATAAATATGGAAAGGCCTTAAAAATGGAGACATATGAGGTTTAAAGATTAGAAGACTCGATGTGAAAATGCCCATCTAAAGGGACCTGCAATCCCAATCAAAATTCACACGGCCTTTTGGTAGAAGTTGACATGCTACTTATAAAATTTATAAGGGAATTCAAAGGACCTGGACCCATGGTCAGCAAACCGTGGCTCACAAGCCACATGTGGATCTCTGGCCCTCGAGTGTGGCTCTTCCACAAAATACCACATGCTGGCGTGCACATACAGTGCAATTGAAACTTCATGGCTCATGGGCAGAAGTCAGTTTTCGGCCTGGGCGAGTCTCTTTTGAAGAAGTGGTGTTAGGAGAAGTTTAAGTTTAAAAAATGTGGCTCTCAAAAGAAATTTCAAACGCTGTCCTGTTGGTATTTGGCGCTGTGGACTAAGGAGTTTGTCAACCACTGACCTAGACTATCCAAAGCCATGTTTTGGATATATTGGGGAACCTTATTTTAAGTCTTCTGATGAAGCCACATTAATCAAGACAGTATGGCACTCAAGGAGACAGACAAATGTGATGGAATCTACAGATTAAAACACACGTGCACAGTGACTGGGGCTCCACAAAGGTGCTGGGAACTCGGCAAAGAATGAGCTGAAAATCCATACAGAAAAGCAAAAAGCAGAAAAGCAAATACATCTTAACCTCATGCCACAGACTAAATTAATTCAAGATGATCTCTAAGCCAAAAATAAAAGCTGCAGCTATGAAGCTTCTAGAAGCAACATTAAAAACATCTTTACCACTTGGAAGTAGGCAACACTTTCTTATAAATAAGGCAGAACATGGGAACCAAAAAGGAGAAATCTGTGAAATTAGGCCTCATCAAAATTAAATATATATATATATATATATATATATATATATATATATACACACACACACACACACACACACACACACACATATATAAATAAATATATATATACATATATATATACTTTTTATTTCAGAAAGGAAGGGAGAGGGAGATAGAGAGAAACATCAATGATGAGAGAGAATCATGGATCAGCTGCCTCCTGCACACCCCTCACTGGGGATCGAGACCACAACCCAGGCCTGTGCCCCTGACCGGCATCAAGCCCAGGACCCCTCAGTCTGCAGGCCAACACTCCAGCCATTGAGCCAAACCGGCCAGGGTGAAAATCACTAACGTTTGCTCATCAAAAGACACCATTAGAAAATTAATAGGCCAGCTGCAAACTGGTAAAAAGCATACATACTTTGAGTGGCCAGATTATTATGATCTCTGAATGCATAATAATCTGGCCACTCAGTGTATATCCTATCTAATAAAAGGCTAATATGCAAATTGTCCCCTCGACCAGGAGTTTGACCAGCAGGCTGGCCAGCCAACTGCCTATGTCCCCTTCCCTGGCCAGGCTGGCCAGACCCCACCCATGCACGAATTCATGCACCGGGCCTCTAAAATATATATATATATATACACACTGAGTGGCCAGATTAGTATAGGTTCAGAGATCATCCTAACCTGGCCACTCAGTGCATATACATCTGCAAACCACACCTCTGACAGAAGCCCAGGACCAGGAAAGGATAAGAAAGAGCCACGCACCCCAGACTTAAAGCTTCGGAAAGACGTTTCACAAGGGAACATACCGGAACAGCCAGCGATTCCAGGAACACGCGCTCGGCGGCTGAGTCATCGGCGAATGCAAATTACAGCCAGGAGGAGACGCCCCCACAGACCTGCCGGCACGGCTCCCCCGCAGGGAGGACCGCGCAGCCGGACGCCACGCATCGCCGGCGGGCGTGGGAGAGGGCAGCACAGGGAGAAGATCCGGCAGTTCTTACAGAACTGGACTCACACCGGCGCTCCGGCCGGGCGATGCCGGTTCTCGGTATTTGCCCAAGAGAAACGGAGGCACGTGTCACAAAACATGGCGACCACGAGGCTCAGAGCGGCCGCATCCATCAGAGCCCGCGGACACGGCCAGGGCGGGAGCAGACCCACGGCGCCCACCCGCCGAGCCGGCAGCCACGCCACAGCTACCCAGACCCGCAGCACTCGGGGGATCTGACGGACATTCAGCCCGGCCGACGGGCCTCAGTGACCTGAGCATCGACCTCTGAGCCAGGAGGTCACGGTTCAATTCCCAGTCAAGGCCCAGGCCCGGGCTGCAGGCTCCATCCCCAATGGGGGGCGTGCAGGATGCAGCAGGTCCATGATTCTCTCTCATCACGGATGTTTCTTTCTCACTCCCTCTCCCTTCCTCTCTGAAATCAAAGACGTTTTTTAAAGGACATTTGAACAGGCAGAGTTCATCCATCGCGGAAAATTCAGGGGGGGTAGGGGGCGGGGTGGCGGGGCACTGTCTGGGAAGGGGCATGGGGCGTGTGCGGGGTTCTGTATTCCAATTGGAGTTTTGACACAGAGGATGGTGCACTGGGGATCTGCACACAGATTTCGCTTCAGAGAGGGAAAAGGGCCGTGAAAAATGCAGGCCCTTTTTTAAAAAATATATTTCATTGATTTTTTACAGAGAGGAAGGGAGAGGGATAGAGAGTCAGAAACATTGATGAGAGAGAATCACCGATCAGCTGCCTCCTGACACCTCCTACTGGGGATGTGCCCGCAACCAAGGTACATGCCCTTGACCAGAATCGAACCCTGGACCCTTCAGTCTGTAGGCCAACACTCTGTCCACTGAGCCACACTGGGCAGGGCTAAGTGAGGTGTCTTATCTGTGGGATTTTCGACACGTATTGGGTTTGCTGGGACGTTGGGGAGCACCGGCCTGGACTCCAGTTCCTGAGACGCAGGCTGCGGTGTCAGGGCCAGGCGGCCCGTCAGACTCCCTCCGGCATGCACCAGGCCTCAGCGGGCGGCCGGGACGGGCGGACGCGTGGTGACGCCCCCAGCCGGGTGCCCACCGCGGACCGAGGGGGCGGCGTGGGGGCTCACTCTGCCCCTCTTCCGCCTCCCCCGTCTGTGCCACAGTTTTCACAGGAAACGCTGGGACGTTTTAAAACAGATCGGGCACACCGACCAAAAGCAGGGGAGGAAGGGGGTGGCGGGACCCTCCCTCCCAAACCCCCAGCTCCGAACCCCGCTGTTCAGGACGACGTGGTGGGGCGCCAGGAGGGGTGCCTTTGGGGCTCACGGTGTCGCCCCCTCTCCCACCTGTTCCCCCGGCCAGAGCCGCCACTGGGAGCTCAGGGCCCAGCGCACCCAGGAGGAACGGGGCTCCGGAGGCTTGCACCGCCACCTGCTGGCCGGAAGGTGTTCTGCACCCACTTCCCCGTCAGGGTCATGCATGGGCTGCAGGCAGTGGGGGCTGCAGGCAGTGGGGGGCTGCAGGCAGTGGGGGCTGCAGGCAGTGGGGGCTGCAGGCAGTGGGGGCTGCAGGCAGTGGGGGGCCCTCGGGGCGGCACATGGGGTGGCGCTCAGGCATGGAACATGCACGTGTCCGGCACTCGGCCCTCCTCCCGAGCCGCTCTCTCTGCCAGCGGGGCCGGGCTGCAGGGCCTGCTCTGTGTCCCCCCAATCACGTGCGGGCACAGCCCGGGACCACACTTCCCTCGGGACGAGGACCCTGAGCCGGAGCTGAGCTCCCTCGCTCTGTCGCCCCGACGCTCCGAAGCCGTCCCTCCTGGGCGGTGAGCGGACAGCGACTCCCAGCGTGACCCTCCCAGCTCGGACTCTGCGGCTGCGGCCTTGGGCGCCCGGGCCCTGTGGACGCACCGCCGGGCTGAGGGGCAACACGGCCAGGGCTGGGCTGGCAGAAGGTGGGAGGAGCGAGACCGAAGGCCACCCAGTGTGAACCCCAGGAGCTCAGGGACCAAGG
The DNA here is from genome assembly GCF_014108245.1 of Pipistrellus kuhlii. Lineage (NCBI taxonomy): Eukaryota > Metazoa > Chordata > Mammalia > Chiroptera > Vespertilionidae > Pipistrellus > Pipistrellus kuhlii. The sequence continues at coordinate 1,423,348 of NW_023425545.1, read as the reverse complement.
GGGCAGAGACGGACAGAGAAGGACAGAGGGACGGAGAGGAGCAGAGACGGACAGAGAGGGACAGGGAGGGACAGGGAGGGACAGAGAGGAGCAGAGACGGACAGAGAGGGACAGGGAGGGACAGAGAGAAGCAGAGACAGACAGAGAGGGACAGGGAAGGACAGGGAGGGACAGAGAGGGATGGAGAGGGGAAAAGAGGGCGAGCACAGGCCTGTGTGCTGGTCACCGAGCAGAGAAACGGCTGTAGGGACCAGTCCCGGGCGCTCAGGGCTCAGGGCCGGGGCTTCGGGCCCCTCATCTCAGACCCAGTGAAGCTGAGGGGGCGAGAGCAGGTCCAGGAAGCCAGGACCAGAGCCCGGCCAGGCCAGAGGCAAGTGCCCGGGACCCAGAAGTAAGGGGGACAGCAGAGGGGGACGGGAGGACGGGGGGACGGGAGGACGGAGGGACGGGAGGACGGGGGGACGGGGGGACGGGAGGACGGGGGGACGGGGGGACGGGAGGACGGAGGGACGGGAGGACGGGGGGACGGGAGGACGGGGGGACGGGGGGACGGGAGGACGGGGGGACGGGAGGACGGAGGGACGGGAGGACGGAGGGACGGGAGGACGGGGGGACGGGAGGACGGAGGGATGGGAGGACGGAGAGGCCAGCTGGAACCAGACGAAAGGGCTCAGTCTGTGAGAGCCACAGCGTCCGGCGGGCAGGAGCGGGCGGGGCGGCAGGAGCGGCTCCAGTCTCAGCGGCCAGTCCCTGCGCGACTCAGCCCGGCTGTCCGGGAGGCCAGGGGGCCTGACACGGCCGGGTCCGGCTCACAACCCCGGTGGAGCCCAGGCCATCTGCCCCCGGGCCCTCCCGAGGTGGCAGACCCGCCCGTCCCAGCCAGCCCTTCACGGACAGCCACTGGGCAGTGGTGAGAGCTGGCTGGACACACCTTCCACACCAGGCCAGTGGGCATGAGCGGTGACAGCCTCACGGGAGTGGGTTTTGTTTGTTCGCTTTTGTGGCTGTTTTTAATCCTCACCTGCAAATACTATCTCATTAGAGGGAGTTCAGCTCTCTCTAAAGGAGGAGGAGGAGAAAGAAGAGGAGGAGGAGGAGGAGAAGGAGAATGAGGAGGGGGGGGGGACACCAATGAGAGAGACACAATGACTGGCTGCCTCCTGCATGCACGTGACCTGGGCCGTGGATGGAACCTGGAACCGAGGTGCGTGCCCCTGACCGGAACCGAACCCTCAACCCTTTGGCTTTTGGGCCAAAGTTCTAACCGTTCCGCGGAACCGGTTTCTAGGGTGAGTTTTCACTTAAGCCGGATTCTTACTGATTTTAGAGAAAAAGGAGAGGGGGAGATGGAAACACCAATGACGAGAGAATCACGGACCGGCTGCCTCCTGCACGCCCCCCACTGGGGATGGAGCCCACGACCCGGGCCTGGGCCCGGACTGGGAATCGAACCCTGACCTCCTGGCTCATAGGCCGACGCTCAGCCCCGGAGCCCGCCGGCAGGGAGGGCATTGTTCTGTGTTTTTAAAAGATGCATCCGAATGAGGTTTCACGGAAGCCCGGTCTTCCCCTCACGCACAGAGAGGAGGCTCCACGCCCGCCTCCCCCTGCTGCCTCCCCTCCCGCCTCCCCCTGCTGCCGGCAAAGGGCGGCCCCGCCCGGCCAGGCCCAGAGCCGGCCGCTGTCAGCTCCTGACTAGCTGTGGGCTCTGCTGAGCGGAGATGCCACGAAGTGGCCGTCACTCCCGCGTCCCCAGCGACCCCCCCACCCCCGTGTGCCAGCTCTCCGGTCCCCTGTGGTCACCCTGTGGTCACCCTGGCCCAGGCCGGGTCATCTGAAACAGAGGCCGGGCCGCGGCCGGACACTGGCTGCCACCGCCCCGCCCCCGCCCCGCCCTGTGTGCTAACCAGATGTGCCCCCGTGACTCTGCTCCAGGGCCCACATCTGCTCCTCTGGCCAGGCCTCCCGTGGGCCCTCGGTGGCCCCGGACCAGCGGCCCTGCCACGCTGAGCAGGAAACCCTGGCTCCTGAGCCCGTCCGCCCCGCGGGCCCCGTCACCAAGCTCAGCGCACACCGCGAGTCCACGGCTCCCTCCCCCCCGCGGGGAGCCCGCCGTGCCAGGTGTGGGTGCCGCCCGCGGGCACGGGCCCCTCTGCCTGGCCTCCTCCCAGCCCCGCGGCGAACAGCCAGCCACGGCACCGCGACCTGGCGCCCTCCGGCTGGCACAGGGTCGGCCGGCACACGGCGCGCAGAGCGGGCAGCGGCCGGGACGCACAGCCCTGCTCGGGGCCCGGCCGGCCGAGGGGCGCGGCGGCGGCGGAGCCATCGTGAGCGGGAGTCACCCATCGCGGTCAGAGCGGACACAGCCCGGGCGGGAGGCCGGCCTGGCCCGAGGCGCCTCCTCCCGGGCCCTCAGGGCAGCCCCTCTCCTGGCCGCCCTCGCCTGCCTCAGGTCTGTGTCCCCCGGTCTGTCCCCCTGGTCTGTCCCCCGGTCTGTCCCCCGGTCTGTGTCCCCCGTCTGTGTCCCCGGTCTGTGTCCCCGGTCTGTGTCCCCGGTCTGTCCCCCGGTCTGTCCCCCGGTCTGTCCCCCGATCTGTCCCCCCGGTCTGTGTCCCCGGTCTGTCCCCCGGTCTGTCCCCCGGTCTGTGTCCCCGGTCTGTCCCCCGGTCTGTCCCCCGGTCTGTGTCCCCGGTCTGTGTCCCCGGTCTGTCCCCCGGTCTGTCCCCGGTCTGTGTCCCCGGTCTGTGTCCCCGGTCTGTCCCCCAGTCTGTGTCCCCCGGTCTGTGTCCCCGGTCTGTCCCCCGGTCTGTGTCCCCGGTCTGTGTCCCCGGTCTGTCCCCCGGTCTGTCCCCCCGGTCTGTCCCCCGGTCTGTCCCCCGGTCTGTGTCCCCGGTCTGTCCCCCGGTCTGTCCCCCGGTCTGTCCCCCCGGTCTGTCCCCCGGTCTGTCCCCCGGTCTGTGTCCCCGGTCTGTGTCCCCGGTCTGTGTCCCCCGGTCTGTCCCCCCGGTCTGTGTCCCCCCGGTCTGTCCCCTGGTCTGTCCCCCGGTCTGTCCCCCGGTCTGTCCCCCGGTCTGTGTCCCCGGTCTGTGTCCCCGGTCTGTGTCCCCGGGTCTGTCCCCCCGGTCTGTGTCCCCCCGGTCTGTCCCCCGGTCTGTCCCCCGGTCTGTCCCCCGGTCTGTCCCCGGTCTGTGTCCCCGGTCTGTGTCCCCCGGTCTGTGTCCCCCGGTCCGGGCCGGCTCCGTGGGGGCTGCCGACATGGGGGGCCACTTGGCCTGGCTCTGGGGCTCACGGCTCGGGGGCCAGCCCCCGGCCCCTCCTGCCTGTGGCGCGGCCAGAGGTTCACACGGCGATGCAGGCAGAGCCACAGCTGCTCACCTTCCGGCCTGAAAGGTCCCTCCCAACGTGGCCACTGCCCCTCTCATCACAGGCTCCCAGGGAGCACGGCCCGCACAAGCCCGTCAGCCAGGCACGATCCTCCCAACGCCCCCCACGCCACACACGCACACACATGCACACGCATGCACATGCACACACACGCACACACGCACGCATCTGCCCCTCTCCTCCTCCCTGTAATCAGGCCGGGACGGCACAGAGCTATTTCGGGAGGAGCCCGCGGCCTGGAAGACGGGCCGGCGGCAGCGACGGCGCAGACCGCACGGCGGACGAAGGAGCCACCAGCCGCTGTCCCCGCCTGCCGCCGCCAGACCCGGCGCCAAGTCCCCACCGCCCCCGGCGTCCGGCCGCGGCCTGTCCCAGCGCCTCCCGACGCGGGGGGGGGGACAGCGGCGGGGGGATGGTACAGGGAGGGGCCACGTTTAATACATTAGAGGCGGCCGCTTCGCCTCTGGAGCGTGACCTGCCACGACCTGGGAGCAGCCCCCAGGGGGAGCAGCCCCCAGGGGGAGCAGCCCGCAGGGGGAGCAGCCCCCAGGGGGAGCAGCCCCCAGGGGGAGCAGCCCGCAGGGGGAGCAGCCCGCAGGGGGAGCAGCCCGCAGGGGGAGCAGCCCCCAGGGGGAGCAGCCCCCAGGGGGAGCAGCCCGCAGGGGGAGCAGCCCCCAGGGAGAGCAGCCCGCAGGGGGAGCAGCCGGTCCACAGCGTGAGCCCGAGCGGGCCGGGACGCCGGTCCCCGGAGCATGGGGGGGGGGGCGCTCGCCTACCTGAGATCCGGTCTCTCTCCATCACGTCCACGGACTTGGCAGGGGCGGCGTCCCGTCCCAGCTCAGGGGCTCCTCGCTCTCCGTGGCCCTCCCTCCGCCTCCTCCGCCTCCAGGAGCTCCTCAGTCCGCGGCCGGGCGCTCACGCCTCCATGTGCCGCTCCGGGGCCCCGCGGAGCACTGACTAATCGGAGGGCTGGAGCAGAGGGAGCAGGAAGGGGAGCAGGAGGGAGAGGAGGAAGAGGAGGAAGAGGAGGCCGGTGAGGAAGGGAAAGAGGAGCAGGAGGAGGAGGACGGGGGAGAGGGGGAGGAGGACCAGGGGCACGACCAGCACTGGGCCCGAGGGGTCCGGCCCGCGGGCGGGCGGGCGGGCGGGCGGCGGGAGCGGCAGGGAGGGCCGTGCCGGGCTGGGCGGCAGCTCGGCTCCCCGCGGCCTCTCTCCGCCCCCCGGCCCGGCCGTGGTGCTCGGCTCGCTGATATCCACTCCGAGAAGCTGCCCGGAGCCCGGGAGTCAGACTCCTGGCGGCTCCCGCCTTCCTCTCCCGGTCCGACGGCTCCTCCGGGCGGCTGCCCCGAGCAGCAGGGGAGGAGGAGGAGGAGGAGGAGGAGGAGGAGGAGGAGGAGGGGCGCTGACCGGCCTCAGGAGCACCTGCCCAGGAGCCCAAGCAGCAGCTGCCGGTGCCCGGCGCCCGGCGTCCGTCTGTCCGCCCGCGGTGGCCGAGCAGCGCCCCGCCCTGCAGCGGGAGCGGGACAGACTTCCTGGAAGATTCCTACCACACGCATGAGTCAGGGAGTCTCAGCTGTCCCCGGGAGCCGCGCCCTTTTCCCCAGACTCAGCGCCTCTGGCAGGGGCGGGCGGGAGGGCGGGCGGGGGCTCCCGCTGCTGCCTGGGCCCCGGGCGGCGGGGGCGGGGGGGGGGGGGGGGGCAGGGAGCCGGGACACCGCTGCTCCGGAAGCTTCCCTCACCTCCAGGGCTGGCCGGGCCCGCGGACACAGCGCCTGCCCGCTCGGCCGGTGAGGAGTGTGCGGCTCCCCGGCCACGCGGCCGTCCGCTCCTCCCGGGAGGGGGCGGGCCTGTGGCCGCCGCTGAGCCGCCCGCCACGTGGGCCTGCCGGCCGGCGGAGAGTGCCACCCCTGTGAGCTGAAGCCACGTTTGCCCTTTGCTCATTTTCGTTATTTGCTGCCCCCACCCACCCCGTGCGGCCCTCAGTGCACGGATCCCGCCCGCCACGTGGGCTGGGTGTCCCCGTGACCGGCCAGCCGCCCGGCATGGTTCTCTGCAGGGCGGCCCTGCCCCTGCCCCCGGCCCTCCTGCCCAGGACAGGACCCCAATGCAGTCTGCCCATAACAAGGGCCTCTTCCTGGGCGGAGGCAATGCCCGGACTCTGGGGACACCCGCCTGCCCTCAGCGGAGCTGGAGGGCGGCCCAAGGGCGGCTGCGGGCTCGGGAGGCGGAGCCACGTCCCCCGGGCCCGGCGCCTCCGTGGAGAGGGTCCTCGTGGGCGGGTTCGGGGAGGACCTGAGAGGGAGGTGACCCGGACGGCAGGGTGGACCCCGGACGCTTCCCCCGGACCCCAGGGAGGGGGCGGAGACCGGCCGCCGGGCGTGGGGGTGCGAGACGGAGCGGAGGGGCCGGGAGACGCTGGCCTCGGAGACACAGGGAGCGGCCACCGGCCACAGGATGCCGGCCGCCCCGGAGCGGGGAGAGGCGGGCACGGACCCCTCCACCTGCGGGCGCGGCCTCCGGAGCCGAGAGGAAGCCGTTAGGCCCCAGCGCGTGGGGACGCGTGAGCCCAGCCAGGGGACCACCACGCGCCGGGCCACGGGACCACCACGCACCGGGCCACGGGACCACCACGCACCGGGCCACGGGACCACCACGCACCGGGCCACGGCTGGAGAGCCGCACCCCCGGCGGCTTCTGCTGAGGCCCTTTCCCTCTGAAATGCACTCTGACCGCGAGGAGGTCGGAGCCACGGGGGGTGAGGGGAGTTCTGTTGACTTCACCTCTTTCCGGATTTCACAAACCCTCCTCACTGGTTTTCTGATGATAAACGTAACGTGTTCTTTGCAGTGACTTTGGAGGCCCGTCGGGAAACCCCGTGGATGCCGGTCTCCAGCACCGTCCCCGGGGGCGGGGGGCGGGGGGCGGGCGGCGGGGCCGGGCCGGCTCACCTCCCTGGCGTGAGCTCGCTCTCGCTCTCCCGCCCCCCCCCCCCCCCCCGCCGGGACAGAGTTTGGCTGGAGGTCCTCCCCCCCACCCCCCTCCCCGTGCCCGACAGTCCGAGCATCCTGCTCGCGGGGATCGTCCGAAACCAAACACCTGGCGGCTTGGATGAGCCTGAGTGGGTCACGCGCCAGCGCAGAGGCCGGCGGGAGGCGGGGTGAGGCCAGGCCGGAGGGGGCCGGCCCCGTCCCCCAAGTGGGTTCCACGTGGCTCCAGCCTCCGGGCGCCCCAGCTTTCTCCCGGCCCGAGGCCCGGTAGGTACAGCCGGGGGGCCCTGCGGGGGGCGGCCTCCCCCCCACAGCTCCTCCCTCCCTGAACCCACAAACCCACCCGCCCCCAGGCCACAGCTCCGGGACACACCAGCCTGGCCGCGCCCTGGGGTGGGCACAGGCGCCCGCAGCCCCTCCGGGCAGGGCTCCAGCCCGCGCCTCGTCCGCTGCCCACAGCCCTGCACCGGGTTCCCACACTCCGGCCTCTCTTGTCCATGTCTCCATCGCCTCCCAGGGCCGGGCAGGCGGGGAGGAAGAGTGAGGACTGCCCCGTCCGCACAGCACATCCGTGTCTCCCGCAGCCCCGGTCCCTGAGCACCACCAGGCCCGGAGGGAAGGAGGAGCATGGGGGGGACTGCGGGGGCAGCAGGGGCCTGGGGAGGGGCCGCAGGCCGGTGCCCTGCGGGGGCGGGGGAGGGGGGCTGCGGGGACGCTGTCCAGGGCCAGCCCCCTCCCCCCTCACGCAGGCATCGGCCCATCCTCCTCCGTGAGCCCAGGGCCCCGCCACCTCTCCCTTTATTTTTTTTTTATTATTATTATTTTTAACTTCCCCCTTTAAAAGTCTCCACCACGACGTGTGCTTCCCTGAGTTATAAACCAGGGCCCCGCCCCCTGACCTCCTGTGGCCTCGGCTACCGTCCCCGCCAGCTCAGCGGGCGGCCTGTCTGGCCGCTGCAGGGCCGATTCCGGATCCCGGGCCTGGGGCGGCTGCATTCCTCTCCGGAACCTTCTCCCGCTTCTCGCCGCCCCTCCACGCCGGGTTCCTGCGTAAGCACAGCGGAGGCTCTGCCCCGGCAGCCGGGGGGTCCGTCCAGGTCTGGGGGGCGGGAGCCAGGCCGGGGGCTCCCCGCGGAGGGCGGGTCTCCAGCGGGCAGCCCCTTCCCGGAGCCCGGGGTGCAGGCCCGGGGCCTGGTGCGGTCGCCCGGCGCCCCTGTGTGCACACAGCCCCCAGAGCACCGGACCCGCCGCCCCAGCCGCTCTCTCTGCCGCGGGCCCGGCCTGCTGCGCCCGCCCGGGGCCGTGAGCTCCAGGGCCCAGCGCGTGCCAGCTGCCCGCCAGCCTCGGGCGCGGCTCCCCACGGTGATGTCAGCGCCCCCGGGCCCCACGTGGCTGCCACGTGTGGCCGGAGCGCCGCCCTCTGGCCGGGTTTATGTGGCTCAGGGATGACCTGTGAGCCCCTGCCCTGCGGACCGGCTGGCCTCCTCCTCCTCCTGCACCGGGAGCCGCCCGGCCTCCCCGGCCCTCCCGAGGGCAGCCGGAGAGGAAGGGAGAGGAAGGCCGGGCGGGGAGTGGAGCCCCCGGCCGGCCGGCTGCTCGGGGCTGACAGCGTGGGATGGAGGTGCTCTGGAAGGAGGATGCCTTCAGCGACGGGACAGGGGGGCTGTGCCCCGGGGCAGCCTGCGCCTGGGAGCAGGGAGGGAGCGGGACCCGGCGGGTATAAGCACCGGCCTCGGGTTCGAGTCCGCCCTGGGCGGGGAGGATGGGGGTTCTCTCTGAGTTTTTGATCTGGGGACCTTTCGTGGGCCCCATCCTGGCAGGGTGTCGCGGGGGCGTCTTTAGACCGGACGTAGGCGTGGCCGCTGTCCAGGGCGACTCCCAGACCCGAGTCCTCCCCTTCTCCCGTGGGCGGCAGGCGGCAGCCTCAGCCGGGCCTCGCACCCTGGGCCCAGCGCTGCCCTCTGCCCACGTGGAGCCCATCGGCGGGCCCATCGCTGGGTCTGGAGGACCTCTGGGCCGGACGCCCTCCCCGCTCTGGAGGTCCCCTGGGCGCTCCTGTCCCCGCGCCGGCCGAGGTGACCCGCGGCCCCTCAGCCACAGCCTGCATGCGCCCGCTCCGCCAGCCAGCTCCTCCCGGCGGCCGGTGCCCAGGGAGGTCCCTCCCCCCGGGGCCCCTGAGCAGCCCCTGGCGGCTCCTCCTCTCCCCCCGCTGCCGCCCCACCGCGTGGCGCCGGGTCATCCGTGACCTTTCCGCGCCGCTGATGTCACCTTCCGCGCACTCGGGGCGGCGCCAGGCAGAGCTCAGAGTCTGCGCCCTCGGGCCTTCTGCTCTGGAGCCATGCGCCCCCCCCCCCCCCCCGGCCTGCTCCGGGCTGCAGGGTCCAGGCGGGAGCCCGGCTGCCACTCAGAGGCTCGGGGTGTCCCTCTCCGGGTGCCCCCGTGCCCGCCAGACCCGGCCATCCCTGAGGCCAGGCCCCCGGCCGCCCGGATACGGTGGAGCAGGACAGGGACCTGGGCCGGAGCCCTGGAGCCGGGCCCGGCAGCCGGAGGGCCCTGCAGTGGGTGTGAAGCTCATGGCGCCTGTCACCCCGCCTGTCAGGGGGGCTCCGCCAACGCCCACGGCGGGGCCGGGGGCGGGGGCTCCGGGGGGGGAGAGGGGGCGGGATGAGGAGGGACCGAGCCTGACCCAGGCCTGGCCCGGACCATGGCAGCCCCGCCCAGGGCTGTCTGGGGGCAGAGCGAGTTGACAGGGTGGCACACCCAGGGGCCCGCCCCAGCTCGCCGGGGAGAAGGAGGAGTCGGAGCAGACCCCCAGGAATGCCCCTCCCCCCAAAAGCAGCAACGACCAGGCCGTCCAGTGGTTAGCGACCTGGCCTGGCTGACGGGGTGGGGACCTGGCTTAACCAAGTCACACATCATTCCCCCCGGAACCTCCCGCCGGACGCCACTCATCCCTCCCTCCCCGGCCCCAACCTGCACCCAGCGGCCTCGCCCACACCCTGTGTCACATCGCCCACCATCACCCCCACCGCGTCACTCCCGCCCTCGGCCCCTCCGGTCTGGCGCCCAGCCCCGAGGTGGGGGGGGGGCGGTCAGCGCCGGCCCAGCGCGCGGCTCCGGAATCGGCGCGGGGGCCCGGGCCGGGGGCAGGGACTGGCCATGTCACCGCCACGAGCCACACGCAGACACTCAGCGGGAAGTCACTCCGCACAAACGCAGGAATAAAGGAGACGAACCGGGTGACGCGCACGTCCGGGGTGGGGCCGCGGGGACCGGCAGGCCGGGAAGCCGGCTCCGGAGCCGGCCACGCGGGCGGGCAGGGAGGCGGGAGCCCGGGGAGGCGGGGGAGGGCGGAGGGCGGGCCCCAGGCCGGAGAGCCCCGCCGAGCCGGTGAGGGACCCGCTGCCCGGACAGAGGGCCCCGGCGGAGCGGCCACTTACCTGGGCCGGCCGCGTCACCAAACTTCCAGAGACGCCCGCTGGGGGTCCGCGTGGCTCCTGGACACAAAGGCAGAGGCAGAGGTCAGCGAGGCCCCGGGGGCGGGCTAACACCGCCCTCCTCTCCCTGGCCCTGCGGGGGCCCCGAACCGGGGAGCGGCCCTTCCAGGCCAGAGGCCGGTCCTCCCAGGTGACCCCGGACCCAGCGCCACTGCTGGCCGGCGCTGGGCAGAGCCTCCACAACCGTTTCCCACCGGACCCTCCCCTCCCCTCCCCCTTCCCCTCCCCCCTTCCCCTCCCCCCCTCCTCCCCCTTCCCCTTCCCTCCCTTTCCCCCTCCCCTCCCCCCTCCCCTCCCCTCCCCCCTCCCCCTCCTTTCCCCCCTCCCCCCTCCCTTCCCCTCCCCCCTTCTCCTTCCCTCCCCCCTTCCCCTTCCCTCCCTTCCCCCCTCCCCTCCCCTCCCCTCCCCTTCCCCTCTCTCCCCTTCCCTCCCCCCTCCCTTCCCCTCCCCCCTTCTCCTTCCCTCCCTTCCCTCCTCCCTTCCCCCCTCCCCTCCCCTCCCCCCTTCCCCTTCCCTCCCTTCCCCCCCTCCCCTCCCCTCCCCTCCCCCTTCCCCTCTCCCCTTCCCCTTCCCCTCCCCTCCCCTCCCCCCACCCCTCCCCTCCCCCCTTCCCCTCTCCCCTTCCCCTCCCCCCTCCCTTCCCCTCCCCCCTTCTCCTTCCCTCCCTTCCCTCCTCCTTCCCCCCTCCCCTCCCCTCCCCCCCCCCCCTCCCCTCCCTTCCCCCCTCCCCTCCCCTCCCCTCCCCTTCCCCTCTTCCCCTTCCCCTTCCCCCTCCCCTCCCCTCCCCCCACCCCTCCCCTCCCCCCTTCCCCTTTCCCTTCCCCTCCCCTCCCCCCTTCCCCTCCCCTCCTTCCCCCCTCCCCTCCCCCCTCCCTCCCCTCCCCCCTCCCCTTCTTCTCCCCTCCCCCTCCCTCCCCTCCCCTCTCCCCTTCCCTCCCCTCCCCCCCTCCTCCCCCTTCCCCTCCCTTCCCCCTCCCCTTTCCCTTCCCCTCCCCTCCCCTTCCCCCTCCCCTCCCCCCTCCTCTCCCCCCCTCCCCTCCCCTCCCCTTCCCCCCTCCCCTTCCCTACTCCCCTCCTCTCCCCGCTCATAGACTGAGGCGCGGGGTCTCCCGGGGGAGCAGCTTGTCGGGGCCACATGGGGCGGAGGCCGGACGAACCCCAATCCACCTCCGCCCAGATGGGGAGCTGGGCCCGCGGGAGGGAGAGGGGAGGGGGCGCCAGGGGGTTTCCCGGGGCAGGGCTGTCACAGGGGCAGCGGGGCCAGATCTGGGCCAGGCTGGAGCTGAACTCCCCCTCTCCCCCCTCGGGGGCAAGAACAGAACGTGATTCCCGCGCCCTCCCCGCGCGCGCAAACACACACACACACTCACACACACACACACACACACACCACACTCACACACACACACACACACACACACACTCACACACACACACTCACACACACACACACTCACACACACACACACACACTCACACACACACTCACACACACACTCACACACACACACTCACACACACACACACACACACACACACACACACACACGGCTGCCAGGGCGGCTCTGGGTGTCATCGGGGACTCCAGGCCGCCCTTCACCCACTGCAGGGACCGAGGGGGCCCCGGGGGCCTTTCCCACCTACAGTGAGTCAAGCTGCTCGGGGAGGGGCCCAGGCTGCAGCCCCCCTCCGACAGCCCCCCCCAGCGCCTTCCGGACAGGCTCCCGTCCCGTTCCCACGAGCACTCATCCATCCCTGCATTCATTCATCCCTCCCCGCACTCATCCCTCCCCGCACTCATTCCTCCCTCCCCGCACTCATCCCTCCATCCCCGCACTCATCCCTCCCCACACTCATCCCTCCCCGCACTCATCCCTCCCTCCCCGCATTTATTCATCCATCCCCGAACTCATCCCTCCCCGCACTCATCCCTCCCTCCCCGCATTTATTCATCCATCCCCGCACTCATCCCTCCCCGCACTCATCCCTCCATCCCCGCACTCATCCCTCCCTCCCCGCACTCATCCCTCCCCGAACTCATCCCTCCCTCCCCGCACTCATCCCTCCCGCACTCATCCCTCCCGCACTCATCCCTCCCCGCACTCATCCCTCCATCCCCGCACTCATCCCTCCCCGCACTCATCCCTCCCGCACTCATCCCTCCCCGCACTCATCCCTCCATCCCCTCACTCATCCCTCCCGCACTCATCCCTCCCGCACTCATCCCTCCCGCACTCATCCCTCCATCCCCGCACTCATCCCTCCCGCACTCATCCCTCCCGCACTCATCCCTCCATCCCCGCACTCATCCCTCCCTCCCCGCACTCATCCCTCCCCGAACTCATCCCTCCCTCCCCGCACTCATCCCTCCCCGCACTCATCCCTCCCGCACTCATCCCTCCCCGCACTCATCCCTCCATCCCCGCACTCATCCCTCCATCCCCGCACTCATCCCTCCCCGCACTCATCCCTCCATCCCCGCACTCATCCCTCCATCCCCGCACTCATCCCTCCCCGCACTCATCCCTCCATCCCCGCACTCATCCCTCCCGCACTCATCCCTCCATCCCCGCACTCATCCCTCCCTGCACTCATCCCTCCATCCCCGCACTCATCCCTCCCCGCACTCATCCCTCCCGCACTCATCCCTCCCGCACCCCCATCCCTCCATCCCCGCACTCATCCCTCCCGCACTCATGCCTCCCCGCACTCATCCCTCCATCCCCGCACTCATCCCTCCCTCCCCGCACTCATCCCTCCCCGAACTCATCCCTCCCTCCCCGCACTCATCCCTCCCGCACTCATCCCTCCATCCCCGCACTCATCCCTCCCCGCACTCATCCCTCCATCCCCGCACTCATCCCTCCCCGCACTCATCCCTCCCGCACTCATCCCTCCCCGCACTCATCCCTCCCGCACTCATCCCTCCCCGCACTCATCCCTCCCCGCACTCATCCCTCCATCCCCGCACTCATCCCTCCCTCCCCGCACTCATCCCTCCCCGAACTCATCCCTCCCTCCCCGCACTCATCCCTCCATCCCCGCACTCATCCCTCCATCCCCGCACTCATCCCTCCCCCCCACTCATCCCCCCCGCACTCATCCCTCCATCCCCGCACTCATCCCTCCCCGCACTCATCCCTCCATCCCCGCACTCATCCCTCCCGCACTCATCCCTCCATCCCCGCACTCATCCCTCCCTGCACTCATCCCTCCATCCCCGCACTCATCCCTCCCCGCACTCATCCCTCCCGCACTCATCCCTCCCGCACTCATCCCTCCATCCCCGCACTCATCCCTCCCGCACTCATCCCTCCCCGCACTCATCCCTCCATCCCCTCACTCATCCCTCCCGCACTCATCCCTCCCCGCACTCATCCCTCCATCCCCTCACTCATCCCTCCCGCACTCATCCCTCCCTCCCCGCACTCATCCCTCCCCGCACTCATCCCTCCATCCCCTCACTCATCCCTCCCGCACTCATGCCTCCCCGCACTCATCCCTCCATCCCCGCACTCATCCCTCCCCGCACTCATCCCTCCATCCCCGCACTCATTCATCGCACACACAGCCCCGGACGAGACCGACACCGACGGGGCGAGAAGGTTCCGGAGCGGCAGCGGGGCCCACCCTGGGGACGGATGCCCAGGCCTGGGGGTGCTACTGCTCACAGCCCGGCGCCGGCCGAGCGGGCGGCGTGGGCCTGAGCGGCGGCCGGAGGCGGCGGGCGTCCAGCCCCACCGTGTCCCGTCCACCTGCCACCCCCCGGCGTGGGGACCCTCGAGGGCTCACCCAACCCACTCCACACCACCAGCCTGGGGGCAGCTGTCCGGGGAGCGGGTGCCAGGCTCACAGCTGTGCCAACGCCGAGGCCGATGGAAACCGCACGGAGGACAGCCGCCCGGGCACAGCCGGGCGCCCGGGGCCGTCCCTCCGGCCGCTGCCGGCCGCTGCCCACCGGGCGCCCTGGCCTGGGCGGAGGCACGCCGGGCACCTGACCCCCACGCCTGCGCTGGGCTCCCATCTCCCCAGCCGACGGGACCGCGGTTCCCACTCTATCTACAGCTTCTTCTCCCAGGTCCCGAGCCGGCACAGGGCGGTGCGGGCACGCTCCCCGCTAACGAAGGGGGCCGGGGGGCCGAGGGCCTGCCCCCAGCACGCTGGCCTCCCCAGAGCCCGGCCAGGAGTCACACTCCCCCCCACGGGGCTGTGCGGCCTCGGCCCAGGCCCAGCGGGGCCGGGGGGGCGGGGGGGGGGGCTGCTGCAAACCCTCCAGACACCTCAGCTCAGTAGGTGCAGCCGAGTACTCATTGTCATGTGGTTTCCAATAAAACATTCGCATCACCCCAACCACCAGGCACAGTTCTACCAGAACAGCCCCCCCCAGGCACAGCCCCCAGGCTCAGCCCCCCTGCATACAGCCCCCCTGGATACAACCCCCCCAGGCACAGCCCCCCCAGGCTCAGGCCCCCTGCATACAGCCCCCCTGGATACAACCCCCCCAGGCACAGCCCCCCCAGGCTCAGCCCCCCTGCATACAGCCCCCCTGGATGAAACCCCCCCCAGGCACAGCCCCCCAGGCTCAGGCCCCCTGCATACAGCCCCCCTGGATACAACCCCCCCAGGCACAGCCCCACTGCATACAGCCCCCCTGGATACAACCCCCCCCAGGCACAGCCCCACTGCATACAGCCCCCCCCCAGGCTCAGCCCCCCTGCATACAGCCCCCCTGGATACAGCCCCCCCAGGCACAGCCCCCCTGCATACCGCCCCCCTGCATACAGCCCCCCCCAGGCACAGCCCCCCCCCAGGCTCAGGCCCCCTGCATACAGCCCCCCTGGATACAGCCCCCCCAGGCACAGCCCCCAGGCTCAGCGGACAGGCGTGGCCCGTGGCCCGGCTCCCCCTGGGTGTGTAATTCGGGGAGCCGGGCCAGGAGACAGGACCAGAGGCGTGGAGGCCTCTTCCTTCTCCCTGTCCACACGCTGTTCCTGTGGAAGCTGAGGAGTCCCGAGCTGAGAGGGCTCAGGGGGCCCAGCTAGGTGTTGTCATCGGTGTGGCCAGGCCCCGAGCCTGGGCCCACGGGGCAGCACCACTGTCAGCGCCACCCACTGCCCCACCCCCTCGGGGCTCACACAGCCCAGACCCTTAACCCGAGGAGAGGACAGAGCAGGGGTTAGCCCGTCCCTAAGGGAGATCTCACACACACTAACACACACACATTGTCACACACACACTGTCACACACATATACACATGCTCTCACACACACACACATTCTCACACACACACATACTATCACTCTCACACTCACACATACTCTCACACACACACACACACACACATACTCTCTCTCTCACACACACACACACACACTCTCGCACACACACACCATGGCTCTGCACCAACAACGATGGGCTGGACAGTGGGCAGGTCAGAGTCCCCTTTGTCCCCCGGGAGCTGTGAGGAAGAGGAAGAGGCCCCTCAAACTCCGCACAAACCCCGCTCTGCAGGAGCTGGTCCGCAGAAGCCATTCAGGACCCACTTCTCTCCGCTCCCCTGGGAGCCCTGGATGGGGCCCCCAGGACACACCCTCCCCTCCTCCCAGCGGGTTCCGCTCCCGGGAGGGTGCAGGGCTGAATCAAAGTCAAGGGCTGGGTGGGTGTGCGGAGTGAATTCCAGCCTTATCTTCAGAGGGGCCGATGGAAGATAAGCCTCCTTCTGTTCCCACTCTGCCCCTGGCCTTTGCTCCCTGTGGATGCACTGGGGGCTGTGGGGGTGCACTGGGGGCTGTGGGGGTGCATTGGGAGCTGTGGGGGTGCACTGGGGCCTGAGGGGGTGCACTGGGGGCTGTGGGGTGCACTGGGGGCTGTGGGGGTGCACTGGGGGCTGTGGGGGGGCAGTGGGGGTGCATTGGGAGCTGTGGGGGTGCACTGGGGCCTGAGGGGGTGCCCTGGGGCCTGAGGGGGTGCACTGGGGGCTGTGGGGGTGCACTGGGGAGGTGGACAGCCCCTCCTGAGATGCCCCAAGCCCGCCCCCAGGGTAGGGCACCCTTCCCCCCGCAAGGCCGGCAGTGGGCGGACTGTTCCACCCAGCGGAACCCTTGGCCGTGGGAACAGACTCCTGCAGCAAGCAGTTCCGGGCAAAGCCTGGGCCTGGAAGCCAGGGTTCCAGTCCCGCCTCCGACCCCCGACCTGCCACTCCTCTGCCAAGGGCGGGGCTGCACCCGGCCCGCCAGCCGTGAGAGGAACAGGTGCCCAACACAAATGCCACCCAGAGCGGGCCGCTGGCTGGGCAGCACCCTTGGCCTCTGTTTGGGTTCAGGTTGGGGCCGGGGTCAGGGTCAGGGTCAGGGTCAGGGCCGGGGTCAGGGCTGGGGTCAGGGTCGGGGTTGGGGGCCAGCTGCAGGGCCGGAAGCTGAGGCTGGGGCAGCACCAGGTCCTGGGCCAGAGCTGTGTGTGGAGTGACGATCGGGAGGCAAATCCGCCTCAGGCGCCTCGGGGTCCTGGGGAGGACGAGCTCTAGGCCTGAGCCTGCGTTTCCTCATCGACAAAAAGCAGTTCACGGAAATGGTTACTGAGCATCGAGCTCCGTTCCAGGAGCGGGGACCAGGGGCACCCACAGGACCAGGCCCCTCTCCTGGGGCTCTCACAGCCCTGCAGGGAGCCCGCCCACAGGGTCCCGCCCGCTTGGTGACAGGCCCCGCCCACAGGAGAGGTACCAGGCCCCGCCCACAGGGTGCCAGGCCCCGCCCATAAGGAGTTGGCAGGCCCCGCCCATAGGGGTGCCAGGCCCCGCCCACAGAAGGAAGTGCCAGGGCTCCTGCACGTGGAGAACCCCCCCCCCCAGCTGGGCTAGTCCCTCTCGTGACAGCCGTGCTGAGCGAGGTGCTGAGCGAGGTGCTGAGCGAGGTGCTGAGCGAGGTGCTGAGCGAGCACGGACAGAGCCCCCTCGTCACCAGGTGGGCCCCTGGGCGCTGGGTCCCAGGTAAAAGCTGAGCCAGTGAAGCCTGCATTTCAGACAAACAAAGGGCACGTCTAAGCGGAGGGCATCCCGTCCGGCTCTCCTGTGATCGGCGGGAGCCGGGAGGCCTCGCAGGGGCCGCAGGGAGCCGGTCCCTCCCCGTCTGCCTGGAGGTCCCCGCAGCAGGCCTGTCTTCCTGAGGCTGTGATCCCATCCGGTGACTCTGGACCTGGACTCTGGGAGTGAGACTTCCTCGGGGTCTGGGCCCCGCCCGCCAGCCAGGGAGAGGGCCAGGCCTCAGGCCGGGGGCTGGCCTCCCCCTGCCAAGGACAGCCTGGGACGTCTCCATGGCGGTAAGCAGGTGGAAAATCAGGGCAAGTGGCATTTTCTTTTCTTTTCTTTTTTTAATATATTTTTATTGGTTTCAGAGAGGAAGAAAGGGAGATGGAGAGATAGAAACATCAATGATGAGAGAATCATTGATCGGCTGCCAGCTGCCTCCTTCTCACCCTCTACTGGGGATTGAGCCCGTAGCCCAGGCATGTGCCCTCAGCCGGAATCAAACCTGGGACCCTTCAGTCCGCAGGCCGATGCTCTATCCACTGAGCCACACCGGCTAGGGCGCAAGTGGCATTTTCTGTTCCTTAAACCTCTTCACAAGACTCGCAGGAGAACTTGTGTCTGGTCGGGGCAATCCCAGGAATGCTGGGAAAGGGAGCACAAACGATGGCTGGAGGAACCCCGGGGCCAAGCAGCCCCTTCCCACAGCCGGAGCCCGGCTCCTGAACCGCAGCCCAGCAGCCCGACTCGGGTCACGGGCCTCGGCAGCAGGCAGAGGCCACGGTCAGCTGGTAAGAGGACGGTTAGGCCCACTCAGGGACAGCCGCTCCAAAGAGCCGTGCATGCTTTAACCCTGGAGTCCCCGCGGGAGGCTGGTTTCACGTGCAGAGCGACTGAAAACGGTTTCTGTGCGTCTGCCTGCTCCGGCTCTCAGGTTCCACTCCTGTCCAGGGCAGGTTTGATCCCAGCGCCCGGTGGGTGCACATGGGAGGCAACCAATCCAGGTCTCTCCCTCCTCCCCTCCCTCCCATTCTCTAAAAATCAGTGGGGCCCGGCCGGTGTGACTCAGGGCTGAGCATCAACCCATGAACCAGGAAGCATGTTCCTATCTCTCTCTCCCTCTCCTTTTCTTTCTGAAATCAGTAAAATATATATATGTGTGTATTTTTAAAAATCAATAGGGGAGCCCTAGCTAGTTTTGCTCAGCGAATAGGCCTGCGGACTGAAGGATCCCAGGTTCGATTCCTGTCAAGGGCACACACCCAGGTTGCGGGCTGGATCCCCAGAAAGGGGCGTGCAGGAGGCAACCGATCGGTGATTCACCCTCATCATTGATGTTTCTAACTCTTTCTCCCTCTTTCTTTCTGAAATCAATAAAAAATATATATTTTTAAAAAACCAACAGGGGAAAACAATATCCTCTGGGGAGGATTAACAGAAAATAAAAGGGTTGCTATGGGGACGGCAGCTCTGAAAGCGCGGCGCGGCCGCAGGTAATCCGGGGACGGTGCCTGTGGAGACACGTCCCGGCAGCGCCCGCAGCCCGTGGTGACTGTTCACTTCCTGTCCGCGTCGCTGGGCCTTCAGTCTCGGACAACACGAACAGCAAAAGCTACGCCAGAGGGGAGGGAGGGACAGGTGCGCAGGGTTCGCCGCTTCCCTCCGGAGAGAACGAGGCGGGCCTCAGCCCCGGGCCAGGAGGGCGCAGGCCGGCTGACTCACTCCGGGCGCCCCAGCGCGCAGGCGGCAGCGTGGTGATGCCGACAAGAAATCCACCCCCTTCGCCCGGTCTGCCAGGCCTCTGTCCCCACCGGCCGCCTCCCTCGCACCCTGACCCCACCCTGACATGCTGGACCCTGCGGCTGAGTCTGCCCCTCCCCGGCCCGCCCGGTGCCCCGCCCTGCAGGGTCAGGAGATAACAGGGCTTGGGTTTAACCCACTTCCCGGCGGCTCTCGGGTTTCGGCGGTCCGGCTCCCGCTGGGATCCGGTGGGAACCGGAGGCCGGGCTGGCGGGGACGTGGGTCAGAGGCCTCTGGGGGCCAAGCCCGCGGCGTCCTGCCCGCCCCGCCGCCCGCCCTCCCGGAAACCGCTCCCGGAGCCTCCGACGGCACAGCCACCGCTGCCCGGCACGCCGGCCTGGAGGGACAGGTGCCCGGCACGGCCGCCATGGCGGCCCAGGGTCCCAGCCGAAGCCTAGGTCTCGTGGCACCCTGGACCGGTGGGGGTGGGGGGACCTCTCCAGGGTCCAGAACGAGGGCAGGGCCCCCTCCCCCACCGTCCATCGGGAAAGACGGCTCCCGCCTGTCCCCTCCCCACCCCGGGCAGGAGGGCGGGGCCATATTCTCTGAGGTTGGGGGTGAGACTGAGGCCCCCCCAGCCCTCCTCGCCCCCGCCCCACCCTCGTCTGCCTGCCCTGGCTCTCAGGTTCCTGGAGCTGCCAGGGCCCCTGGGAAGCCGGGCCCACGTGGCACCAAGTGGCCACGCAGGCTCCTCTCCGGACACACAGGCGGCTGGGCCTCACCGCCTCCTCCTCGGAGCCCGGGCGGCATTCCTGCCGGGCGGAGGGCACCGAGGCCGGGCCGGGATCGTCTTACGCGGCCGCTCGGCTCCTCCTGCCGGTCCGGTCGCCGCAGCCCGCTCGCCCGGGAGAACCAGGTCAGGTTCGGCCGAACAAAGCGCCCTTGTTCCGGCTTCCGAGAGGCCACGGGGAGCAGAGCTCCGGGGAGCCGGCAGCGGAAGGAGCCTGGCCCCGGAGATAAGGCCCGCTCAGCCCAGTGCCCCCAGGCCGCTGGCTCTGCGGCCCTCCCCTCCCCTCGGCCACCAGCACCCACTCTGGCTCCCGGCTCCCGGCCGGCCCCAGCCCCCCTCCGTGCCCTGAGCCCCCGTATCCGGTCCATCTTAAGCAAACTGCCCCTGGCAAACCGGTCCGAGAGGCCGGAGCCTGAGAGGGGCGCCCCGGGGACCGTCAGGGAGAGGGGGGCTCCCTGCTGCTGCTGGGGGCCCCGGGGCACCGAGGAGGTGTCCTCCGCTGACACCCACTGCACGTGGTCGCCCCACTTCCCCCTGGACTCCCCCCGCCCCTGGCCCAGCTGGGACCCACGCTGGTGGCTGGCTCTCACTCAGGCGCGGGGCCAGAGGCTGGCACTGGGCTCAGAACCCCCTGGGAAGTGCAGAGGGGCAGGTGGCTGGTCTGGGGGTGCCTCCCTGCTCTGCACCTGGCTACGGGGGGGGGGGGGCAGAAAGCAGCTCAGCCAGCTCTCCCAGGATTGGGGGGCCTGGGGTCCACAAGGCCATGACCCTGGGCATGAGCCCGCGGGCATGAGAACACAGAGGCAGCGGAAGGGACTGGGAGGGGGGGGGCGGAGAAGAGGAAGAACCCTGCTTCCGCTGGCGGGTGTTGGGGGGCAGCTCCCCCGAAGTCCCTCTTCCTTCCCCTCAGTCTGCTCCGGAGCGCCTGGGGGAGGAGGGAGAGGGACACCTTCCCAGGTGCAGCCTCCAGCCGGGCCCTGGGCCCGGGGCGGGGGAGGGGGAGGGGGGGCGGTCACCACAGCACAGAGCTCTGTAACCTTAGGCAGCCAGGAACCTGAGAGCCACAAGCAATCTCAGAACAGCCTGGCCGGGTGGCTCAATGGTTGAGCGTCGACCTATGAACCAGGAGGTCACACAGTTGGATTCCCCGTCTGGGCACAGGCCTGGGTTGTGGGCTCCACCCCCATTGTGGGGTGTGCAGGAGGCAGCCAGTCCATGGTTCTCTCTCATCCCTGATGATTCTCTCTCTCCCCCCTCTCCCTTCCTCTCTGCCATCAGTAACATACATGCACACGCGGGCCAATCCCGTGTCCCCATTTCTGGGGCTCAGGCCTGGGGTCAGTGGGAGTCAGGGGTCCAGCACCGACAGCGACACACGCCGGACTCAGGACACCCGGAACCGGAGGGGTCCAGCCTGCAGCCCCCCACGGCGAAGGGCTGGGGGAGAAGCCAGGGCCCCACTCCTGCCCCCGACCAGCAGGGGTGGGGGTGCAGGAAGGGCTGCCCCTGGCCCCGCACCCTGGCCACTTCGGGCCGAGGGTGAGGGTGCAGAGGCCCTTCTAAGCGTTTTGTGTGTGAATTCATTTAATGCTCGCACCAAATCAGCCACAAATGAGCCGCGGAAAGTGCCCTGCGGGCAGCCAGGAGCTGCGGCCTCTGTCCGCGGGCCGTGGGACGGCAGGGAAGGCGTCCAGGAAGCCGGGCCAATCGGCGCTCCGGCAGAGCCTCCCAGCACCCCCTGCGGTCCACGGCCCGTCCGGCCTCCGGGGGCTGTGTCTGCTTTTTGTGCACCCTCACCCGGACACTCTCCCGCTGGTTTCGGGAGAGAGCGGCAGGGAGGGGGAGAGGCAGAGAGACACCTCGCTTGTGTGGCTCCTGCACCCGCCTCACCCAGCCCCAGGGAACCTGCAGCCCAGGCCCATGCCCCCAATGGGAACTGAACCGAGACCCTCCAGGCCGAGGGCCAACGCTCTATCCACTGAGCCACACCGGCTGGGGCAGGGCTTCCCTTTGTGGCGCCCGAAAAGACCCTTTTTATCCTCCCCCACTCAGCATGCCCCCCGCCTCACGGCCCAGGTCCATCCGCCGGCCTCTGAGCCTCCCATCCGGCCCAGCTCCTCCTCGGGCATCTGCAGCCCGGGCCCCCCTCGGGGAGGGTGTGAGGGCCGCCCGGTGTCTGCTCTGCAGCGAGGCTGCGCCAGCCCTGGGGCGCCTGCCGTCCCGGGCGCGTCCGGTGAGCGTGCACAGGCCCAGGCCCTGGGACCCCAAACTGGTATTCTTAACGCTCCCCTCCTTTCAGAGTCCGCGGGCCGAGCCCGCTCCGGAGGACGGTGACTGTGCCGCTCGGTCTGGAGCCCGAACAGGTCCCGGCAGGAGCCCGCCAGCCCAGGCGCCAGCAGAGGCCCTGGGGTTCCCGCCTGGGTGCTTGTAGGGATCGATCTGACGGTGACACCGTGTCCGGCATTGGACGGCCCCGCAGAGAACGGAGCAGCTCAGACGGAGGGTGCTCGGCCACCCGCTCCGGCCCGCCCTGCGCCCTGGCCCCCTGCCAGCCCGCCCCCCCCCCGCCCTGCGCCCTGGCCCCCTGCCAGGAGCCCCCACTGGCCGGCTCCCAGCCCGCCCCCCCCCCGCCTGTGGGTAAACACTGGGGCCGGGAGCTGCCCGTCAAGAGGTGGCCCTGCTCACCCCATAAACGCCCGGTCCAGCCGCCGAGAAAGCTCACTTTTTCCTTCCGCCCCGGGGGAGGGGTGCAGAGGGGAAGGTGGAGCCCGCGTCCCAGGCCTATGACCTGGGGGGCGATGGCCCCGCTGTCCAGCAGGGGGTGAAGCGTGGGGAGCCACGGGCAAGAAGGGGCCGCCCGGCGGCAATGCCACAACCATCTCAGGTGTCCGGGGCACGCCGGGGAGGGAGGGCAGCACCGGGGAGGGGAGGGAGGGCAGCACCGGGGGGGGGGGGAGGCAGGCGCCAAACCCCAGCCCCCGCCACCTGGAAGCCCCCCCCTCGCACCAGTGCGCCCCGGGCTGGGACAGAGCTGTGTTCAGGGCGGTCTGAGGGCCACGCTGTCGGCGATGGGGCGAAGGTTGAAATGTGAAGCCACTGGCCCAGGGTATTTTAGGGGCGCCCTGAGGACCCCGCTCGGGGACCAGGCACTCCCAGGGCCCGTCCTCCTGTCAGTAAGTTAATCCACGGTCCCGGCAGGAACCGCCGCCCGCACAGCTGGAGGGGGGGCGTGGCGTCTGCAGGGCACGTGGGGGGGGTGTTTATTATTTGTCCACTGAGCGGACACAGGACCCGCCTGGCCCCTCAGAGGAAAGCCACACAGAGAAGACGAAGAGAGAGCCCTGATGGGTTGCTCAGTGGTTAGAGCATCAGTGCTCGGACCCAAGCGTCTCGGGTTCGACTCCCGGCCAAGGGCGGCACCGGGTGGCAGGTGCCAGGGGGGTCAGGGGGCCCAGTAGGAGCCCTGCAACCAACCCAGGTGTCTCTGACGTCAGTGCTTCTGTCCCCCGCCCTCCGGTCCCCGTGCCTAGAAGTCAATGCGGAGACACCCTGGGGTGGGGTCAGGACCCTGAGGCGCCTGTGCCTGCCCTGAGGGGGGCCTGGCTGCGGGCGGATCTCCGAGAAGTGGGGGGGGGGCGGCCTGAGCGGTTAGGGGAGCCCGCAGGCCCCACCTTCAGACCCACCGCCCAGAGGGACCGGGTGCCAACCCAGGTGCTGTGGGCACGGTCCCCGTTTGGGGAGAGGAACTGACTAGAAGGATGCAGCCCCAAACTCCAGAGGAGGCTGACCCCGACAGTCCTCCCTCAGCCACCCCTACACACACGCACACACACTTACACCACACGCGCGCACACACCACACACCACATACACACCACACACACATGCACACATGCATACACATACATGCACATACATGCACACACCGCACATATATACACATACATACATGCACACAACACGCGCGCGCGGTGCAGGGGCCACAGCGGGCAGTGACTGGTGACAGCAACAGGGACCCAAGGCCAAGGCCAGAGGGCGCCCCCGCCCCCGCCCCGCGCTGGGGAGACCCGGAGCGCTCACCCAGTGCGGGGGGAGCGGTCACCCCGACGGGCAGGCTGCGTCCCTGGCCGGCGCCTAAGGTCCCGGAGGGGAGATCGGACCCCCGCACCCCGCACCCCGCACCCCCGCACCCCGCACCCCGCACCCCGGACCGCGCGCCCGCAGGTGGCGGGTCCCCTCCCGCCGCACCTGAGAACCTCCTCATGGCTCCTCCGGGTGCGCAGCCCTGGCTCCCAGGCCGGTCCCAGCGGCTCCCGGCGCGATCCCCGCGGCCCGGGGGCGGGACGGAGGAGGGGGCGGCCCCGACCGACCGCCCCTTCCCGCCCGCCCCGCCCGCCCCGCCCCGCCCGCCCCGCCCCGCGGAGGTGCCCGCCCCGCCCCGCCCCGCCCCGCCGCCCGCTGCGCCCGCCCCGCCCCCCGCCCCTGGCCCCGCGCCCTGCGCGTCCAGGCGGAGGTGCCCGGACCTGAAGGGCCGGGCCACGTCCATCCTGGGGCCGGGGGCGCCGCTGCCGCCCCCTTTGGAGGCCGGGGCGGAGCGGGCACAGCCCGGGGGGCACAGCCCGGGGACCTCCCGGCGGTCCGGGCAGCGCCGTCCACTCCTCCAGGAGCCCGGCCGGGCCGCTCCTGGGATAGGGCGCGTGGGGCGGGGTCCTCTTTGCTCCGGCTGAGAAGCCGCGGCGTCCGCGCTGCGCCCGGTGCCCGCTGCGTCCGGTGCCCGCCGCCGTGTGCGCCCGCCGCCCTGTGCGCCCGGTGCCCGCTGCGCCCGGTGCCCGCTGCCGTGTGCGCCCGCCGCCCTGTGCGCCCGGTGCCCGCTGCCGTGTGCGCCCGCCGCCCTGTGCGCCCGGTGCCCGCTGCGCCCGGTGCCCGCTGCCGTGTGCGCCCGCCGCCCTGTGCGCCCGGTGCCCGCTGCCGTGTGCGCCCGCTGCCCTGTACGCTCGGTGCCCGCTACGCCCGCCGCCGTGTGCGGTGTCTCCACCGAGAAGCGCAGACATGCGGACTCGCGTGTTTCCCACGCGGATAAGGCAGCGGGGGCAGCAGAATTCTGCGTGCGTCTCACAGAAGCCCACCAAGCGCGCTGTGTGGACGGAGGAGAAGGCGGGTTTTGTCCGGTCCATTGCGGGTGCCGGAGCCGAGGTGCCCGGGAGGCGGGGCCAGGCCGGGGAGGTGGGTGTCACAGGGTGGGCACTCCCCAGAGGAAGGCTGTGGAGCCCTGACTCCGTGGGCACACACCAGCCGTACACAGCTCCCCTCCCCTGCCCTCCACCCCAAACAGCACGGGACCCAGAAAATAATAACACCAAAACCGTCCCTGCCCCTCTCCAGGCTGGGAACCTGTGAGGTGGGAGCAGAGGCACACGCGGCTCAGCTGGTCTGTGGGTCCTCCTCCAGCCCCGTTAAGAAATCTGCCAGCCACAGCCCCCAAAGGAGCAGCGGGCCAGTCACCTCCCCCATGGCTGGAGCTACTGGGCCAGAGTGGAGCCCCCAAACCTTATCTGGGGACCAGTCAGAGGCTGGGGGAGGAGAGGGGTCGGCATGGAGCAGCCACAGGCCTGGGAGGGCAGATGAGTTGTGAGCAGCTGTGCCTGGCTTCTGGGATAGCCACACATACCCCCACGCACACACACCCTGTACACACACACACACACGGACACACACACACACACACACACACGGGCCCAGCTGTGCTCTGGTTCCGGCCGCTGAGCATGATCGGCCCTCAGGCTCATGCCTGCGGTTCCCACACCCGACCACCTTCCAGGAATCCGGCGAAGGGGCAGGTTGTCGGCCGGTGGGCGGTGCCCGGGGCTCACCCCTCTGCGGAGAGGGACCGGAGCCGGGCCCTCTGGTGCCGGTGTGGGTGGCCCTGTCGGTGGGTGCGGGACAGTGGACGCGGACACCAGCACCCGGAGACGGGAGGAGGGAGGAGAGGACGGAGACGGGAGGAGGGAGGAGGGCGGCGTGGTCTCACCCCGGCTCCGGTGCCCGGTGTGTGCCTCCGGCATGGGAAGGAGGGTCTGCGACATTTCGAAGGCATGTTATCTGAGACACCAGACAACGGGCCATTCCAACGGCGAAGGCTGACCTTTGTGGGGGAAGCGGCCGGCCTGGGACGTGCCCGCCCACAGTGACCGCTTTGGGAAGGAATGCTGGTGCTCAGGCCGCCCTGGGGGGCACCTGGGCCTCCCTCAAGCGTGTCCGGGCCAGTGCGTGGCCCCTTTTTTGTCCACAAGGCAGACCTGGTGGCCAGGAGCGGGGAGGGGTGGCGTGGGCCGTGCAGCTCCGAGGGCTTAGGCAGAGCAGCGACCGATGCCACTGCAATGGCGGACACGCCCCTGGGCCTTTGTCACAGAACGTGGTCGCCCAGAGCGAAGCCTGATGCCCACACACACCCCGGGCAGTGGCTCCTCAGCTGTAACAGGTTCCGCCTGGCAATGAGGCGGGGAACGGGGGGGGTAGGGGGTGCACATGGGGACTGTAAACCTGAAACTGCCCCCAAAAAGTCTGGGCAGCCCGGCCAGCGGGCTCCGTGGCTGAGCATCGGTCTGTGAACCAGGAGGTCATGGTTCAATTCCCGGTCAGGGCATGTGCCCGGGCTGTGGGCCGTGCAGGAGGCAGCTGGTCCATGATTCTCTCTCATCACTGATGTTTCTCTCCCACCCCCTTCCTCTCTGAAATATATATATATATATGTTTAAGTCTGTTAACATTTTAAAGGCTTCTGGATGAGGTTCTAAAAAGATTTTATTTTTTATTTTTTTAAAATATATTTTATTGATTTTTTTTTTTTTAACAGAAAGGAAGGGAGAGGAATAGAGAGCTAGAAACGTTGATGAGAGAGAAACATCGACCAGCTGCCTCCTGCACACCCCCCACCGGGGATGTGCCTGCAACCAATGTACATGCCCTTGACTGGAATCGAACCCGGGACCTGTCAGTCCGCAGGCCGACGCTCTACCACTGAGCCAAACCGGTTTCGGCAGGGAGAAGATTTTAAATTAATCGGCAGCCACACACACACACACACACACATTTTCCAGGATTTAGTGTCTCGGGCTCAGGGGGCTGAGGACAGAACAGAACGAAAGGAGGCGGCTGCCCTCTGACCTTCCGAGGGGAGGAAGCGGCTGGGAACCGGCTGTCCGGGCTCGGACTTCTCATGCGAAGAAAAGGAAGGATGACTCAGCAGACGGGGTCAGAGGGCACGGAGAGCCCAGGCCAGGACTGGAGCCCCCACCCCACCCCCCTCTGCACAGGACCTGCTCCCCACGGCACATCCTGCTCCCAGATCTGAGCCCCACACCATGAAGGATGGTCCTGGGGGCTCCAGGGCCGGGCAAGCACACTGTGCACAGGGCGGGATGCGAGCCGTGGCCTGCGGGCGGCTGTGTCTGAACGTCTTTCCCAAACATGCCGCCCGGCTCTCCCCGTCCTCCTGCTCTTGGCGGTGTGGCCGTCCCCTGGGATCTGAGAGGCTCGGCGGGTTGTGATTCTTGAACTCGGAGTCTGGCCACCCGAGACTGCCACCCGATGGGAGTGTGTTCCTTCTCTGCTGCTGCACAACCATTCACTCCTCACTCACTGGTTTTGTTTTTTTTCCCTGCTTTCCCAAACTTTATTTATTTTTTTAAAATATATTTTATTGATTTTTTACAGAGAGGAAGAGAGAGGGATAGAGAGTTAGAAACATCGACGAGAGAGAATCATTGATCAGCTGGCTCTTGCGCACCTCCAACCGGGGATGTGCCCGCAACCAAGGTACATGCCCTTGATCGGAATCGAACCTGGGACCCTTCAGTCCGCAGGCCGATGCTCTATCCACTGAGCCAAACCGGTCTCGGCTTTCCCAAACTTTATTAAAGAAAAAGAAATGGCCGAAACCGGTTTGGCTCAGTGGATAGAGCATTGGCCTGTGGACTGAGACGTCCCAGGTTCGATTCCGGTCAAGGGCACGTACCTTAGTTGCGGGCCATCCCCGGTGGGGTTGTATAGGAGGCAACTGGTCGATGTTTCTCTCTCATCGATGTTTCTAACTCTCTATCCCTCTCCCTTCCTCTCTAGAAAATCAATAAAATACATTTTAAAAAAGAAAAGGAAAAGAAAAAGCAATGATGGCAAATCTCTAAAACATAGTCAGTTCTCTGGGATTCTTGCCTTGAAAATGTGAGGTTTGATTTTGAAACACCTACCACGGTGGGCATGGTTCCCATCGGTACTGAATAGGCGAGAGGCTGCAATCCTAAGAGGCCCATCCTCCAGCTTCCCCCCCCCCCCCCCCCCCCGTGGTCTGTCTTCGATCAGCAGGAAAGGCCCGGACAGCTGCCACGGCTTCGTCAGTTTTTGTCTGCGGCTCTGAGCTCTTCTCTGCGGCCATCGCAGAGTTTGAGCCGCCTCATTGCGAACTGCACCTCCGGCGTCAAAACCAACGCCATGCTTGTCTTAAAGCGACAGGCAACCCCTCTTTTGCTTGTTTAAATGCGAATTGCCGTAAGCACTTCCAGGTCATCACCATGACGCAGAATCTGAAGGTCAGCCAGAGCCTCACACCAGCCTTAACATCAGGATTGTTAACACCCAAACGGACCGATGGCTCTGCACGTTTAGCTGCAGTGTCAGCATGTCACGTGTGTCAGCGTTATCTCCGTGTTCAAGTCTAACGGCCAAACCAAGAAGCCAGTCAATTGTCGATCTTGATTCGTGAAAGGACAGCGAACACCTGGGAGATGCTTTCCACAGAACTTGGGCCGGTCACCGCTGAGGGTGCTTCTGAAATCCCCCGTCTTCAGCCCTGTGGTGTCTGACTTCCTGGTCTCCAAGCCAAACAACAAAGATTCTAAATCCTGTTTCACCTCTGCCGTCGAAGCCGGCGGGTTGTGGTAGTCGAGGGCCGGCAGCTTGCGGTGGACGTGGTCCAGGCTTCCCGCTCTGTCACCCCGGTCTCGGCTGGAGAGGCGGAGAGAGGAGCGGCTGGCGGATGCTCTGAAATGACCAGTGATTTATTTTTTAAAATAAATTTTGTGCCAAGCTGGCACGGCCATGGGTGAATCTGAGAGGGGGCGGTGAAGGATGGAGAAAAGACAGATGAGAGAATAAAGTTGGGTCTGGGTGGGACACTGTCTTCTGATGGAGAGATAACGCCATGGCCTGCAAGCCGAGTCTTTGTTTTATAGCCAGATTCTAGGAGGCAAAGGAAGGGCGGGTCACAAGGTCCTCGTGGTTTCGAATCTACGCAGTCACTCGCACCTGACCCAGCTGTTTACTGGCTGCACCTCCCGCAGCCCATGTCACTCAGCCACGTGGGCCCACAGGTGCGGACCATAAGGTCAAGCTCACCGCCACAGCTATTGTGCTGGGACGTGCACGTGGCTTTGCCAGGAGAGGACCGTGTCCTCTCATTAGTCCCAGGCTTGAACCTGTCCGCCTGCTGTAGCCGCTCTCCACAATATTTTTGATTTCCGAGAGGAAGGGAGAGGGAGAGAAATATCAATGATGAGAGAGAATCACTGATCGACTGACTCCTGCATGCCCCCCACTGGAGATGGAGCCCTCAACCCGGGCCTGTGACCTTGACTAGAATGCAACCCTCCGGTCCGCAGGCTGACGTCCTGTCCACTGAGTCCAACCAGCTAGGGCTCTCCTCACCTTTCTTCTCTCTCCTGTCAGCTTCTTACCCGTCCTCCCCCCCCCCCCCCCCCTCACCCCCGCCCTCCACCAGGCTCCCAGGCCCGAGTGGTCAGACTCGGCTGTGACAGGCCGACCCAAGCCATGGCTCCTGGGCTCCTGTCCTCGGGTCCGGGAGGGCCCTGGCCACCGGCGTGTGCACCCACCCTGTTGTCTGACGAGGCTCCGCCCTCTCCCTGCATGGCCCAGCGCTGCGGCCCTGTCACATGACCGAG
Source organism: Pipistrellus kuhlii (assembly GCF_014108245.1). Lineage (NCBI taxonomy): Eukaryota > Metazoa > Chordata > Mammalia > Chiroptera > Vespertilionidae > Pipistrellus > Pipistrellus kuhlii. The sequence continues at coordinate 1,393,976 of NW_023425545.1, read as the reverse complement.
GCCTTGCTGAGTGCGTGTGAAAAGGAAAGTGGGGGGGAGAGGGGGGAGCTTGCAACCTCGCTCAGTGTCTGGTTAAAACTGCAGTCTGACTGCCCCCCACTGCCCCCAAGCCCCCAACGGACCTGGGGAGCTGCAGAGCCTGACCCAGGGCCCGCCAGAGCTGCGTGGGGAGCTGTGGAGCACGCCCCCAGGGCCTGCCAGAGCTGCGTGGGGAGCTGTGGAGCCTGACCCAGGGCCCGCCAGGACTGAGGCGGCGGAGCTGGGGCCTGAGGCCGCCTCAGGAGGGGAAGTATGGGTGAGAGCCTCCCCTTGAGTGCGGCTCAGGCTTTGGATCCGGATCCCCTGGACCAGCACAAAGGTTAACTCCCCCGTCAGAGCCGGCTGACGGCTCTCCCGTGCACTCTGCACAGCACACGGAACTGGCGCTGGAGGCATGGCTATGCCACAGGCTCCTATGCAAGAGCGTGCACTGCATGCCGAAACCGGTGTGGCTCAGTGGACAGAGCGTCGGCCTGTAGACTGAAGGGTCCCAGGTTCGATTCCAGCCAAGGGCATGTACCTTGGTTGTGGGCACATCCTCGGTAGGAGGTGTGCAGGAGGCAGCTGGTTGATGTTTCTCTCTCGTCGATGTTTCTAGCTCTCTATCCCTCTCCCTTCCTCTCTGTGAAAGATCAATAAAATATTTTTTTTTAAAGCGTGTACTGCGCCACCTCCCCAGGAGCGCTCCGGCAGCACAGAGCGGAGGCCCATGCACTGCATCCCGTAACCACATGGCTTTTCCGTCGGCTGACTCAACGCATTTCTCGATTAGTCAACACGGTCCCTGCCCTCTCAAGCTTCCCGGCGTCGGTAACAAAGAAGAGAGAGAAGAGAGCAGCCGTCCCGGGCCTCGCCGGTCACAGGGGGCCGGGGCCAGGAGGGCCCCCCCTGGGCGGGAGACGGGCTGAGGCCCAGACAGAACAGGATCCATCAGGGGACGGAGGGGAGGTGCGGGCAGGGAGCAGCCGTGCCAAGGCCCTGGGGTGAGAACACCCAGCGGAAGCGGAGGAGGTGGGAGGCGGGAGCCCCGGGCGCTGGAGGGGTGTGGAGGCACCGCCTGCAGGTACGTCAAGGCCTCAGATCGCTATCCTCAGAGGAATGGGAGTCACGGAAAGGTCGGAGGCAGGGTGGGGCTGACACACCGGATCCGCATCCTGAAAACGTGGCTGCAGACAAACTGCAGAGACAGGAGGGCCCAGGGCCCAGGTGGGTGATGGGGAGATTGGAGGGGGAAGTGACAGAAGGGAGGGGGGGGAGAGAGAGAGAGAGAGAGAGAGAGAAAGGCGGGTGGGCGGGAGGTGCCAGGATGGCTCAGGGTTGGGGAGGGGGCACAGCAGAATGGCAGAGAGAAGGAAGCCTGAGGACCCACCGGGTCTGGGTGCTGGGGAGGCTGAGGAATCCACGGGGAGGCCCAGGTGGGCGGGGGGGGGGGGGGCGGGATGTGGCTGCTGGGAACCTGACATAAGGACACAGTCTCCAGGGTGCCTGCGGGAGACTGAAAACGAGCTTCACTCAGCAGCAGCTCCGGAGGCAAACACGCCCGGCCTCTCCCTGGGGAGACGCGTGTGCAGAGCGAGGGGTGCCCGCGAGGCGCCGGCACCGAGGGGCCAGGCAGGCCAGGGCCCGACGCACCCAGTGCCACCGATGGCTCACGGAGTGTTTCCGAGAGAGAGAGAGACTACAAAGGCCGTCTGGACTCAAGGTTTTATTTGTGTGGAAAACAGGCACATAAAACATCTGACGCAGGAAAACAAACTCTGGGAACGCGCCGCCAGATGCCGCGGCCGCGGTGGCCTACTTCCTCACTGTCCCCCGCTCCCGCCGTCTGCAGAGGGCGGCGTGCGTGCTCACACGTGGGCAGGAACGTGGCGAGGGCCAGCGCTGTCCTGACCCTTCTGCGGTCAATGTCGGCATGTTTTGTTTTATTTTTTTTTTTTTATTGATTTCAGAGAGGAAGGGAGAGGGGGAGAGAGAAACATCAACAACGAGAGAGAATCACTGATCGGCTGCCTCCTGCACGCCCCTATTGGCAATGGAGCCCACTACCCAGGCCTGTGCCCTGATTGGGAATCGAACCGTGACCCCACTGAGCCACATGGGCCGAGTTCAATTGGAGAGTTTAAGATGGGGTGGCTATGTGTTCATTTTGCCAAAAAGATATGATTTAAAGGACATGCCCGGTTGCTCCACTCTCCTGGGCCCAGCTCCCCTCAGTGTCTCTGGCTCAGCCCCTCAGCTCTCTGCTCCCAGCTGGCACCTCCCACCTCTCCCGTCTCCACCCCCCCTTCCCCTCCTTCCCCGCCCCCCCAGCCTCAGACCTGCTCCCCGACCGTGGGATAGGCCTGGCCTGGCCTCCCTCTAAGTGTCCTCCTGGCTGGGACCTGGTGGGGAGTGCTGGGCCTGGCTGATCTCTCGTCCTCCCACCCAGGGGCTGGAGACCATGCCCCCGCCCCTCCCCCGGCCACGAGACCGGGTGTGTGCACGTGGGCTGTGCTAACTGGTGCGCTTTCCTGTGTGGCTGCCATAAATCAATAAAATGGTTTATCAAAAATTAGCAGCTGAGCCGAAACCGGTTTGGCTCAGTGGATGAGCAATGGCCTGCGGACTGAAAGGTCCCGGGTTCGATTCCAGTCAAGGGCATGTACCTTGGTTGCGGGCACATCCCCAGTGGGGGGGGTGCAGGAGGCAGCTGGTCGATGATTCTCTCATCGATGTTTCTAGCTCGCTCTCTCCCTTCCTCTCTGTAAAAAAACCAATAAAATATATTTTTAAAAATTAGCAGCTGAGTTGGGACACACACACACACACACACACACACACACACGCGCGCGCGCGCGCACACACGCTCCCCCGGCTGACCCGGGCCGGTTGGATGAGGTTTATTCTTTAAGATTAACCTCCCAGCCCACTGCATTCCAGGAAACGGCAAGTTTACACTGGCCCTCTGTGTTTAATGGCCTGACAATAAAAGGAAACGTTTAAAGTTTAAAAAAGAGATGGCACTTGAAAGTTCATTTCTCAAGTCCTCCCAAGGAGCAAAGACAAATAAACGATAAAAAGAGAAACTTAAAAGACGGCGCTGTCATGGAGATAGCCATCGCCGAGGCAGACGTGGGGCGAGGCTGGGGCTGGAGCCACGCTCGGCCGAGGGGCCGGGGGCTCCCGGCTGTGCACATGGGCGGGGGGGGGGGGGCAACTACAACTTCCGGGCCTTGACCTCCCCCCAGGGACTCAACAAAAGGGGCGCCAACCCCTCCTCATCCCCCAGGAGATGGTGCTCTGGAGTAGAGCCCCCAGGGCCCCCAGGGCAGCTGGAAATGAGGGGGGAGGGAGGCAGCAGAGGGGGGAGGGAGAGGCAGCAGAGGGGGGAGGGAGGCAGCAGAGGGGGGAGGGAGGCAGCAGAGGGGTGCGGGAGAGGCAGCAGAGGGGGGAGGGAGGCTGCAGAGGGGGGAGGGAGAGGCAGCAGAGGGGGGAGGGAGAGGCAGCAGAGGGGGGAGGGAGAGGCAGCAGAGGGGGGAGGGAGGCAGCAGAGGGGGGAGGGAGGCAGCAGAGGGGTGCGGGAGAGGCAGCTTTGCTAGGCGAACCCACCAGCCTGATCCCCCAAACGTGAGCAAGGCTAACGCTAGTGAAGACAGGAGGGAGGAAGCCGCTGTGGAGGTGGCAGAGCAGCTGAAAACAATCCTATCTAATAAAAGGCTAATATGCAAATTATTCTGCAGAGAACAGGCTCCAGCAGGCTCTGTGCTGGGAGGAGGGGGCAGAACTACTGGTCGCTATAATGCGCTCTGATCACCAGGGGGCGGATGCTCAATGCAGGAGCAGTTCCCTGGCGGTCAGTGTGCTCCCACAGGGAGCACCGCTCAGCCAGAAGCCGGCTCACAGCTGGCCAGTGCAGGGCGGTGGCTGGAGCCTCTCCCGCCCCCGTGGATGCCTGGCTGCTGGCTCAGGCCTGCTCCCCTCCGCCACCCCCAGGGCTCCCAGACTGCGAGAGGGTGCAGGCCAGGCTGAGGGCACAAATCTCGTGCACGGGGCCTCTCGTCCTCAGATAAAAGTGCTGAGGGTCGTCAAAGACCATAAAAAACTAGGAAAGCAACACTGGCTTCGATGAGACAAAAACAGGGTCGTGAGAGAAATCCTGGAACTTCACGGCTCTGCAGCCCGGAGGCACCTGGTGGGACACACGGAAGACAGAGTGAGGGAGCCGAAGGTCTGACAGAGACAGGGCCCGAGACGGACCCGGGAAGCAGACAGAAAGGCAAGGGCCGTCGGCTGGAAATGGAGCCGTTGGCAAAGGGAGCTGCCGAGACCGGTTTCCCTGCCTCCCGGTGAGCCTGCCCCACCGTGGGAGCGGGCACCGCGGGCAGCTGTCCGAGGCGGGAGGACAGGTGCCGGGAGCAGGCTGGTCAGGGCAGCGGACCCGCTGCAGCCGCCGGCGGTGACTCAGCCCGGAAATGCCAGGTCCCCGCACGGGGGCGCCCGGCAGAGGAGTGGCCCCGGCGGACGTGGGGGCAGGAGCGCTGGCAGCCAGGCCGGAGGTCTGCAGTGGGGACAGGGCCTCTGCCAGTCACCCTTCCAGGAGCCTCAGACAGGCCCAGCCAGAGGGGGTGTGGGGGGTCACAGACAGGCCCAGCCAGAGGGGGTGTGGGGGGTCACAGACAGGCCCAGCCAGAGGGGGTGTGGGGGGTCACAGACAGGCCCAGCCAGAGGGGGTGTGGGGGGGCACAGACAGGCCCAGCCAGAGGGGGGGGGGGGGGGTCACAGACAGGCCCAGCCAGGGGGGGTGTGGGGGGGACACAGACAGGCCCAGCCAGAGGGGGTGTGGGGGGTCACAGACAGGCCCAGCCAGAGGGGGTGTGGGGGGGTCACAGACAGGCCCAGCCAGAGGGGGTGTGGGGGGGTCACAGACAGGCCCCAGCTAAAAGGGGGTGTGGGGTGGTCACAGACAGGCCCAGCCAGAGGGGGTGTGGGGGGGTCACAGACAGGCCCAGCCAGAGGGGGTGTGAGGGGACACAGACAGGCCCCAGCTAAAGGGGGTGTGGGGGGGTCACAGACAGGCCCACAGGGAAGAGAAGGTCGGGGCACAGGACAGGCTTGGTGGCTGGTGGGTGCTGGGGAGGCCCCTCGGAGCCTCAGCCCCGGTGACGAGGGAGCAGCGCCCCCGCCCGGCCAGACTCCGTCTCCGAGCCCCCGGCTCCAGGCCTGGCCTGCGGAGCTCTCCGGGCTGAGCTGTGGGCCCAGGACCTGAGGCTCGGCAGGGGGTCTGAGGGCTGTGCCCCGCTCCCCTCCGCCCCCTCCTCCCAGCACAGAGCCTGCGGGAGCCTGTTCTCTGTGGAACTGGCCGCTGGGTCTCCCTCTCCTCCTGCTCCCTCTCCCAAGGCGCCTGCCTCGCCAGCGCCCCCTGGCGCCCCGAGGAGGTGTTTCCACGCTGCCTGGGGCGGAGCTGTGAGGTCAGACGGGCCATGTGATGGCTGACACATAGGAAGCCCAAGGCACTTAGAGCAGCAAAGTCTTCCTCCTTCTGGGGAAAGAGCCCGGAACCCCAGGGTGCGCCAGCAGGTGGCACTGCCGCCGTGGGAATGGGCGCGGGGGGCGGATCCCCGTCTGGACGGTGGGAGGAGTGACCACTTGCTGTCCCCGTTCCAGAGAAGCAGGGAGCGTGACCAGCAGGACTCAGCGGTGGTGGGCGGCCAGGGGACCAGGCAGAGAGCATTATCCTGGGTCACCAAGGCCACCTGCTGCCCCCCTCCCCAAGCCCCCGCAGCCCCTGAGGCCACGGCCAGCCTTCCTGGTGCCCACGGGCCCCGACACCCATGGCCCCACTCCTCTGCCCGCCGCTCCCACTGCCCCCGGCCCTCTGGCCCTGGAGCTACAGCCCGAACACGGCCACGCATGTTCCCCACGATGCAGACCTACTTTAGGTTAAAGCCAGGGAAGCCAGGTGAAGTCAACACGGCGAACGCTCGCGATGGCTCAGGAGGACGTGACAGCAGCTCGGACGCTGCTCCAGGGCCAAGCGCAGAGCCCGCGGGGAGGTGGGCAGCCGCCACCAGAGGGCGCTGGGCCTCCCATGGGGTTCAGGGGGCTGATGGGAGCTCCATGTGGTGCCGGGGCCTGGCTCTCAGCACAAAGCCCTCAACGCTCCGGAGTCACTTCCTCCTCGTCCAGGACCCACAGACCCACCGGGACCCGGGGCATCCGGAGCCGGCCCAGAGGATTCTGGAACCGGGGGAGGGGGGGGGGTGTCTGACCTTGGCCAACAGCCCCTCCCCCCAACCTTTGAGCCCTGCATCGCCCACTGTGGGGGCTTCTGGCCCAGCCCAAGGTGTTCCCCAAGCCCCAGGCCCTGGGGACCGGCCCTGTGCCCTGCAGTGAGCTGGCGGACTCCCATTTCCCCGAGGCCGCGGGGCTCTGGGGACAGCGTGAACCCGCACAGGCTCCCAGCACAAGTTCCGTGAGGGGGTGCCCACCCTCACAATGAGGCCCCACGAGGCCCAGGGGTGCGGCCCCCGGGACAGTCTGGCCATCTGTGGCCTGGGGGAGGTTGCTGGGCGGCCGAGTCCTCGTCCACGGGCACGGAGGGCGGCCCACGCCGGCGGCTCTCAGCCGCACCAGGGGCGCCCGCTGGCCGGTGGCTCCAGGTCTGTCTCGGAAGTCCACCAGGGGCTCGGCTGCGCGGGGGCTGGAGTCTGGCTTGGGTCCGGGGGGAGCGTTGGAGGCATGAGCTGTGAAATCCGGGCAGGGGGCCTGCACTATGGGGCGGGTTCGCTGGCTTTTTTTTTTTTTTTTTTAAATATATCTTTATTGATTTCAGAGCCGGTGAAGCAGCACAGCGGCCTCACTCAGGGTGTCGCCCTGTGTCCAGCCTCTAAGGACAGGCTCTTCCAGGAGACGCTTTCTTCAAACAGCTCACATTTATTATCGGTAACAATAAAAAATCTTTTAAAGACTATAGTATTGTATTACCAAGAGTGAGGTAATAGGTTTACAAACATTTACAGAAGGTGAGATGCAGACAATGCATTGAGGGAGGAAAGTGGAAACCAATGGTTAGTGCTGGGGAAGGCAGGGGACAGCAGCGCCGGGAGCGCAGGGCACGCGAGACGGGGCCGTCAGAGCCGGGCGGGCACGTGTGCGTCTGTGCCCGACCCCACAGCCGCCTTCACCTCTGGTGAACTGTGCCGCTCCCCAACCAACTTAGCGCACCCTCAGACTGGGGGGAGGGGGGTCAGACAGCTACCATCCCTGGCTGATGTCACTGGCGACTGGAGTGTTTTCTTGGCAGCTGTCAGCAAAGTCGCCATCTGAGACGGAGGGAGGGAGGGAGAGAGGGAGAGAGGAAGGAAAAGAAAGAGGGGGAGGGAAAGAGGGAGAGGAGAGGGGAGGAGGAGGGGGGAGAGAGAAGGGACCACCTTCAGGCCCTTATGACTCGGAAGCAGGAGGGCCCCTGGCAGCAGACTAACCCTCTGAGCTTTGGGGAAGGACTCCCCTTTCTGGAGGAAACGCACAGCCTGTTCCGGGGGGCTCGGTATGGGGGCGCCTGCAGTATGGGGAGCCCAGGACCGCGTCAGTGTGCGGGCGGGCCCAGTGCCTCCCTGGCCAGGCGGAGGGCTGCGCACGGCTCCCCCTCGGCCGCACCCGTGCCCAGAGCTCTGAGCCCGCGGACGGCCCTGTGCGGTCACACACGCTCTGGCGCTGGGTTCCAGCCGCACCCCTGCCGCCCGCCACAGAGCGCCTTCCGAGGCGCCCGAGCCGTCCGACTCCCAAACCGCCCCCGTGAAAAGCGGGAAGCGGGGCGACACAGACGGCCGCTGCGGAGGGAGTAAAAGCCGACGGGAAGACGAGCTGAGCTCACAGCGCTCTGCTCCTGGGAGAGGCCTGAAGTAGGACCGGTCCTCCCTGCCCAGCCCGCAGCCCCCGTGCCCACACCCCGGAGTCACCTCCTGTCCCAGACGCAGGCCCTAAACCCCACCCCATCCCGGAGCGCCCACACCGAGCGTGCTGGCAGCAAAGCTGGACACCGGGCACCTTCAGAATGGCAACGGGACCAACCAGTGCGGCCCGGTGGCCAGGGAGCCGGGCCGCTGCCCTGAGGCTGTGGGGGCGCAGGGAGCTCAGGCCCCACATGCGGGCAGTGAGGGCCCCGGAGAGGGGGAGCCCGCAGCCCGGTGCCCACACGGGAAGGAGACGGAGACAATCGTGTTTAATGACGGCGGTGCCCGGTGTCACAGGAGCCGGACCCACACCACGGAGAGCCGTGGATCAGCGGGCCCGGAAGCCGGGAGGGGGCTCCCACAGCCGCCTCAGTCCTTCAGGGTGAGCCGCGTCCGTTCTGAGGCGGCCGCGGGCTGCGGCTGAGTCCGACGGGCGGTGACAGCAGGAGGTACGGCTGCTCCGCGCAGGAGGACAATATGGAGGCGATCTGGACATTTTCTGCATCAACACTGGAGGCAGAGCGGACCTCTAACTGCATGTAAACTACGCTCCGTGGCGATAGCCCTTGTGCTCGGCGATTGTGTGCGCTGCGTACAAAACCTATGGCTATTGAGAGGGAAGCTACCTGTCCGGAGTCGGACAGGGACTAGTTTACCACCTGGAGCTACCGCTACCTAGGGGCAGAGCCCAGCACTGCCGCCGGTGGAGCCTGCGGTCCGAGGCGGCGGCACTACCTGGAAGCCATGGAGCTGGAGTGGGACTGGCTGGAGGAGGTGGTGGCGGCGCTCAGCTGGGAGAAGCCGCTGTGGCTGGACTCCAGGCTGGTCATGGAGCCTCTGTGAAAGGCACAGAGAGGGGCAGCGTGAGGCCCGAGTGCCCGGCTCCCGTACTGCGCCCCTCCGGCCCAGCCTCCGCACTGTGCCCCCTCCAGCCCGGCCCCCCGCACTGCGCCCCTCCCGCCCGGCCCCCCGCACTGCGCCCCTCCCGCCCGGCCTCCGCACTGTGCCCCCTCCAGCCCGGCCCCCCGCACTGCGCCCCTCCCGCCCGGCCTCCGCACTGCGCCCCTCCCGCCCGGCCCCCCGCACTGCGCCCCCTCCCGCCCGGCCCCCCGCACTGCGCTCCCACCAGCCCGGCCCCCCGCACTGCGCTCCCACCAGCCCGGCCCCCGCACTGCGCTCCCACCAGCCCGGCCCCCGCACTGCACCCCTCCCGGCCCCCTGCACTGCGCCCCCTCCAGCCCGGCCCCCCGCACTGCGCCCCCTCCCGCCCGGCCCCCCGCACTGCGCCCCTCCCGCCCGGCCCCCCGCACTGCGCCCCCTCCCGCCCGGCCCCCCGCACTGCGCCCCTCCCGCCCGGCCCCCGCACTGCGCCCCCTCCCGCCCAGCCTGCTCTCTGCCCCACTCAGCACCCCCCTCCCGCCCGGGTCCCGCTGCCCGCCAGAGGACCCCGTGAGCTGCGCTGTCAGGCCCCGAGCCGCGGGCCGCACCTGAAGTCCTCGGAGCCGATGGCCTCGGTGTAGTACATGACCTTGCACTTGTGCGAGGACACCTGCAGCGAGGCCAGCACGTCGTCCACGCGGGGCAGGCTGGTGGCGGCGCAGGCGGGCATGCTGTGGAACTTCCACTGCAGGATGTAGAAGCCCGGCCAGCGGGTCACGTGGGAGCCCTGGAACGAGTCGGCAGGCTGCTGAGGTCTCCCTTCCAGGCGCCCCCAGCGGTCTGCCAGAGCCCGGGAGCGTCCCGTCCGCCGGCTCAGCGGGGGCACGGCCCGCCGGGATGGGAAGGACCTGCTACTCTGGGTCACTCCCAGCCAGGCGTCTGCTAGGGGCTGGGAAGGCCCCAAGGGTGACGCCGAGTTTGTCTGCCCCAAGGACCCGCCGCAGCCTCAGGGAGAGGAAGGCCAGGCCATGAGAGTTCAAGCCTTGGGGGGGGTCAAAGGTCATGTGGACCAGGCAATGCTCTTGCACACACTTCCATGATCTCCCTAACGTGTTCTGTGTTAACAGAACTCCATTCCAAACCACATGTCCCTGTGAGAACCTCCTCCGCTAATTCCGGAATGGGACTGCGAGTGGCTTAAAGCCCGTGACTGTTAACCGAAGCAGCTATTTCCTGACTCTGCTGCTAAGACACCAGGACACTGACAGGCTCCTCCCTGAGACGAGTGACAGCAAAACCACCGTCTGCCCTGAGAGCCCGAAGCACCGAGAACACCGCTGAGCGGGCGCTCACAGCCACCGCCGCGTCTCACGAGGACCTGACGGGCGCCTACAGATATAAAAGGCTAAGGGACCACCCGAAAGCCACCCGACCGCCAGCCAGCACACGATGTGCGCCGGCAACTTAAAATTTACATGCACGATGCATATCAAGCTCTCGCTGGCACCAACAGCACACGTGTGTTTGCATCTGTCACTGTCGATTGTGAATTTGATCGTTTTTGTTGACTTTCTGAAGCAGAAAGTGGCGGCAATGACAGAATTCGTCTGAAGACAGCTACCGGCTGTTGGTCACTTAGCCTTTTACACGTATAGACACACTCAGTAATTTTACTTCATCTCTGACACTTCTATTACAGAGAAGGGCGAATAGTGACATTAAAATATTCTTCTGATCAGTTAGTTTCCTTCAATGTGCAGGAATCCGTGCACCGGGCCTAGTTTTAAACAAACTAGAATGCCCAGAAAGACACTTAACAGTCCCCGAAACACTCGTTCTCTGCCTTCACTGAGGGTGAAACACGCACACAGCCGGGGGCTCGGTGGAGGAGCCCCTGAACCCCAGCTGTGTGCACCCAGTCCTCCCTCCTCCCGGGCCACCTCTGTGAACCCACTCCCAAGGCCACTCCCGCCCTTTAGACAGGCCTGGCCCGAGTCCTCTGCTCTAGGTCATCCTGATGGGACCAGGCGGGACACACCCTGTGCCGACAGACAGACAGACAGACAGGCCGGCCGGCCATGCGGGGCAGGAGCGAGGGGACAGCCTCCCCTCAGGACAAACCCCGAGCCGGCGTCGCCGACACACCTGCACACTCTCGCCTTCCCTGCAGATCAGCGGCGATTCCACCATGCTGTAGTCGCGGCCCAGCTGCCAGGCCCTGTCGATGAGCTGCACGTTGTTGCCCCCGGGGGACGTGATGCTGTGCGCCCCCAGGGAGTCCTTCTTGGGCGGCTGGGGCGACCGCTTGGAGTGGTAGATGTTGAAGACGATGTCCCCTTTGCACACATCAAAGTCCCACGTGATCACCGAGGAGGCATCCACGATCTGCACGAGGATCTGGAGGAGGGGACACGAGTGCGTCACCAAGGCGGTGAGGGCCTTGCCGCTGCTGTGGCTCCGGGCGCCCAGCCAGCTGGGAGCTGGTGCTGCCCTGTGGCTGGGCCCTGAGCCGGGCACTGTTAGCCACCCTACGGCCCAGGGCTTCCCAGTGCACAGTCTTTAGAAAGCTCTCGAAAACACTGGGTCCGGGCTGTGAACTCTCAACAATACAAAGTGGATGTAAGGCCAGGAGGGCCCCGGGGTCCCGGGACCACTCTGGGCTGGGAGCTCAGGGGAGGCTGAGCAGGTGGGAGCTAAACCCGGAGGAGGGAGGATGCCTGCCAGGCGGCCTCTGCTCACAGCGGGCAGTGGCAGCCGCGGGCGGGAGGAGCCGGGGGTGAGTGCCGATCTAAAACCTGCACTTCACATGGCGCCACAGAAAGCTTCTAGCAGGAACAACCGAGTTAGTCTCAGGAGGTTACCGTGGGGAGGAGGCGTGAGAATCAGCAGCAGCGGGGAGAGGGTCTGTGTTCACTGGAAGCCCCAGTGGAAGCCCGGCCCGCGCCCCTCCCCTGCGCCCCCTCTCAAGTAGCCTCTGCGTCTGAGCACTTCGCTGTCTTCTATTGCACCACTGCCTTCTCGCTGCCAAAACACTGGACGTTCCTTAAGGAGCAGGCCCACAGAGCATGAGGTCATGTCTAACAGCGGTGGCACTAACGGAAACGTGCACCCGCAGCTGACAGCACCCCTCTCCGGCCTTCACATGGGCACTGTATTCAGCCTCGTTTGAGACACATCCTGTCCTCGCTGTGCTTTACTGAACATCCAAACGGACATGAAGGCCCAGCCAGCAGCCCGCCCTCTGAGCGTCCTCTCCGCGGCTGAGCCAGCGGCCTGGCAGGGCTCGGGGGGGAGACGCTGTGAGCTCCTCACCCCCTGGGCCAGCAAACACGGGGAAACCCTTTGATATAAAAACCAAGTCCGGCCAGTAAAACAGAAAATGAAGCGTGTGCTCCTAAGAGACTAACGCCAGGAGTCCACCTCCGTGCGGCCAGGAGCGCGAGGGGACCGCCCACAGCTCCCGCGACGCTGCAGCGCCTGCTCCTGAGCGAGCCCTGCCTCCGCCCCCTGCGCCCGCTCACCTCGTGGGGGGCTCCTTTGAAGACGCTGGCGGACTGGTAGATGGTCTCGGTCCAGAGCTTGAGGTCTTCGTTCTCCAGCTCCTCCGCGGTCCGGTACAGGGACTTGGGGACCAGCCCGCCCTCCGGCACCTCACACTGCAAAGCAGACACGGCGAAGCTGAGCGAACACGGCGCTGGCCTGACGGTCAGGGCGGTGCGGCCCCGCCTGGCAGCCGCCCCGGAGCTGCTGGGGAGGTGGGGGCTGGCGGGGCGTGGAGCCCGCAGCTTGGCCACCGACTCCCAGACCTCCTCCCCCCGTCTGGCTGTGAGCAACGGAGGACGAGTGGCAGCCGAGGTACCACGGAATCCACACCAACATGGGTGGGTTCTGGACTCAATTACGAACCATGTTTATGTGAGAATGGCCCCTGGAAGGGAAACGTGAATTTGGAAAGGGGCTGATCCACAGGCATTGCTTTATTTCTGTAATCACGGTCCAGATATGTTACCACTGCCCGCCAAGTGACTGCCGTAGCATCAGCCAGAGCTGCTGCGCACAGCTCCCTGGGGGCGGCCTCTCCACAGCAGAACGAGGGGAGTGCCGCCATTCCACTCCAGCCTGGACGCCAGCAGAGAGCGGAGAGGAAGCGCGAAGGCCAGCATGGAGACCTCCCTCAGCTACGGGGCCTCCCATCTGGACACAGCACGGTGGTCAGGTGACACGCCTTCTGCTCCCACAAGCTTCTCACTGGAGCAACTGCCTGAGAATCCTCCCACGGAACTCAGGTCACTCGTTGGCGGGCTTCTACTGTCTGACCTTGGGGCAAGGTCACGGGCACGGGAAGTCCGGCCCCGTAGTGGCACGCCCCTGCCCGGCACTGGCACACCGGCCCGCCCTCCGGCAGGGCTGAGGAACTCCGGGCGGGACGTGAGTGCTGCCTAAATTCTCTCACCGTCAGAAAGGTCTGCCTAGCCCCCGGCTCACTAGCTCAGCACGTGTGTCAGGAAAGACCACTTTCTCTCCGAGGGAGCAGAGGGCCTTCCTCTCAAGAGCCCGACTCCTGAGTCTGCGCCCCCCGGCCCCCGGGCCCTGCAGCTGCGCGCCCTCCCCGCTCACAGGCCGGCGAGCCCGCTGCACGGTCCTCAGGGACCACACATCCCGACTCCCTCTCCCCGCTCAATGCGTTAAAGTCCCAAATTACGGGAAAGAGCAGGATTCATCCTCATTACAACGCCATCCTGGTTTATCACCAATGGGGACATCTTTTTTACAATAACGCTGATTTTGTTAATAGCGCTTTAGAAAAACACACAGCTCCGCTGAGACAGCTAAGAAATCTGATTCAGAAAGACAAGTGCTTTGTGATTTCACTCACACGGCGAATCTAATGAACGAAATGAACCAGCATCTGACTCACACAAAGCGGAGGGAATAAAGCAAGCTGCAATTAGATTAGACCTTGGCAAGTTCCCTTTGGTGTTTAACAGTGAGGAAATGTGGCCCTGACCGGTGTGGCTCAGTGGATAGAGCATCAGCCTGTGGACTCAAAAGTCCCAGGTTCGATTCCGGTCAAGGGCAAGTACCTTGGTTGGGGGCACATCCCTAGTGGGGGGTGTGCAGGAGGCAGCTGATTGATGTTTCCCTCTCATCGATGTTTCTAACTCTATCCCTCTCCCTTCCTCTCTGTAGAAAATCAATAAAATATATTTAAAAACAATGAGGAAATGTGCATGTTATCAAAAATCACCTGAACGGTGGGTCAGAGAGATGCCAGTCAAAAATAACAGAAACAAAACCCAATACTTCAAACTAACATTCTGGAACCCCCGCCCCGGTAAGCAGCAGGGCGGCCTGCGCACGCACCATGCACTCCCCGCCCAGGAAGTCGGGGATGACCTCCCGGTCGATGTAGTCCAGCAGCCCGCCGGGGCCCTGGTAGTCGTTCCCCGCGTAGATGAGGAACTTCCTCCTGGTGTTGTCGTCGATGAACGGGCTGACCTGCGGGAGGGAGAGAGGCAGTCACTCTGCACGGCCCCGCGTCCACAGGCCGAGGGACAGCGGGACCCGTGAGTGGGGAGAGGGAGGAGCCTGACACCCTCTGGTAAGGTCCGTCTGCATGGCACCGGGACCCGGGAACCCTTCTTCCCGCAACAGCGGGAGAGACGTCTGTCTTCTCTAACTGCCGGGACCCGGCGTCAGCCGCGTGGGCATGATGGGGCGTGTGCTGGCCACAGCTCCAACCCACCAGCGTCCAGAGGACCGGGAACACGCGGGGAGCTCGCAGGATCAGCAGGCGGCCCAGCGTCTCGGGGTAGTTGGCCTCCACCACCTCGATGATGCGCAGCAGGGCCTTCACGCCGGGCCGCCACAGGTGGCGCATGTTCAGCCCCTCCAGGTCCACCAGGCAGGTCCACGAGCTGCGGGCGCAGACGCGTTATTCCCAACACGCACGCAGCTGGACGCGGGGCCCACAGCCACCGTTCTTTACTCTCGTGTTATAACTTAGTCATCCACACCCACTTTCAAAAACGTCCGCTCTCAGACCAACAGGCTACGTGCTAGACTGGTACCTGCTGTAACGGACCCGGTCAGCGTGGCCCCCTGCACGCCCAGAGCCCGGTGCTAACGGGCAATGCCCCGCCTCGGCCGAACGTGCTCGGCGGCCAGCAGGTAGGCCACGAGCAGCGCCAGCCCCGCAGGTCTGACCGGGCGGCAGGGGAGCCTGCAGGGAGCCGCCCAGGGCCCAGAGCCGAGCGCTGTCCGGAGCCGAGGCTGTGGTGGGAACCAGCCTCGGAGTCCTGCCCTCAGAGCTTCCCTCCGGCGGGCCTCTGCCCACCTGCTCAGCCCTCAGTCCCGCACAGCCGCTCGCCGGGACCAGCAGTAGGATGAGGAGGACACACTGATTTTTGAAGCTGGCGCCCCTGCTGCCGCACCCCTAACAAATGAAAAACCCAGACTAACCCTAACCTGCCAGCCTGGGCTCTCAGGACCACGCAGACTAACCAGCCTGGCCAAGCCTCCGAGCGGTCAGAAATGCCAACCCCGTCAGCCGGAGGAAGACAGCGCAGCCTACCTGATGGGCCGGCCGAAGACCTTGGTGTTCTCCTCGCAGCGCCGCAGCCCCTCCTCGTTGATGGAGAGGACCTGCGTGAGAGGCCACGGGAACGCCGTTAGCCTGGGGTGACCCAGCATCAGACATGGCGACTGATAAGCAGGCCAACCCGGGCATCTGTTAGGATTTCTGACACACTCAGCCCATCGCCAGCGGGCCTCCCTCTGAAGAGAGGGGGTGCTGTCCTCTGCGGCTGGGACATACCCTGGGCGGGGTCACGGGTGGGCGTGCCTGCCGTGGGGGGCGTGGCCGCAGAGTAGGGATGACACCACACCTACCACCGGGGAGAGGGCGGGTCAGGCGGACTGGAAGCACGGTCTGAGGAACACTGTTTGGATGACAAGCCTCCCTGCGGCCTGGCCTGTCTTTGTGTGCGTGCGCGTGTGAGTATGTTCGCACGCCCGTATGAGCACACACAGGCGCTGAGAGCCCACACAGAATGCCAGGGGGGGTGTGTTAGGATCATGGAATTACGGATGGGCCTTTTAAAGCTTTGTTCGTCTTTTTAATTGAGGATCGTACTCCTCTCCTCGTAACTGCCACTGTGGAGGCTGCAGAGGAGGGGCGAGTGAGTTGGGAGGGAAGGAGACTGGTTGAGGTGGAAGATGCAGGAGCCCGGATCGAGCGGTGCAGGGGGAAGGCCACTGTGAAGAGGTCGGGTGAGAGAATCTCGAAAGGAGTCAGGGAGGGGGAAGGTCAGGGTGGGGGAAGGTCAGAGAGGACGCAGCGCCCAGTGGCCATCCGAGGGGCTATGGTGACCTTTGGGTCAATGTTTTATAACTTCCGTGCCCGCCTCCGACATCTCTCACACACTGACAGCTTTCCTTCCCGTGACAAAGGCGACAGCCCAATCCCGCGTGGCAGGCGCGGCCGAGCACTTACGTATCTGAGCAGCGCCTCCTCGCCGAGCGCCCGCACCAGGCCTTTGGTGTCCATCTGCCCCAGCCGGAGCACGTACAGGGGCCGCCCGTCTGCAGGAGGGAGGCGGGTTACACGCGGTGCCGCATGTCCCACTGAGAGCAGCTTCTGTGGCTGCAGGAGCCCCACTCTCTTCCCCAAACCAAAACCGCCCATAGAGCAGCTCAGCAGGTGGCGGAAGAGGGGTGCCCCGAGCACAGGGCTCAGCTTTTCACTTCACACCCAGGACTGAGGGCGGCCCCCCCACAGACAGCTTCCCCGTGAGCACCTGGTTCCACTTCACAGGCTGCCGGCCTGCTCCGTCAGGGCCTGGGGAGCCAGCATCCCAGGAGCAGCTACAGGACGGAAATGGCCTAATGGCCAGTGTCCCCAGCAGCCCCGAGTGGCGCACACGCGTTCCTGGTTTAGGTGGCTCCATCCTAGGCTTGTTTTCGCTCCTCCCCTGCCCAGAGCTGCCGCTCTCCCTGCTGAGGTGGGATCCGGGCTGTGTGCCCTCCACCTCCGGGTGTGGTAGGCCTGGCGTGCCCACCAGCATTGTGCTCCTCAGCTGCCCAGCCTCTGGCTTTAGCCCCAAACCACGTCCTTCAGGGCAGCTCGGCCTGAGGAGGAAGCTCGGGGCCGGCCTGCCTCAGGCTCCGGCGTTCCCAGTGGCCAGGAGGCCGTGGTGAACGGCGCCCATGTTTTCGGGCTGTGGGGAGGGGAGGGACGCCGCCCTCCAGGGCCCACACGCCCGCGGGAGGAGTCTCCCTCCAGCGCGTCCCGAGGGCCCGCCCCACACTGCCTACCTTTGTCGTGGTGGTGCCAGCCGCCCGCGTAGTAGTCCTGCAGGACCTGCGGGGGATTCCAGGTGTCCAGGATGTAGTCCACCTGGTGCTGCTTGCGCCACGTCAGCGACTGGCACATGATCTCCCTGGCTTTGTCAATGTTGAAGTCCCGGGCGCGTAAGAACCGGAGAATGTGCTCATCTTTGGGGATCTACGGAGGAGAGGAGAGGCGCGGTGAGCAATGCTGGAAGTTGCTACGGGAAAACAGTTACCAAGGGCAAGACTCTCAATCATCCACTTCTCACGAGGGGGCTGGTGCTGGCCGGTGTGGCTCAGTGGCTAGGGCATCGGCCCACAGACTGAAGGGTCCAGGTTCAGTTCCAGTCAAGGGCACCTACCCTGTTTGCAGGCTCGATCCCCAGGCCAACCAGCCCTGGTCGGCACATGCAGGAGGCAACCAGTCAGTGTGGCCCTGGGCTCCCTTCCCTAAGTAACACCAGCGTGACCAGGCACACAGCGTGCCTCTTGCACTTCCAGACCGTTAGCCTGAGGCTCATTACAAAGCCTCGTCCTCATGAGGCCCAAATTCTACCAAAACCTTCAAAACCAAAGCTCATTTCCAGTCTCTGAACAACCTGTGAACTCCTTCCACACCTCTAAACGTGTCACTGTTTCCAAGCGAGACCCTTCTCTGTAAACCCGGACAGGGCTCCAGAGCCCGCCGGGGACCGGCGCCACGCAGACCCAGCTGTGGCAGGCGGGACAGTGACTCTGCCCAGGCCCACGGTCCCCACAGCACACGAGGCTCTCACCTTGCCCTTGTGGGTCTCCTGCAGCCACTGGCGCAGCCGGATCAGGCAGCTCTCCTGCAGCGGAGTCAGGTCGCCCAGGTACCTCTTGATGTAGTCCGCGTCCAGCTTGTCTGCAACGGAAGTCGGGGCATCGGTCACAACCAGCACACCGGACACGATGCCACAGGGCCCTGCTCAGCGAAGCTACGTGCGGTCCAGTCTCAGGACTCAGGGACACCGGAGGGCTCCAGGGGCACCCAGCCACCCCTGGACGCTGAGGGCACCCGGCCACCCATGGACGCAGAGGGCACCCAGCCACGGACAGCCCCGGTAACCAGTGGATCTATCCTATCCCCTCGGTGCCAGCAGGTCCCTCCATTTGCAAAATGTCAGCACTGCTCATGGCAGAACAGTGTCCTCCCAGGGGTTCAGTGCCTCTCCACTGAGAGTCAGAGAGCTCACAGCTACAATCATGAAATAAAACAAGCGGAGCTGAGCCCGCTGTGAGCGAGCTGTGTTTAAGAACACCGGAAACCTTTTTCATGCTGAGCAGCAAACACTGCAAACATGAGGCGGGAAAGGAAGTGCAGCACAGAAAACGCGCAAGGGGCCAAACAGAGCGCAGCCCCAGCCAGGGACACGCCTGCCGCCTCTGGAGCAGCGAGTGGCACCGCTGAGCTCAGAGGACGGAGAGGAAGGTAAAGATCAACATCTGACAAGGCTCCCGAGTGGTGGAACTTTCTGGCGTTTTCTTATTTTACAATGGGCGTCACTGGGAAATGAAAAAGGTGTGTGTGCGGGTGTGTGTGCTCACGCGCAGCCCAGCTGACAGCCTTGGAGCCAGCCGCTGTCTGCTGCCGGCCCTGCCAGGAACAGCATGCGACTCTACGCAGACTCCTCCGCGGCTCAGTGCCCCAAGGAGCACTGCCTTCCCACAGGCATGATGAGAGGGCTGCTCAGAAAGGGCTTAGAGCCGAAACCAGTGTGGCTCAGTGGATAGAGCGTTGGCCTGCGGCCTGAGAGGTCCCAGGTTCGATTCCGGTGGGGGGCATGTGCCTTGGTTGCGGGCACGTCCCCAGCGGGGGGTGTGCAGGAGGCGGCGGGTCGATGTTTCCCTCTCATCGATGTTTCTGACTCTCTGTCCCTCTCTCTTCCTCTCTGTAAAAAAATCAATGAAATATATTTTAAAAAGAGAAAGAAGAAGAAAAAAGGAAGGGCTTGGAGCAGCGCCCGCACAGTGAGCACGCAGCGGTGAGGAGCTGTGTCGGACCGTGAGGTGCCACCCGCATCTGCTGAGGTGCGGTCAGCTGCCGTCAGCGGAAGACGTCTGTCACAGCCTCACAGGCCCTCCCGCCGCTCCAGAGACCGAGCGCCTCGCGAGGACACCGCCACGAAGCGGAGGAGGGGCCTGCGAGGCCCTACGGGAACTACGAGGCAGTCACCGCACAGGAAGCGGCGGGCAGGCCCGGCCAGGGCCGCTCTCGGGATGCACCCACCGTCGGGGGTGCCCGCGGCGGGCTCGGAGGCCCCGCCCGGGCTGCCGAGGGCCTCGCTGCTCAGCCCGTCCTTCTGCGCAGCCTGCGGGGCCGCGGAGGCCAGCGAGGCCGCGCGTTTCCGGCACGACGCGGCCGTCTCCGCCGAGGGCGCCGGGGGCGGCGGGGTCCAGCGGGGCACGAAGGTGATGCCCTCCTCCTCCAGCTGGTGAAGGTAGTACTCGATTATCTCCTTCCCCTTCAAAGCAAACAGGGAAGGTGAGCACACATCCGCCCTCGCAGGCTTTCATACACCAGCAAAACTCAACCGCTGGGAGTGAAGAGGGAAGTCGAACGCCTTTGCGTTCTTGTCTCTCACATTTTACTTCCTCTTCTCCAAAGGTCTAGGAAGTGCTATCTAAAGAGCCAGATTTTATGACTAATTAGAAGCACTGCTTTGCCGCACTTGCACGCAATATGTGCTTTGTGTCTCAATCCAAATTCTTTCCAAAGCCCCAAATGAAACAAGCCTTCAAAAGCACCCAGAACCCCCTGCTGGTGCAGCTCAAACCCAACCTCCACAATAATGAGCAGCAGCAAAAGAACGAGAAGGAGCCCGGCCTGTGGGGCTCAGGGGATAGCGTCGGCCTGCAGACTGAAGGGTCCCAGGGTTCGATCCCGGTCAAGGGCACAAGCCAGGTTGCGGGCTCATCCCCAGGGTGGGGTGTGCAGGAGGCAGTCGATCAATGATTCTTTCATCACTGATGTTTCTCTCTCTCTTTCTCCCTCTCTGAAATCAGTACACTTTAAAAAAAAACCAAAAAACTATATTTAAAAATTAAAAAAAGAACGAGGAGGAAAGTTCTTCCATGCAGATAAGCCAAAGACCCAAGGCTGGACCCTGAGCTCCGCCGGGGGCGGCGCCTACAGCCGCAGGTCCTGGCGGGCACCTGGGGCCTCCCGGTCCCGTCCCGCACGTCCCAGCCAAGAGGGCCCGGCCTGGGGCACAGGCTCCTCCCACCTCACTGGCAGCCAGCGTTCTGGGCACCGGGATCTGAGGCCCGGGGAGGTCAGAGCAGTTCCCCAGAGAAATGGCGGGGACCCTGGGCACCCCATTCTCGGCCTCCCACAAAGCCCGCCGGCACGAGCATCCCAGGATCGCCTGCCCCCCCTTCCCACAAAACTCCAAGTCAGACTCACTTTTTTAATGTTGCTGGTATACTGTTTCATTGCAATTTTCTCCACTGTACTTTCAAAACCAAAGAAAGACTTAATATCTAAACTCGCAGACTGTTCAAAACAGGTCCAATCTTCATTTTCAGGGTGAACCTTTAGGTTGAGAAAAAATTACATTAGCTAACTGTTAACTGAGAATGTCATCCGTCTGCCCCTCAATCAACTAGTCAGCATAAGAAAAAACTTATTTTACCAAATAACGTTATTACCCTGAAAGTAGCAGATAAAAAATTACAGAGAGGTTCAAAATCACGAAAAGACCAAAATACTATTTCTAAAACATTCAGGCTGGCGTCACCAGGGAGGGCGTCAGCGGAGGCTGGAGGAGGTCCCTGCGAGGCCGTCTGCGGCGCGGACAGCAGAGGGAGCGGGCTGGGCACGAGGCGGGCGGGTGGCAGAGGTCCGGCCTCTGAGTGCCAAGCCATCCCTGCTGGGTTCTGAGCCACGTCACGTGATCTGACACACTGTGTGTGTGGGGGTGGAGACGTGTGGCTCGGGACTCACGGCTGATTCTATAGGAGGGAGGGGAGGAGCGGGAGACCCAGGAGGCTATTGTAACGATCTGGGAGGGAAAGTTCTGGAAACGGTGGTAAGGGTGAAGCTGTAGGGCACTCAATGTACCCAGCGCCACTCAGAGGTCCCAGTCTTCAGTAGACATGTAAAGGCGGAGTGGGCGGCACACACACCCACACACAGACCCAGGCAGCATTGCCGCCTGCACTCTGAGTGCACCTGCACCCACCCCTGCACCTGCCGCCCACCGCGGGAGAGGGCCAGCCTGAGGAGAGGCCAGCCTGAGGGGAGGCCAGCCTGAGGAGAGGCCAGCCTGAGGGGAGGCCAGCCTGGGGGGAGGCCAGCCTGAGGAGAGGCCAGCCTGAGGAGAGGGGGCCAGACTGAGGAGAGGCCAGCCTGAGGAGAGGCCAGCCTGGGGGGGCCAGCCTGAGGAGAGGCCAGCCTGAGGAGAGGCCAGCCTGAGGGGGGGCCAGCCTGGGGGGGACAGCCTGAGGAGGGGCCAGCCTGAGGGGAGGCCAGCCTGAGGGGAGGCCAGCCTGGGGGGAGGCCAGCCTGGGGGGGGCCAGCCTGAGGAGGGGCCAGCCTGGGGGGGCCAGCCTGAGGAGAGGCCAGCCTGAGGAGAGGCCAGCCTGAGGGGAGGCCAGCCTGGGGGGAGGCCAGCCTGGGGGGGGCCAGCCGGAGGAGGGGCCAGCCTGAGGAGAGGCCAGCCTGAGGGGAGGCCAGCCTGAGGAGAGGCCAGCCTGAGGGGAGGCCAGCCTGGGGGGAGGCCAGCCTGAGGAGAGGCCAGCCTGAGGAGAGGGGGCCAGACTGAGGAGAGGCCAGCCTGAGGAGAGGCCAGCCTGAGGAGAGGCCAGCCTGGGGGGGCCAGCCTGAGGAGAGGCCAGCCTGAGGGGGGGCCAGCCTGGGGGGGACAGCCTGAGGAGGGGCCAGCCTGAGGGGAGGCCAGCCTGAGGGGAGGCCAGCCTGGGGGGAGGCCAGCCTGAGGAGGGGCCAGCCTGGGGGGGGCCAGCCTGAGGAGGGGGGAGGCCAGCCTGGGGGGCCAGCCTGAGGAGGAGGGAGGCCGGCCTGGGGGGCCAGCCTGAGGAGGGGCCAGCCTGGGGGGAGGCCAGCCTGGGGGGAGGCCAGCCTGGGGGGGGCCAGCCTGAGGAGGGGCCAGCCTGGGGGGGGCCAGCCTGAGGAGGGGGGAGGCCAGCCTGGGGGGCCAGCCTGAGGGGGGCCAGCCTGAGGAGAGGCCAGCCTGAGGAGGGCCAGCCTGAGGAGAGGCCAGCCTGAGGAGGGGCCAGCCTGGGGGGGGCCAGCCTGGGGGGGGACAGCCTGAGGAGGGGGGAGGCCAGCCTGGGGGGCCAGCCTGAGGGGGGCCAGCCTGAGGGGGGCCAGCCTGAGGGGGGCCAGCCTGAGGGGAGGCCAGTCTGAGGAGGGGGGAGGCCGGCCTGGGGGGCCAGCCTGAGGGGGGCCAGCCTGACGGGGAGGGGGCGCCCGCAGACAGGGCTGGGAGCGGGCGCCACTCACGGTGTAGCAGCAGTGCTCCTTGATGATGACGCGGTTGGCGAACGTCTCGTTGTGGGCCTCGATGTGCAGAGTGCGCTCCCGGGCGTTCAGCGAGTTCTTCTGGACGAAGTACACGTAGTCCACGCCGGCGATCTGTGAAGACACGGAGGAGGTGTCAGGGCCGCCATGGCGGCGACGGCGGGGTGCGTGCTCGCTCGGCGGGCTCGGCCTGTCACCTTCTTCAGCAGCCGGGGGGCGTCTATGTCCAGCTTGCAGCGCCGCTCTATGATGTGGATGGCCCCGTCCTCGCTCCTGAACTCGTTCACAGTGTCACTGTCCACGAACATGGGGATCAGCGGGCACGTGGGGAACCTCCTCTCGTAGGCCTGGGGTGGAGAAGGGGGTGAGGAGGGGGCAGACACCCTGGTAAAGCCTCTTCCCGGTCGTCAGCGCGGCCGCGGCTTCCAGCTCCCCGAGAGGCGCTTTCTGGTTTGCTCTCCAGGCCAGCTCTCCCACGCGGACACAAACCTCCCGAGGTTCCTCCAAACCCCAGCGAGGCTCTAGTCGAGGCTCCCAGACACACGGGAGGGCCGGACGCGGTACCAGGCTCACGGTCTGAGCCACAGCGAGGCAGCCGGGTGGGACTGGCAGAGCCGCAGCCATAAACTAACCCACCAACAGGCCCGATGACTTCTGACAAAGCCGCTCAGCGACCCAACGAGGAGACTGGCTTTCAACAGTCCCTGGAGGAACGGGCCCCCACCAGAACCCTGAAATTGTAAGTTAACTGAAAATGGGTCACAGATTTGTGTGTTTTCTTCTGTTTTCCTTTTTAAAATATATATATATTTACTCATCACTTAAGAGAGGGAGAGAGGGAGAGGGAGAGAGAAAGAGGGAGAGAGAAACATCAATGATGAGAGAGAATCATTGATTGGCTGCCTTCTGCACGGCCCCTGCTAGGGATCGAGCCCAGAACCCAGACATGTGCCCTTGACCGTAACTGAACCCTGGATCCTATCCACTGAACCAAACGGCTGGGGCAAAATGGATCGCAGATTGAAACATTCTTGGAACATTCTTGCAATGACAATATTACAGTAACAGAGCATCCTGGTGACACAGGGGGAGGGTGCGTGGGTGACGCAGGGGGAGGGTGTGTGGGTGGGGGGACAGTAGCGGGCGGCAGGGGCACGGGGGAGGCTGTGTGTGTGATGCGGCCACGCCAGGCCCTGATGGTGAAGATGTGCCGAGCTCCTCCAGGCGCTGCCTCTGAGGTGGGAAAGAGCGGCCGCCATGTTCCTGCCTGTGAACACTGCCAGCGAGCCTGATCCTACAATTATCTTGGAACAAACTACTTAATTAAAGGAAGACTTGCTATATATATATAATCCACCCAACTCCTAGGAAACACGCAGGACCCGGACCAGGTCACTCAGCGCCACCGTGCAGGCCACGGAGCGACAGGCACAGGCTTCCAGAAGCCAGCCCCTGGTCTCACCTGAAGCCCGTTTCCCACCCCGTCCGGCCACAGAGCCCACCCGCAGCCTCCGCACTGAGCACCCCGAGGCGCCCGGTCCCCGCGCCGCCTCCCCCCGCACGGGAAAAGCGGCTCTCATTTCCGAAGGTCCCTTTCCCACCGATTCTCTGCGAGGCACCGGCTCTCTTCCTGACCACGCTCACGTCTACGAGAGCGAGCTCTCCAGGCTGACATGGCAGAGGGAGAATGTCCTTCAGGGTCCCCCCTTAAAGGAACGCAGCTTTGGAAGAGAGGCTGCTGCAGCCACGTGCTCAGCCTGTGTGTGCAACCCAGCAACGCTCACACACACACACACACACACACACACACACCACCTGCCCGGGGGAGCTGCCTGCTGCTAACCCGCTGCTCCCCCTCCTTCGCCCACTCTGCTTCCAAAAGCGGCTCTGAGCCTGCAGTTTGGGGGCGTGGCAGCAGCGCCTCCAGTCTTCCCATCAAATCTGAATGCCACTCTGACATGAAAAGCTCGCACTGTGCAAAGACATTTTAACTTGAGAATTATTGAGCTTAATATTGCATCCTGCCAGCAAAACCCATATAAAAGAAGTTCCATTTAAAGAACCTTCCTTTAAACTGAACTACATTCACTTCCAATTTAGCCAACCAGCTAAGCCACTGATTTCCATGTACCCACTTGGGTACCTATGGATTTATTTATAAGCAATTCTCGTTTTGCTCTGGAAAATCCATGCATGAACTATGCCTTAAGTCTCTCTTAGAAGTTGCCAGTGGCTCAAAAAAAACCCCAAACAAACAAACAAACAAAAACAACCAAAATACAACCAAAATACAACATATCGAGAAAATGTAAATTGACCAAAGCCCCTCCAAGTTAAAATTCTGTAATTCATTCACGATCAAAATTACAGATCAAGCCTAGCCAGCGTGGCTCAGTGGATAGAGTGTCGGCCTGTGGACAGAAGGATCCCGGGTTCAATTTCGGTCAAGGGCATATGCCCAGGTTACAGGTTCAATCCCCAGTAGGGGGGATTCAGGAGGCAGCCCAGTCAATAATTCTCTCTCATCACTGATGTTTCTATCTCTCCTTCTCCCTTTCTCTCTGAAACCAATAAAAATATATTTTAAAAGATTACAGATCGGAACCGAGGGCGCACCGTATGCAGACACCGTGCTGGGTTCTGGAGAACACAAAAGTGGAAGGCACCACAGGCATGGCTGTCTAGGCAACATGAAAAGCACCGTTCTCCGCAAAGGACAGGGAAAGCAGACCGAGGCGGCGGGAACCTTCTAGAACTGCGCTGACAAGAAAATTGCTCAAGACTCAGGGCAGCACTCGGTGCTGGGCACAGCAGAAGGCCTGCTGAGAGGAGGAGCGGGGAGGGGAGTGCTAGGTAAGGAACCAGAGCAAACGCAACAGGAGCACAGCAGGCGGGCTCCAAGAACCGCCCAGACCGGCCAAGCACACGGCTTACTGGGATGCTGGCTGGAGCCCAAGCCGCTCCATGAACAGTTCGGGCCCCGGGTCCGCTGCGCAGACACAGAGCACGTGCGCCCCAAGGCTAATCTAGATGCCAGAGTGACAGCCCCCGGGGCCCTGGTACCACCAGCAGTGCTCTGTGCACTCCATCCCACCTCCTCTCAGAGAAGCTTCCACTCCTAAACTGAGGTCCCAATCCATGCTATTTTTTTTTTTATTTTTTTAATATATTTTATTGATTTTTCACAGAGAGGAAAGGAAAGGGATAGATAGCTAGAAACATCGATGAGAGAGAATCATCGATCAGCTGCCTCCTGCACATCCCCCACTGGGGATGTGCCCACAACCAAGGTACATGCCCTTGACCGGAATCGAACCCGGGACCTTTCAGTCTGCAAACCGACGCTCTACCACTGAGCCAAACCGGTTTCGGCTCCATGCTATTTTTTAACAAACGTGTCCATGAGCTATTTATAAGAATTAAAACTTGTGTAAATCTGAGCCTTAAAGGAACAGTTGTAATCCAGTTCGTCATGATAAGCCTTATTCACCCAAACACCTGCTGACAACCCGGCAGGCTGGCTCTGCTCAGCAGCGGAGACCGGGAGCAGACCAGGCGGCCGCAGACCGACCGCGCAGTTAACGGGCTGGCGGGGTGTGTTCCAGAGCAGCTCCTTCCCGGGACCGGGCCTCCTTCGAAAGGCCCGGTGACCTCTGACCCGCCGGGCGCCGTGCCCTCAGGCTGCTTCTGTCCGGAGGTAATCGCTGGGGACGCGGCTGCCTGGTGGGAGGAGGCTGCCGGAGCAGGCCACTGCTGCTCCGGCCAGAGGGCCCCCCGCAACAGCCCTCGGTCGCTGCTCAGGGAGGGCCAGGGCCGTTACACTGAGGTCCCCGCACTGAAAGCACCTGCGCCCCACAGTGACCCGCTGAGACGGTAAGACCCCCGAAGCTGAGGGCATCATCTGTGAGGACTGCACCTCGGGCACTGCCCAGCCTGGGCACCCTGATGACACAGAGAGACTCACACGGCCACAGGCGTCACTGAACATATCTGTATTTAACTACATGGTTCTCCATCATACAACATGCACCTCTGACACAAGCTGGCCCGTGGCCATGTCCCCGAAGGAAGTGGGGAGGAGGGACGAGAGCTTGACGGCAAGCAGGAGAGCGCCCACTCTCCCCGCAGCGAGCAGATGGCGGCTGCGCCCTCGAGTCTAAACTGGCAGCGATTTAAATTTAGTTAAAGGAACAATTAAAATTCCGTTCCTTGGCGTCACGTCATGAGCCACACTTCAAGTTCAAAAAGGTGCTCTGATAGTCTGGCTCCCAAGGAGTACTTGGGTCTGTAACCAACACTGACCCGACAAGAAGTCTCGGGCCTGGCTGCAAGCAGATGCTCTGAACGTGGCTTAAATTCTTCTAGAACCCAGAGCCGCCGATGCTGATCCTTACGGCTAACCTGATTACACCGCGGAGTCTCAGGCTGTTCTAGCCGCAGCTCTGCTGTCGGAAACCTTGGTCTATGTGTGGAATAGAGGCTATACGGGTCAGAAACTCCTGGCGAAGTGAATCTGTAAAATAGCGAGCAGGCTCTGAGCTCCCCAACCCACAGCTAACTTCCGGAGGCAAGTGTTCCGTTCCCAAGGAGGGAAGGAGCTGCCGATAATAGCCCACAGGTCTCTCTCCTTCTAGAAGGAAAGGAAAAGGCAAAGACAAGACAGAAAGGCCTTGTTTCAGTGTGGGCATTGAGAGTGGCCGTCCCTTGGTCGCAGGAGGAAACACAGACCCCGTGGCCTGGCTGTTATGTAACTGCGGGACCAGAGCACATGCCCTGCAGGCAGCGGGCGGGGAGGCGCTGCTGGGGGAGGGGGGAGGAGGGGGTAAAGGGGAGGGGGGAGGGGGAGAGGGGGTAAGGGAGAGGGGGGGAGAGGGGAGGGGGAGGAGGGGGGTAAAAGGGAGGGGGGAGGGGGGAGGAGGGGGTAAGGGAGAGGGGGGGAGAGGGGAGGGGGGGTAAGGGAGAGGGGGAGAGAGGGGAGGGGGAGGAGGGGGGAAGGGGGAGGGGGGAGGAGGGGGGAGGAGGAGGCGTCCTGGGAAAGGTTAGGGTCACAGGCAGCCTGCGGGCTCGGTGCTATGGCGTTAACCTTTTCCACAGAAGAGGGAACAATGCGCTCGGAAGGGAAGGGGAAGAGCTCACTGCCCCCAGTCTGCATGGCGCAAACACCAGCCCGGTTCCCACAGTCCGGGGCACAGCCACTGTTCCAGGACAAAGCTCTCATTTCACACACACTCACACTCACACACTCACACACTCACACACACACACACACACACTCTCTCTCTCACACACACACACACACACACTCACACACACACACACACACTCTCTCACACACACACACTCACACATACACACACACACACTCACACACACTCACACACACTCTCTCTCACACACTCACACACACTCACACACACACTCACACACACACACACACACACTCACACACTCACACACACACACACTCACACACACACACATACACACACTCATACACACACACACTCTCACACACACACACACACACACACATACACTCACACACACTCACACACACTCACACATACACATACACACACACACACACACACGCGCGTGCGCCCTGTCCTGAGCCTGTCACTCAGGCTAAGACACGGCCAGGTGCAGGGCAGCGCCACGGGAGAGCCTGCGCACCAACAGGCCGCGACTGAATGCCAGGGCCACCACCACCCACTCCGTGGGCCCCGAGGATGGAGTCTGGGGGAGTCTACCCCCCACCCCCCCGCAGGGCACCGGGTCAGAGATCAGGGGCAGGCAGGAGGGAGACACGGGAGAGTGGTGGGAGGACGGCAGCCGGCCTGCGGAGCTGGGGGTGCCCGGGCGGGTGCTGCTGGCTGCCTGGCACGGGCGGCTGCGGGTGGGCTGTGCAGACCCACGGGCAGGCTGCACCGAGAGCAGGCGAGGCAGCCAGGGAGGCCATCGCTGGCCAGCAGCTGCAGCCCGTCTCCATTTGTCAGCAGATAAGAGCTCCAGGCGGCAGATAAGCAGGTCCCGGAGATGTCAGGGACAGCGTGTGACCAAGAGCGGTCCTGTCCCCGCACTCACTGTCAGCTGCTGAGAGAGTAACTAAGAAGTTATCTTCACCAGAAAGAAGGGTAACTCCGGAGTGACGGATGTTAACGGCATTTGCGGCCCCACTTCACATGTGGAAGCGTCACGCTGCAGCCCTCACTGACCCCCGAGGCCTGGGGGCCGTATCGGGCCGGCGGGGAGAAGCCCGCCAGAGCCAGTGCGATGGGAACGGGACGCTGCCCTGCCCCTCAGACCTTCAGACGTCCGTGACCTGCTTCCCAACCGGCGGCTCCTCAGCCACCAGGCCTCCCGCTGGCCTGCACGCTGGGCGGGAGCAGAGCCCACGGAGGTGGCGCGGCTGCCCACTGCCCCACCCAGCTGAGCCCGGCACCACCCAGCCCAGTCCTCCCGGAGGCAGGGCCTCTGAGGGCAGACCCTGTGGCACCTCCTGCCCGGCCTCCTGTGTGCGTGGCTTAATGTTCTCAAAGAGCTGCTTTCAAAGTTCTTAACCGTCAAAGACAGGACACTGCTCTCAAACCGCCTTCACGGACAACAGCAGGACCCGGAGAACGGAGAACACAGCGAGGCTCCTCCTCCTTTCCCGCTGAGGGCGGCAGAGCAGGCAGGGCCGCCCCGCGTCCCCCACGGACCTGTCAGACCCCTCCCTCAGCCTCCCTCAAGCCCAGTGACATACGCTGAGGCTGTCGCTCCTGACTGGCTGTGAGGAGGGATGGCCGGTACACAGCCGAGCCAGCCCCGGTCAAGAGAAGCGGAGACAGTAACACAAGAGCCTTTATCTCTCCCCGACCTCTGCTTGGGTTTCAACAAAACCCGATCCGCGGGCCTGGCCGGCTGGGTTAATCAAAGCAAGCAAATCTCGAGCGCGGAGAACGCTCCTTCACCTGCGACGTGCCAGCTCCTTTCCGGAGGGCACAGGTTCCGGGGACCTTCAGTGCCGCCCCGTTATTGTTATTATAATGTCACTCCGATCTGTTCCAAGTCCGGAGACTCACACAATGTCACACCAAACCCGCAGCACACATTCAACGGGGAGGATGACCGCGGGGCCGGGCCGGTCCGCCGTGAAGAGGAACCGATGGGCCCGGGCCCGAGGCGGCCGCTCACTCCCCGCCCACCGCCCCTCTATTTAAACCGGTCTGCCCGCCCCCGTGCCAGGAACGCAGCCTGCACTGGCTCCAGCACCTTCTCCTTATTAATTCCACCTCCACTCTTCTCGCATTTGCTTTCAACCAATAAAGTAGTATCATTTGGTGCCAATAAATATACACAAACCTCAGACTGTCTGACAGAACCCAGCTCTCTCCATGTGTCCATGTATTTTTTAAAATATATTTTATTGATTTTGTACAGAGAGGAAGGGAGAGAGATAGAGAGTTAGAAACATCGATGAGAGAGTCATCGATCAGCTGCCTCTTGCACACCCCCCACTGGGGATATGCCCGCAACCAAGGTACATGCCCTTGACCGGAATCGAACCCGGGACCTTTCAGTCCCCAAGCCGATGCTCTATCCATTGAGCCAAACCAGACTTGGCTGTCTATGTATTTTTTTAATATGTTTTTATGATTTCAGAGAGGAAGGGAGGAGAGAGAAACATCCATGATGAGAGAACCAATGATCGGCTGCCTCCTGCACAGCCCCTATGGGGGTTTGAGCCCTCAACCCGGGCCTGTGCCCTGATAGGAATCAAACCTGGGACTCTTCAGTCCCCAGGCCGATGCTCTATCCACTGAGCCAAACCTGCCAGGACTCTATGTATTTTTTCGATGGTCAAAATAAAAGCATTAACTCATCCCTGTCAGAGAATTCAAGGACGCTAGCTGGAAAAACTAGAAGTACCCAGTCTCTAAGTAGGTCTTGATACTTAAGTATCTTATTTCTGTCAATAAGCCTGGAAGGTCAAATGTTTCACTGGCCAGTTTCTTAAAGCCCCAGGCAAACCGGAGCGGCTGCATACTCTGAAAGGTCTCTCTTCTCTGTTTTCCACGGGCTTCATTGTGTCTTTAAAGCAATCACGTGACTGACTCATGCTCCAATGGGATCCATAGCAAGCCCCGGTTTTCCATGCGATTTTCTGTCTGATAAAGAGCAAACTGAACGTGACAGCAGCAGCGGCTCGCACGCCTCTGCAGCCGGGCGGGCGGGAGCGCGCACTGCCGTTCCGGAGCTGAAAAATAAGCTCAACTTCAGAGGAGCACGTGGCGCCCGGGCGCACAGCTGTCACCCCAGCTGCCGTCCGCCCGCACACAGGGGCGGAGCGATGGAGTGTCACTGGCTTCGGGAGCCACAATAAAACTGCACCGTCAGGGGCTGCGAGCAGGAGCGGGCGGGACCCATCAGGGAGGTCTCTCTCCGGCCCACTGACTCCACGCCTCACACACGCCCGTCCACACAGCCCCGAGCGCCTGCCGCTCCTTCCCTGCCCGGCCCCTCTGCGTCCGGCGGTCACCATAGCTCCTCCTCCACCTGCTGTCAGACGCTGCTCTTTCTCTAAGAAACTCACAGCACGGCAGTCACGAATGTAAATGAGAGAGCTATCTTTTGACTGCGTGGGGTGAGATACAGTAAGTGAATTCCTCAGGAACTTGTCTTTTAGATCTAGAATCTATCAAATATAAAAGACAAAAAATAATCCTAAGAGGTATGCAATTATTTCTGGTTGACATTATAGTTGAAACTGTACAATAAGCATAATGGCCCCAACAGTGTCCACGGATGGGTGAATAAACAAAATGTAGTCTATATGCAAAATAAACTGCTCAGCCTCCGAAGGCAATTCTGACACGTGCTCCCACATCAGCAGTGACGGCATCAAGCGAAGTGAAGGAAGCAGGTCACAAAGGACAAATGTGTCTGACCCACTCCGGAGGGAGCGGCAGTCAGGCAGAGACCTGGCAGAAAAGGGGCTGGGAGGGGAGGGGACATTCCGAGGCTCCCTCAGTCTGTGCTCAGACCTACTTCTGAGGCTCCTATGTGCTCAGGATGAAAAGCAAGATGGCTGGATTTGCAGCATCAAAACGCCTGCCCGAGGGGCAGCCAGCAGGCCCAGCGACCGGGCGGGCAGCGGGCAGCGGGCAGCGGAACACAGAGCTGGGACCCAGCCAGAGGGCACCGGCCAGTTGCTCCAGCTGGGGGGAGGGGGAGAGGCAGATAGTGAGCGGGGGGGAAAGGGGTCCTGCAGGCTGGTGGACAGGCATGGAGGCCATGAGAAACCACGTGAACTGCAGACCCTGCCCGCACCCACAGAGGAGTGTGAAGAGGGTGTGGGGCCTGCATGGGCCACGGAGCCGCAGGGAAAGGAGGGGGAGGGAAGCTCTGGATCACACTCAAGAAGCTGAACTTCTTGAAGGTGAAGTGCAGCCACTGAAGGATTTTAAACTAGCGAGTGGCCTGTTCAGATTTACAGTGAGCGCGCCTGGGGCAGCGGCCAGGGCGGAGACTCGGTGTGCATGACGGAGGTGGCCGCCCAGCCCGGCAGGAGGTCCCGGCGTGCAGAGGGCGGGCAAGCAGCCCTGACGACAGACTGGACCGCTCTAAATTATGACGCATCATTCGCACTGTCACGTGTGAAATCACGCAGAAGAGCTGTCAGCTTCTCTTGGACAGGTTGAAAACCAAGAAAGAAGCATCGGTGCTAACAGTGGCCACTAAAACCTCCTCTTCAGGGAACGTGAGTGGAGCCTCCCACCAGCCCCACAGCCCCTCCCACTCCCGGGCCCTGGCGAACACCGCACTGCCTGCACCAAGCACTGCCTGTCCAGCGCCGAGCGCCCTGAGAGCCGGGGCCTCACCAGCCCCAGGCGGGCGCCCCAGGCCTTCCGCCAGGTGCTCAGAGGCCTCCTCCTCACACCTGCCAATACGCGAACTCCCTGAAGTGCTTTCCCTTTCCGCTCAGATACCGGACTGGAAGGCGGGTTAAACAGCGACATAAATAAGAGCTCCAGTTCCCTGGGGATGAACTGTTTTAGACCCTATTTGCACTCAGAACTGCACAGAAAAGAGAAACAAACAGAATAAAATGAGGATGAAAAGAGCAAAAAGGCACGCTTCCTCTCGGCCATTTAATCAACTGCACACGAGCAAAGTGCCTTCTGCTCATTCACCCTGTAAGAGTGCATCGCTTAACCCATTGCTATGGCCCTAGTCGGCAGGGTTTGCATAATTTAAAGAGGTGTTAGAAAAAAGTCAGAATATCTGAGAAGAGAAACTCCGCTAACAGGTGACAGGACCACACTGCCTGCGCTGAGGCTCAGAGGCCTCGGCCCGACAGGAAAGGGTGGGTCAGGGAGATTAAGATTCCCAGACGCCCTGGCCCTTCGATCACTGGTCAGGGCATCAGCCTGCAGACTGGAGGGTTTTGGGTTCAATTCCAGTCAGGGGCGCAGGCAGGAGGCAACCGATCACCGATGATGTGTCTCTCACATGGGTGTTCCTCCCTGTCTCTCCCCTCCCCCCTTCCACTTTCTCAAGAAAATCAATAGAAAAAAATATCATTGGGTGAAGATTAAAAAAAAGAGATTCCCAGAGACAGATGGGGAAAGGCAAACACTGAAAACCGGAGGAGGTATCCAAAGAAAGGGGAGGGCGGGCGGCGCTGAGAGGGGCACCCCGGCGCAGAGAAGACAGTGTCTGGGCTGCACTTCGCACAGCCTGTGAGGTGAGCTGGACGGAGCTGGGACACGGAGGCCCGTGAAGAAAAGCAGAGGCGTTCGGAGGTGATCGCTTCCACAGGGGGCAGCCCAGAACGCAGGACGGCCTGCGGACGGAGATGGAGGAAGCATCGCGCGAACTGGGTCCCCATCGAGGTCCGGGGAGGCTGATCAGGCCAAGTCTCACTAGAATCTCCACGAGGAAGCATGGCAAGCAGTGGCCGCTCAGAAACGGAAAGAATGCAGCGAGAACGCCCCAGCACTGCACTGGGCCGCGGGGTTCACCAGCTACAAAGCACATGGGCTGCCATCCGAGGAGGGAGCTTGGGGAGTGGGCAGAGCGGCCGCTGGTGGAGGGGAGAGGCTGCGCACACGGAGGCCCGGGTGCCGGTGAAGTTCTCCCTGGACCTTCACCAGGGAGAACGTGGCTGAGGCCCCAGCACTGCAGGAACTCCCTCCCAGCCCACATTCCTGCATTTCCGCACCATTCCTATCCATTCCTATCGCCAGCCTAACAATCCTCTCCCCCTTCCCCTCCTCCCCTTCCTGCTCCCCCTTTCCTCTCCTCCTCCTCCTCCTCCAGCTCCCTGGAGCGAGTCTTTGCTCTTACAACCAACCAAACACTAAACCTGCACACAGACCCCGCACACAGCCCGTGCAAGCAGGGGGCGAGCTGTTCCATAAGCGGCTGCCATCAACACGGACCAGCCTGGCACTCAGGCCACAGGGAGCTCAGCATCTCTCCGGAAAAGAAACCGAAAGCTCACACCTGGCAGAGGGGCCAAGGGGCCTTCCTGGGGGAGCAACAGGGCAGGCGCAAAGGTCTGACCCTGGGGGAGGTGTGGCCACTCTGTTGTCAAACAGACTGATCGCACTGAGCACCTGCCAGCGACCACTCCCTCCCTCCCTCCCCAACCCTAATTACTCCCTGGAGGGGGCTTTGTTTTTCAAAACTGGATGGATCTGGATAAACTCACCGACCATGCAGAGCAGAGGGGCTTAACACCTGAGTTTCGATGTGTATAGAACAGAAAGAACATCCAGCCACGTGCTTGGGGGGTGGGGGGCTGAGAGGGGCCCGGTGGGGCTGATCAGGGGGCTGTTGTGCTGTGTTCCTGACCTTGGTCCAAGCTGACACCTCCCTCAGCACATGCTGGGACACAGCATTTCCTGTGCCCAGGGGAGACCTTAACAGTGCACTGAGGGGAGGGCACAGCACCCACTCTGAGCGCTGGGGATGGCGGGTTTTAGCTAAAAGCGCTGGGGATGGCGGGGTTTTAGCTAAAAGCGCTGGGGATGGCGGGTTTTAGCTAAAAGCGCTGGTGATGGCTGGGGTTTTGCATCTAGTGAAATGCTTATTTTCAGTCAAACTCTTCAGGTAAATAACAAAGACTAGCAACTCTGGTGTTGGAATTCTCATTGACTCATGAACTTGATGTTAGGGGCAAACACGAATTCAGCAGAGTAACCAGGATAATGCCAACTAAACCCCATGGGACGGCGCTCGCTGTACTAAGGAATTCACCCGTGACCACACGCTCTCCCCACAGGGCAGGGGAGGGGGGCGCTCCGGATCCTGGTTCCACTTTAACCAACAAAAACAGCACAACCCAGAGGAAGAGGCGTCTGTCAGAATCCCACTGTGTTTCAAAGGGAGGGGCGTTACCCGAGGGGCTGGGAGTTTAAACACATTTCACACGGGGGGGGGGGGGGGGGGGGCAATGGTAAGATATGTACACATATAATACCTTAATAAAAAAATGGGGGGGAAAACATTTCACCGAATCTAGATACAGCTCATAAGCATAAAACATACAGTACAAAGGGAGCAATGGGGCCAAACAAATCAGCTTATAGACCATCAACCCAAACGCCGAGAAGCCGTGAGGAACCAGAGGAAACGGACAAGCTCGCACTCACCGCCATAATGAGCTCGAAGGGGTGCTTGTACACCCGCACGGGGGACTGGTATTTCTGCACCATGATTGTGCCGTCACTGCAAGCTTCTCACTCCTGCAAAGCACAAACGTGAGGATAACAGGACGGAGAAGGCCGAGCCTGCACTTCGCACGTCACGCTACACTCTACTGGCAGGAAGGACCCTCCGGGGGCTGGTATGACAGCTCCTACCTCCCCGCACACAAATCGAAGGGCCAGCCCGCAGCGGAGGTAATGGACAGAGGAGAGGGCGAGGGAAGCCCAGTGCAATGAGGGAGCAGCTGGCCGGAGGCCGGAAGGACTGTTCTGGAGCTGCCTTGCTGGGCCTTCCCAGGGCAGCCCGGGTCCTCCTTTCCCGTGGTGAGATGTCACCACCTGATTGTGCTGATAGCAACACAACTGCTCCTGACCGCTTTCTCCTGCACAACTTCTACCAGAGGCCACTAAAAACGGTGGCGCTTTAAGGCATTAAGTGCAGGGCCACACAGAAATGTAACAGTGGGAACAAAGGGGGGGGCGGGGTGAGAAAAATACCACTGATATTTCAAAGTCAGCCTGGCCAGTGTGGCACAGTGGTTGGGCATGAACTCATGAACCAGGACAGGGCACAGGCCTGGGTTGTGGGCTCCATCCCCAGGAGGGGGTGTGCAGAAGGCAGCCCATCAATGATCCTCTCTCCTCGTTGGGGTTTTTATCCTTCTCTTCCTCTCCCTCCCTCTCTCTGAAATCCAGAAAAACATTTTTAAAAAAAATTTTTCTTTTTCCTTTTTTTTCTTTTTTATGTATTGTTTTATTAAAACACATTCTTAAAAATAAAAAATAAAAAGAGCTAACTTCGAAGGAAACCAGTCCACCCCCACGCTGGACGTGTGCAGACCCCATTTCCGACACCCGCCTTCACATGGCCGCGCCGCGGGAACGCAGGCCCGGGCTCCCCGGAAGGGCCGGCCTCACACAGCTGGCACCTCGGTCAGCAATCAATGACTTCGCTGGCGAGGAATTCACAGCCCGGCCCGGCCCACGGGGGCTTTTCTGAAAACACACTGTGCTGCCCCGGGTACCCTGAGAAAGAAGATAAACCCAGAGCGCCCACCTGCCTGCAGAGGGTAATCATCCAGGGTGTTGTTTTCCGCTGAGTGCGCTGAGAGGACCCTCAAAAGCAGACGTGGAACAGCCTCCAAGAGCCCGGAGTCTAGAGGCAAGACGGTAAGAAGCACAGTTACAGGGACGGCCTCCGCGGGGCTCCCGCTGCAGGTGACAGCGGAGCAGGTCTGGGCTCCCGCCCCGCTCCCGGGAGAGGTCCCGGTCCCGCAGCTGGAAACTGCTCCAGCTGAACGCCTGACGAGTCACGTGACTTCCCTCGGACCCGGTTCACCTCCGCAAGATGAGATTTCCAGTTCTACAATCATGGGACTCGGAGCCAAGAGTCTGCAAGCATCGATTCTCTCTCTCTCCCCCCCCTCCCTCTCCCCCTCCCCCTCCTCCCTCTCTCTCTCTCTCTCTCTCTCTCTCTCTCTCTCTCTCTCTCTCTCTCTCTCTCTCGATTCCGGGACCCGCCGCAGTCCTGGCCCGCTGGGACGGGGATCTATTCAGTGGGTGCGCAGCAGGGGATTCCGGAATCTTCTTAAAACTGACCCGGGAAGTTAGTTTGGGGAGCTCCGGGCGAGGAGGAGGCTGGCTGTCGGGATAAAAGGCGGGGAGGGGGAGGGGATGAAAAGGCAGAGAGCTCGGTGGAGGCGCCGTGCCATCCACCCAGGACCACGGTCCCGCAGGACCCGGAGGACCCGGAGGACCACGCCGGGAACCTGCCACTTCGCAGGCTCCGCCAGTGCCCAGCTCCGATGCTCTGGTCCAGGGCCCCGTGCTACGTGGGAGTCGGAGTGACCCCGGCCACGGGCACCCAGGCCCGGGCAGCCTCTATTGCAGGACAATTGGTCCTGAAACATCAGCCACGGCCAGACCGGGGCGGCCGGGCCCCGGGCGCCGGGCAGGAGGAGCAGCGGCGGCTCCGCGGCCCCAGGCCCCGGCCGGCCCGGGAGGAGCGCCAGCCACGGGCTCGGCCCCCAAACGCCACTGCCCGCGAGGAGGGGCGGCCGGGGCAGGCGGGCGGGTGGGGGCGGGGAGGGAGCGACCGGTCCGGGAAGGGCGGCGAGGGCCGCGGGGTTGGCGGGCCGGGGGCGGGAGGAGGCCGGCTGGGGGCCGAGGAGGGCCCGGGCCGAGGGGAGCCGCGGGGAGTCGGGGCCGGGAAGGGCGGGCCGGGCGCGGCGGCGGCGCCGGGAGAGGCCGCGCCGGGGCGCCCTCGGGCCCGCCGCAGCGGCGCGCGCCTACCTCTGTCAGAAGGGCCGGGCCCAGGACGCGGGGCGGCGGGAGGCGCTCATCCCGGCGGCTCCGCGACGCCGTCGCTGCTCCACTGGCCGCGGCCGCAGCTCCGCCACCGGTTCCGGGGAGTGGGCGGGCGCGGGCGGGGCGCGGCGCGGCTCCAGTGGTTGTCACGGGTGACGGGGCGGGCGGGGCCGGGCGGCCGGAAGCGGCGCTCGCGCGCGGACGCGGCCGAGGCGGGAGGCGGGCGCAGCCGCGGTTGCTAGGGAGGGGGTGGGGCCGAGCGGGCCGGGCCGAGTGCGCAGGCGCCAGTGAGCGTGGGAGGAGCTCCGAGCGGGGTCGGCTCCGAGGTTCGGCTGTTCTCGCCGCAGGACGCTGACTCCGCCCGGTTTGCGTCATGGGGCGGGGCCAGGGCGAGGGGCGGGGCGAAGCACCCAGTGGGGGTTGCGGGCTCCGGGAGAGCGGTTCCGCTGAATGGGGACGGGGAAGTCTGCGGGGCCCGGGCGGGTGTCTGCTCTGAGCCCCGCCCCCAGGCGGCCGGCGGAGCTGCGGGCGCCCTCGCGCTTCCCCATTTCTTGTGGACGGCTCAGAAGCAGCAGGCCTCCCCTGCAGTGCCCCGACCACATTCTCGCCGATGAGGCAACGCCAGGGCTGGGGAGGGGCTGGGTGGGACCCAGCTGCCACCTGTCAACACGTCCGGGCGGTGGGATGGAGCTAAGGCGAGAGGCAGGGTCTGCCCTTCCGGGCAGATGCGGGCTGCATTTCAGCAAGAGAAGCGCGGTTCCCGCGCCCACTTTGCAACCCGAGTGTGATACATCCCGTGACATTTCGGGGTCCTGAACAGGAGCTAGTGACCCGAGAGGGACACCTCAGATGCCCGCCCACACAGCCGAGCTGGCTTTCTAACCACCGTGCAATTTCTCCATCAATGTCACTCTGTTCCCTTCTCATTAGTCACCCCTGGCGGCTGTGCGTTTGATGCTGCTACTGCACAGGATGTTGTTCTGGAAGATCCTTCGGGGACACTTTACCCACCTCATGAGAAAATCAGTCATGACTGGGTCACACCTTTTCAACTCTAACCACCATTTTCCAGCTAGATCACACCCTGCTCACCTGCCACGTGGGCCCGGCTTTGGCCTGGTGGTCACATCACAGGCACCTTCAAAATATGCCGTCAGAAAGAGGCACCCCAAGCAGGAACCGGTGTTGCTCAGTGGATAGAGCGTCAGCCTGGGGACTGATTCTGGTCAAGGATATGCACCTTGGCTGCAGGCACATCCCCAGTAGGATGTGTGCAAGAGGCAGCTGATTGATGTTTCTCTCTCATTGATGTTTCTCTCTGTTCCTCTCTGTAAAAAAAATCAATAAAATATATTTTTTTTAAAAGAAAGAGGCACCCCAAGAACCATGAACCAGGAGTCAACAGTAGCACCTACGCAATAGTCTTGCCCAAAGCTAAGCTGATCTGATAAGCCACTGGATGTAACCTGCAATTTACAGGAGAGAGAGAGAAAGAGAGAAGAGCGTGCCGGCCGAAACCACGGGCAGCCAGCCAGAAGGGCCGTGGAAAACTTCAGGGCTCACGTGTTCTCGACCAAGTGAATTCCAGGGGAGGAGAGCGGGGATGGGGACATTCCCTGGGCAAACACCAAGGTTCACATGCTTTTCCTGCGTGCACTTCCATTCAAAACGTTAAAGAAAAACATCTGAGACATCAACCAACAGGTGAACTTTATCCCTACCTTGATTTTAACAAATAAAAGAGTACAAAAATCATGCATTAGGAAATTTTAAATGCTGTTTGATCATATTAATGACATTAATAAATTACTATGAGCATTTTAGGTGGGCTGATATTTTTTCCAAGAAGCCTTATCTTTTGGATAAACTGAATGAAATATCTGTGATCGCTAGCACTAGCGAAAAATGTGATCGCTAGGACTAGCTTCCAAGTAATCCAAGTGGAAAAAAGGAAGGAGTCAGGGCCCAGATCAGTGGTCGGCAAACTGCGGCTCGAGAGCCACATGTGGTTCCAGAGCTGCAGTTTGCCACTCTGTTGACTAATGAGTTTGCCGACCACTGCTGTAAGGCAGTACCCTTACCCAGAGGTTCTGATTCAGGTTAAAGACATTAGAACATTATTAAGATGTTTTTTTAAGTGTTTTTCCCTAAGGCAGTGGTCGGCAAACTCATTAGTCAACAGAGCGGCAAGCCTCGGCTCTCGAGCTGCACATGGCTCGCGAGCCGCAGTTTGCCGACCAAGGACCTAGATGAACTAAGATTTGTCCTAAGTTGATCATTGTTTATTATATCATTCTGTTCACCTTTGTACGTTTGAAATTATCCACATAAAACGTTTTTCACAAAAAAAGGTGGTTTGTCACCCACTGAGGACGGGAAATCAAGATGTAATTACAAAAGCAACAACTGTCTCATTGAGCTACGTGAACAGAGTCTCTGGGTGGATAATTCGAAAGAAACACTTGTTCAGGTGTATTCGTGATGGTGTGTCTGATTGTTTCTGAAACAGTTCTACCGTGTTTCCCCGAAAATAAGACATCCTCCGAAAATAAGACCTACTTACAGGTTTCCTTCTGAGTGAAATATAAGGCATGCCCCCGAAAATAAGTCCCCCCTAGGCTAAACATGAGAGATTTGGTGCACTGATTCTGAAAGAAATGGAGTCACAGGAAATTCAGGAATTGGATTGTTATGATGATGTTCCAGAAGATAATGACATGATTGTCACTGAATAAATGAGTAAATTCTTGATACTGTAGGATTCACAGTTTGGTTTGTGTTGACAACTACTGTACTACCGTACCGTATACAGGTAATAAATTTCCTTTATTTTCATTTAACAATTAATGTGTACCATATTCTTCTTCATGGAAAAATAAGACATCCCCTGAAAATAAGACCTAGCACATCTTTGGGAGCAAAAATTAATATAAGATGCTGTCTTATTTTCGGGGAAACAGGGTATCGAGCAGGTGTCCAAAATCCACAAGAAACTACTGTGCCCCGTACTGTGCAGGCGTAACCATGGGCAGCCCGGTGCGGAGGGGAGTGGACAGTGTACGGGTCAACTTGGTCTGCCAGGGACCAAACCCCAAGGGACACGTGTCCTGACCAGACAGAACTGTACGTCCCCCTCGCTGGGAGGAAGTCCAGGGCTGGTGTGGGGCTCCATGATCACTGTCCACTGCCAGCCCCCCCCAAAGACCAGCCGACACCCCCGCCGATGCCCCAGCGCAGGGACGACCAGCTGCTGCAGGGAGAGCACCGCCTCGCAGCCCGCAGACACTGGTGGGCCAGCGGGGCAGGTCTGGGGGGCCCCCCGGGGCCTGGGGGCTCAGCTCAGCCGTCCACGCGGATCTCTCCAGGCAGAGGAGGGGCAGCCACGTTGCGATGCAGCGTGTAGGCCGGGCGGGCGCAGCCTGGGCTATTTGAGTCCTGATGAGCGAGCACAGCTGCCAGAGACACAGGCCGTCTGCCCACGTGGCCGTCTGCTGCCTGAAGGGAGTGTTGGCCACGATGAGCCGGGCATGTGCTTCGCCATTTCCTGAGCGAACAGTGAGGCTTTTTACTGGTTTACAGCCCGGTCTTCCTGACCACGCACTTCCTAGGCACACAGCGAGGCGCGCTGACAGGAGGCGGAGAGCCCAGGCCTGTGGTCAGGCTGCGTGGCCGCAGGGAGTCCGAGCCTCATCACGTGGCCGCAGCGAGTCAGAAGCCTCGTGGCCAGGGCCAGAGGGTCCTGTGCCCGGCTGCTTGGCATTACCAGTTACCTCTGCCTCCAGCCAGCAGAGAGGGGGAGAGGGAGGAGCAAGCATTGTCCTTCCCATGCCCTTCCTTGGGGGGGGGGGGGTTATAGAGGGCCGCCTGAGAAGGCACATGGACATCCTTTAAATTGTCAGCTGAGCCCGAGGCACTGGCAGAGTCCTCTGTGTCCCGGTTACACACACACACACCGCAGAGAGCTGGGGGTGTTATTCAGTTTGACTTACCTTTGTCCAGGTGTCAGCAGGGGCGGGTCTAGATACGTAAGTCCAGTAATGCTAGGACCTAGTTAATATGCACATAAGCTCCTTTGACCCCATAAAATAAACCTGCTGCCTCTCCATCGGAGAGATGGCGCCCAGTTTGATGAATCTATTTCTGCCTCTTGGTCTCTTTCTTTAATTTCTTAATCCCCAGCTCCTCTACTCAAGAACCTGACTGTTTCCTTTTTCCTGATGGAGATGAACACGGAAAACAGAGAAACAGCCCCCCGCAGTGTATGTGTTTGAGTTTGCAGTAGTGTGTGTGAGTGTGAGTGTGAGTGTGAGTGTACAGTAATGTGTGAGTGTGCGTGTGAGTGTGCAGTAGTGTGTGAGTGTGCAGTAGTGTGTGTGTGTGAGCGTGCAGTAGTGTGTGAGTGTGCAGTAGTGTGTGAGTGTGCAGTAGTGTGTGTGTGTGAGCGTGCAGTAGTGTGTGAGTGTGCAGTAGTGTGTGAGTGTGCAGTAGTGTGTGTGTGTGAGCGTGCAGTAGTGTGTGTGTGTGGGCGTGCAGTAGTGTGAGCGTGCAGTAGTGTGTGAGTGTGCAGTAGTGTGTGGGGGGGGCGTGCAGTAGTGTGTGAGCGTGAGTGTGAGTGTGCAGTAGTGTGTGTGAGCATGCAGTAGTGTGTGTGTGTGTGGGCGTGCAGTAGTGTGTGTGAGTATGCAGTAGTGTGTGAGTGTGCAGTAGTGTGTGTGAGTATGCAGTAGTGTGTGAGCGTGCAGTAGTGTGTGAGCGTGCAGTAGTGTGTGTGTGGGCGTGCAATAGTGTGTGAGTGTGCAGTAGTGTGTGAGCGTGCAGTAGTGTGTGTGTGGGCGTGCAGTAGTGTGTGAGTGTGCAGTAGTGTGTGAGTGTGCGTGTGAGTGTGCAGTAGTGTGTGTGAGCGGGCAGTAGTGTGTGAGTGTGCGTGTGAGCGTGCAGTAGTGTGTGAGCGTGCAGTAGTGTGTGAGCGTGCAGTAGTGTGTGAGTGTGAGGG
The DNA here is from genome assembly GCF_014108245.1 of Pipistrellus kuhlii. Taxonomy (NCBI): domain Eukaryota; kingdom Metazoa; phylum Chordata; class Mammalia; order Chiroptera; family Vespertilionidae; genus Pipistrellus; species Pipistrellus kuhlii. Next base: position 1,351,298 of record NW_023425545.1, on the reverse strand, counting down.
TACATGACAGTCAGGGCAGAGGCGGCGGCTCAGCCTGCTCTTGTGGAGCTAATGCTGAGCGGCCACGTCCTCAGCAGCGGCCGGCCTGCAGACAGCTCTCCCAGCCCCCTGGTTGGCACGGTTTCACCTGTAAGCGCCCCCGTCTGCTGTTGCCTCTCCCTCTGCTGTGGAAGCCCTGACGGTGCTACACACAAGCCACGCTTACCGGGATGCACAGGAGACTGACCGGGCCTGGCACCCGCAGTGACCCCCTGGGCTGGGGCAGCTCCGCGGAGGCCCCACCACAGTGACCCCCTGGGCCCCGGGCGGCTCCACGGAGGCCCCACCTGGGGCGGCTCCACCTCTCTTCCCAGCTTCCCTTCGTCACATGATCTCATCTCCACGTCCTCTGCTCATGTACCATTCCACTGCCAGCTCAGCCACCATCCGCTCCGCCCCTTCACGCGCAGTGCGGGAGGATACCCGGTACAAAAGTAGATTTGCGCCCCGGCTGGCGTGGTCCAGTGGTTAGAGCACAGGCCTGCGCACCAGGGGGCTGCAGGTTCGATTCCCAGTCCAGGCCAGGTACCTGGGCTGCAGGTCTGATCCCTGCTCCCTCCCAGGGTGGCCTCTGTTGGGCTCTGTGCTCGTGTCCAGGTGTGCCCGGCGGCGCCCCTCGGGACATTAGCTGGGGGGCCACTGCTCTCGGCAGTAAGCCACCTCCGTGGCGAAAAGCCAGGAGCCTGCACGACCTGGTCCACACCCGCAGGGCCACGGGCACCCTCTGAGCCTGACCTGGCAGGGGGAGGGGCTGTCCACCCCCAGGCTCAGGAGGCACCCACCCAACGTGCGTCTGTCCTGAGGCTGCTATAACGGACAGCACAGACCCGACAACTGAACCAGGAAACGGTTCTCTCCCAGGCCCGAGGCCAGAGGTTCTCCAGCGAAGTCCAGGTGTGGGCAGGGCTACCTTCCCTCCTGAGGCTCCAGGGGGAGGTCCTTCCTGCCTCTCCCAGCTCCTGGGGGCTCCCCTTGCCTCAGGCTGCATCCTCCAGTGTGAGCGGGAGCCGTGGGGAGAGCCCTCGCCCCCCAGCACAGAGCCGTGCGGAATGCCCAGGTGGCACCCTGCCTCCTCAGACCCGCTGCCTGCCCAGCAGGCGGCCAGGGCCGGAACCGGCCTGCAACATTTCTGAATGGCCCCTGCGGGAAGGCTGAATTGGCTTGACTCATAAATTCCTTAAATAGCAAGTGGCGATGACCCCGGTGACTCTTTAATGGCCCTTGACGCTCTCATCCGCTCATTGTTCGGAGATTTAGAATCCTGGCGCACGCTCCCTCCCTCCGAGGGCCTGGCCGGTGACCTCAGGAGGGAAGCACCCGCAGCGCAGCTTCGAGAGCCAGCACCCAGCCCGGGCTAATCCCGCTGATTAGGCTGCAGGCACCCTGGCCTCGGAGCCAGGAACACAGTGGGGTTTCTTTCTTTGTCTTTAAATCCGCGTGTGGTCTGTCCCCCGCACAGACAGCGAGGCCAGTTTGGGTGTGAACACCAGGCAAAGCTGACAGCGTTCTCTGGAGAAGACTCGAACCCTGTGCCTTGTCTCTGAGACGCTGCTCCAGCCGGTTACGCGTGCACAGCGGGGCTCCGAGCGCCCTGCAGCCAGTCCCACCTGCCAGGAGGCGGCGGAGGAGGAAGTCTGGGGGCTCAGGAGAACCCTAGGGGCCTCCCCGTGGCCCCGCCCCTGCCTCGGATTTGGGATGCTGGGGTCCGAGCCACCTTCAGGGCCACCGCCTGCATCGTGGCCGAGCCCTCATGTGTTCGGAAGCCCCCGTCAAATCACGACAGATAGAAGCTCACCACGGGGCCCGGCGAAGGGCAGGACTTAAGTTTGCACCACGACAGCTTAGGGAAGGACCTTCTTGCCCGGCGGTGTTGCTCAGTGGGTAGAACATCGGCCTGTGGACTGAAAGGTCCGAGGTTCGATTCCGGTCAAGGGCATGTTCCTTGGTTGTGGGCACATCCCCAGTAGGGAGTGTGCAGGAGGCAGCCGATGGATGTCTCTCTGATGTTTCTAACTCTGTCCCTCTCCCTCTCTGTAGAACATTAATAAAATATATTTTAAAGAAAAGAAAGGACCTTCTTGCCTGGCCGGTGCGGCTCAGGGGTTGAGCGTTGGCCCAGGACCCAGGAGGTCACGATTTGATTCTCTGGCGGGGCCCGGGCCTGCGTTGGGCTTGATCCCCAGTTTGGGGCGTGCGGGAGGCAGCTAATTAATTACTTTTCTCATCGTTGGTGTTCTCTCTCCCTCTCCCTTCCTCTCTGAAATCAATGAAAACTTATCTTTCATAAAAAGAAGGTCTTTCTTGGCCAAGGAGGGAGCCCAGGTCAAAGGTCACGGCCTGGCTCCTGTGACCCGCAGGGCTGGCAGCCCTGAAGCCACGTGGCCCTCGGCTGCCAGGGAGGCCCGCTGGGCTCCTGCCGTCCCAGCGAGGAAGCATGTCCCGCGGTGACACGGGGCAGGAAGAGCCCATGGAGAGCAGGAGACTTTCGGGAATGGAGGAGACCCATCAACCCCGCCCCCATCAGAGCCTCGCCCGTGTCTCACCACACGGGGTCATTTCTTAAGTTTTAAGTTACAAAATGAGATACACCAGAGCAGACCGTCTGCTTGGCCCCAACTTTTTCAGGCACAACCCCCACCTTCCATGCTCGAGGGCTCCAGAGAAGCCGGCCCCACCCCTGCAGGCGATCGGGGAGCCTAAGGCATCCCTCCTCCCGGGCACAGCTTTAGGAGGGGCTTCTAGAGGGTCCCTGCACTCTGGAAAAGGAGACCCCGCAGAAGGGAGGCGCCGTTTCTGTCTGGACGCTGCAGTGCCCGCTCAGGCTCCCGGGGCTGCTGCATGAGGGAGGGTGCCCACGAGGGGACCAGGCGTCCATGGGGGTGGGGGGTGCTGGGCACAGGCAGGAGAGGGGGACGGAGGAGATGGGCCTTTGGTGGCGTCTCTGACCCCACGCCTGGGCCTCCTCTGCCGCCTTCCCGTCACCTGCAAGGACGGCCCCTGTTGCGTAATCCAGCGAGAGAAGGACTGCCTGTTCCCCGTGGCGGAGAGCAACATGGCACGTGCCACCTCGGAGATGTCGCAATGCAGGAACGCAGAGAACCCGGAAAAAATCCCTCTAATCCCCTGGGCGGGAGCGCAAGGCCTCTGGGTCTGAATTCCTGCTTCACCGCTGAGGGCTGTGGCCTCAGGCAGGTTCCCGGCCAGTCTACCAGGTGGACTGGTCAATAATACGGATACTGGTCAATAATAGGGATAGCGGTCAATAATGGGGATACCATTCAATGATGTGGATACCGGTCAATAATGTAGATACTGGTCAATAATGGGGATAGCGGTCAATAATGGGGATACCGTTCAATGATGTGGATACCGGTCAATAATGTGAATACTGGTCAATAATGGGGATAGTGGTCAATAATGGGAATACCATTCAATGATGTGGATACTGGTCAATAATGGGGATAGTGGTCAATAATGGGGATAGTGGTCAATAATGGGAATACCATTCAATGATGTGGATACTGGTCAATAATGGGGATACTGGTCAATAATAGAGATACCGCTCAATAATGTGGATATCGTTCAATAACAGGGATACTAGTCAATAATGGGGATACCAGTCAAAAATGTGGATACTGGAGGATCCAAGATGGCTGCGCCCAGGTGAACACCTAGCCGCAGCCGCACACAACAATTTCAATAAAATACAACTAAAATATAAAACGGACATTGCCCAGAACTACAGGAAGGTTGACTGACTGGAAATTCTACAGCGAGAAGCAAGGAGAAAACCAGAAAGAGGCGCGGAGGAGCTGGAAAAGCCCAAGGTACGGAGACGCGGCGCGGAGAGGACGGAGCCGGAGAGGAGGGAGGCCGAGTGCCTGGCGGGCGTTCCTGAGCGGAAAGGAGAGAAAAGCTCCGACTGTGCTGGGCCCCCGACTGCTCTGATCCCCGGTTCTGGGCCAGACCCCGGGGACTCAGGCTCAGCCATAGGGAGCTGGGCTGTAAGGCGGAACCCCGGGGAGAGGCGAAAGGAGGTCCCGGAGGCAGGCACATTGCGCGCAGAGAAGGGACGGTCGGCTGTGCCGCGGGATCGCCCTGACGGGAAGGAGACTGGGGCTCCAGACTGCTCTGAACGCCACCTCCAACTCCATTTCCAACTGAACTGAACCCCAATACCGGGCTCATTGTGGGAGAGCATAGACTGTTTGGCAGCAGGCGAAAATCGAGGGCACCTTTCTCTCAGAGGCGCTGGCAGCAGCGAGCACTGAAGGACCCGCATAGGGCGGGGCTGACAGAAGCCAAAGCTGCAGGCTCCACCCTGAAACCCCGTCCCATCTGTAACTGCGAAATGCGACAACAAAATAGATCACAAACGAAAGAAATGGAGGACAAAAAGCGTCTGGATATAGAGTTCAAATCTACGCTTATAAGTTTTTTCAAGAATTTCTTAGAAAAGATGGATAAGGGCTACGAGGATATGAAAAGAGATCAACTAGAATTAATAAGGAGTCAACAAGAAATGATAAGGGATCAACAAGAAATAAAGAATACATTGTCTGAAATAAAAAATATTTTACTGAGTCCTAAAAACAGAAGGGAAGATCGCAAGAATCAAGTCAAAGATTTGGAACATAAAGAGCCAGAAGACACTCCTCCACAGAAGCTAGAAGGCAAGAGAATCCAGAAAATTGAAGATAATGTAAGAAACCTCTGGGACAACTTCAAGCGAACCAACATCAGAATTATGGGGGTCCCAGAAGATGAGAGAGAGCAAGATATGGAAAACATACTGAAAGAAATAGTGACAGAAAACTTCCCCTACCTGGTGAAAGAATTAGACTTACAAGTCCAGGAAGCGCACAGAACTCCAAACAAAAGGAATCCAAAGAGGACCACACCGAGACACATCATTATTAAAATTCCAAGAGCAAAAGACAAAGAGAGAATATTAAAAGAAGCAAGAGCAAAGAAGGTAGTAACCTACAAAGGAGCACCTATACGATTGTCAGCTGACTTCTCAACAGAAACCATGCAGGCCAGAAGGGAATGGCAAGAAATATTCAAGGTGATGAATAGCAAGAACCTACAGCCAAAAATAATCTACCCAGCAAAGCTATCACTCAGAATCGAAGGCCAGATAAAGAGCTTCACAAATGTGGATACTGGTCAATAATGTGGATACTGTTCAATAATGGAATACCGGTCAATAATGCGGATGCCGGTCAATAATGGGGATTTTGTAATCAAAGAAAACACGGTAATTTCAAGAGTCACATCAAAAGTGCTTTATTCGAAGTACTGTCCATCGCTAGCTACACAGTTCCCCATCTTCCAGGTAACCAGCGTTCACAAGAATGTTGAGATGGAGCATGTTCACCATCAGCTTCCCAAAGTATACAATAACTTTTTCTTCAAAATAAAGTAATGAATTAAAACTTCCCACAAATGCTTTTTTATTTTGGCACGGACTTCTACATTTTTAAACGTAAGAATATCCATGATGTTAACACCTTCAGGAAATCTGAAAATCTGTCCTTGTCAGTGTAACATTCAGGTCCAGCCAGGGACCCTGAGAAGGTGGAGAAGGTGGAGGTGAACTTGTCGCCCTGGGCGTGGAACTCTCATCTGACAGCCTCAGGCAGCGCAACTGACAGCCATTGCTCCGGGTGCAGGGAAGGGAGCTGTGGCCAGCAGCCTGGGCAGGTGCCCGGGGATGTGCCCGGGGTCAGGCCCCGGGGGCTGCCTATTCGCCCGCAGGATCTGGACGTGTCCGCACAGGCTCTGGCTGAGCTCACAACCCCAGCCTTTGCGCTGAGGTGAGGGACCCGTGGGTTGGAGAGTAGAGTCCGGGGGTCACACACACACTAGGCTCAGGAACTAGAGTGCCAGGCCCTCTCCTTAGGGACGAGGCCCAATGCCCTGCAGGTGAGGGTGCCCCTGTGGTCACTCTGCACGCGTGATTTCGTGGACACCTGCTGTGGGGTGTTCTCTCCTTTCAGCGTCCAACACGGAAAGGGAACGGGTCCAGTTCCTGAGTAGAGGAGCTGGGAGTTGAGAAATAAAAAGAAAGAAAGAAGATGCAGAATTAGAAATGTAAAGCTGGGAGCCGGGTGGGACGCTGCCTCCTCTGAAGGAGGGGCAGGACCCAGAGCCCAGGCAGCACGTTTATTTATAACCCAAAATTCCAGAAAGTGTCGTCAAAACTTAGGATCAAAGGAGTTTATTTGCATTCTTGAGTGGGCCTGAGCATTCCTGGTGCTTGGCTGGATTTACATATCAAAGGTGAGAAGTCAGTACTGATACCATGTCCAGCCTCTTTGGGGAAGCATGCTCCCAGGGCAGGGCGTGGCTCTGCCTGTCGCCCTGAGTTCAGCTGACAGTAATTAAAGAAATGCCCATGTGCCTGCCCAGGGGGGCCTCTACAACCCGCTGCACTGACACTTTACACGGGGACAGAACAAGCCCCCGCCGGGCGGCTCCACTGGCCAGAGCATCATTTCTATACACCGAGGCGGCAGGTCCGGTCCCAGGTCAGGGCACACACCACGAATGCAGAAGTAAGAGGAACAACACATTGTGTTTCCCTCTCCCCCTGTGCCCCCTCTCTAAAACCAATAAAAAGCTGCACGTTAAACAAAACAAAAATAGAGATAAATGGTGCTCCTTGCTCCGCCGAGAGCAGGCGTCCTCGCCAGCACCCAGCCCGCTCTCTGGGGGACCCGGGCTCCATGGCAGCGGATCCACACGTCTGTGAGCTGATCACCGCAGAGCCCAGCTTTGCTGCAGGGCAGGCAGGGGCCGGATTCGCCCAGAGCCCTTCAGGATGGTGGCCTTGGGGTCTTCCCCATCGCTACGTGCAAAAAGCCTCGTTTTCCCGGACGCTTAGCTGCCCCTGGGACCACTTAGGAAGGCGCGGGAGCCGGGCGGCGGGTGGAGGTGGCGGATAGTGCCTTCCAGGAACCGCTCCCCCGGCCCCGGCCCCGGCCCCTGGGACCGCCTGCCAGTCAGGCCTAAGTATAGCCAGCTTCCCCGGCCCGGCCCACACGCACCTTAGAACAATGCCGGGAAGGAGGCCTCATCACCGGGTGCACCGGTTAATAATGCGGATTTTATTCAATCGCTGGAGCTACACATAGGTTGATATAGATGCAATTTCATATGTGTGCTATTTTGTTGTATTGACAGCAAGCTTCAAAGCTTCCTATGTCAAATTTTCTGAAGGTGTTAACATCATAGGTGTTTTTATGCTTAAAAATGTCAAATTTCGTGCTCCTAAAAAATGGGCATTTGCGGGAAGTTTTAATTCATTACTTTAATTTGAAGAAAAGTGCTGCTGAAAGTGATCGTGTACTTCGGGAAGCTTATGGTGAGCACGCTCCATCTCAAGATACTTGTGAACGCTGGTTTAAATGCTTTAAAGGTGGTTATTTGGATGTGAAAGGCAAAGAATGTCCAGGTCAAGCTGAACCACACTGTGATCGTGAAAGGACCAGAATGGGCCAGAAGATACAGCCAAGTAACTTTGCTTCATGATGAAGCACCATCACACACTTCAAAGCCAGTTAAAGACACGTGAAAAGATCTTGCCTGGGAAGTATGAACCCACCCACCGTGGCCATCAGATCTGCTCCGTCAGGTGACCGCTTGTTCCGATCGAGGGCACACGCACTTTCTGAGCAGCACTTCAAAACGTAAAAGAAGCCAAAACCGGTTTGGCTCAATGGATAGAGCATCAGCTTGGGGACTGAATGATCCCGGGTTCGATTCCGGTCAAGGGCATGTACCTTGTTTGTGGGCATATCCCCAGTATGGGGTGTGCAAGAGGCAGCTGATCAATGACTCTCATCGATGTTTCTATCTCTCTCTCTTCTCTGTACAAAATCAATAAAACATATAAAAAACAACAACAACAAAAAAACAAATGTAAAAGAAGTGGGAAATTGGGTCTCTGAATGGTTTGCCTCAAAACAAGAAAAGTTCTATTGGGACGGTACCCACAAATTACCTGGAAGATGGGAAATGTGTAGCTAGCAATGGACATTACTTTGAATAAGGCACTTTAAAATATATATGTATATATACATATTATTGATTTTTCCCAGAGAGGGAGAGGGACAGAGAGTCAGAAACATCGATGAGAGAGAAACATGGATCAGCTGCCTCCTGTACACTTCCCATTGGGTAGGTGCCTGCAACCAAGGTACATGCCCTTGACCGGAATCGAACCTGTGACCCTTGAGTCTGCAGGCCAATGCTCTAGCCACTGAGCCAAACCATCTAGGGCTGAATAAAGCACTTTTGATGTTTCTCGTGAAATTACTGTTTTCTTTTATGACAAAATCCACGTTAGCCGGTCCACCTGGTATGACCTCGGCCGGGCCGGCTGGGCTGGGCACACGCGGTTCCTTCCTGCCCGCTGGACTCGGCGGCGCCCAGACTGGTTACATAAGAGGTGCCGGTGACTCGGAAGGTGTGGGGCTGAAGGGCAGTCCCACACACAGAGGGTTTATGGCCTCATTCCCCAGTCACATTCCTTCCCTTCCCTCCCTCCTAATCAGGTGGCAGACAGACACCCCGCCCGCCGGGACAGTTTCGGTTTGTGCCTATTGGGGCAGCTTCTTAATGACACCCTTTCCACCCTCAGAACGGCGCGGGGTGATGCTGCCACGGCTGATTGAAACCCTGGGGACACGGGACAGCTGCCTGGAGGAGGGACCGAGATGCCCGGGTCCAGGGGGAAGGGATGGGGCGAAGCGATGGGGTGGCCGTGGACCTTGGTGAAATGGGAGGCGGCCGCGGAGATGTCCGGAACGCCACAACTGTTTGAACACGCCGCTACTGAGCAAACGGCCTTCCGGTTCTAAGTCAAAACCCTGACTTGTTAGCGAACGTGTGGCTGTGCCCGTTCTCAGACGGGTAAACACAGCGTGGGGCAGGGATAAAAATAGGAGATTTCAACGTTGCCGGGGCCCCGAGCCCTGGGCTGAACACCAGGCCCATCCCACCGCCGTCCGCCATCTGCCGCCCGAGGACCCAGGTCCCGGCCACCGGCCTCCCGCCCTGCTGCCTAGAACTTTGAGCCTCTCCCACCCCGAACGCCTTCTTCCAGCCGCCACCTCTGAATCCACCAGCCCCCGGCGAGGTGGGACCAGATGCAAAGGTCAGCTGGGTCCCTCCTGGGTCCAGGGCTGCCCTTGCTCATGTTATCACCCTCCCAGGAGCGAGTCTACGAGGTGCAGGCTCCCCGCACACCCCCGCCCCCAGCAGAGCCCCCAGGCACCTGCACCCAAACCAGGAGGAGTCAGAGCTGCATTCCCCTCTGTGGCCGCTCCCGGCCCCACTGCTGGCTTCCAGGAAGCGGGAGAGGGTGTCAGGCCCAGGGCTCTGCGTCTGCCAAGGACGCGCAGATACTTGGAAAGGTCTCCCACGACCTCCCCATGGGACTTGTTCCTTCCTACTTGGGAACAAGGGCTGATTTTTCTGTTTCGAGAAGAGAACTCACTGCTTTGGTGGCAATGACAGGGTCACCAGAGCGGACAATGTCCCTTTTCTTAGAGGAGGGCAGTCCCCCCAGCCCCCGAGAGAAAGCCCCAAAACCCCTCCATCTCTCTCTCACACACACACACACACACACACACATGGACAAGGGTCTGACCCCCAAAAGCCTGCAGCAATGGGGTCACCGGTGAACACCCCAGGCCCGAACACAGCTGCCCAGGGCCGACCCAGGGACTGGAGCTAAGCTCCCATGGCTGCGGAGACCCCCTGCCCGCCGCTCCCGTGGGAAACGCCCACAGTCGTGGTTTCCAGCTTGTCTATAACGGGCGGGCGGGCAGCAGGCGCAGGAAGGAGCCGGGAAGGGGCAGTTTCTCGCGTGAATGACAATGGGCAAAGCAGAAAGCATTCTGCACCCCGAGGGTGACGGCTGGGCCTCCGGAGCTGCAGGCCTCCCCGTGTCTGAAGTGTGGGCCTGGCCCCTGGGCGCCCAGGCGGGCTGGCGGGTGCCGGGACAGCCTCCCGGGCCACCGTCCCTGCGGCCACACACAGCGCGGGGCACCCACAGCTGGCAGCAGGGACCACGCTCGGGGGCCAGGGCTTGTGCGGGGAGCACCCCAGGCCCAGAGGAGGTGTTTACAGTGGGGTCCGGGGCACCACGGCCTGGAGTACAAGCCCAGTGAGAAGAACGTGTCTCCATTTCCAGGTCACCCTCCCGGGACGCACTCACTCCTGAACAGCTGTTTGTCCCAATCACGGTGACCCCCTCGGCCCCGCAGGCTCAGGGGTGGGCGAGCCGGGACACGGGGCTTTCTCCTCCGCCTCACTGCCCAGCCTGTGACCCGGAAAGCGCCCTGGAGCTGGGCTGGAGGGCAAGGCGAGGGGCAGAGCGAGCAGCTGGTGCAGGGGCAGGGGCGGCGCGGCCTCTCACGGGCACGGGAGTGACCAGGAAACCCACGGGGACAAGGAGCGGGAAGGTGTCCTTGGCCGGCCGCCCGCATTCCGTTCCCACAACGTAATCCGTTTGTTTCACATTTTTCTGAAATTCCGAAGCAAAGCATCCCATTTCAATATCTAAACTTCAAAGTGTGACGCAAGGTTTAAGCAGAAAAGCCGTCTTTCTGGATGAGGTCACGTGCATGGCTGAGGGCGGTCTCCCAGGGCAGGGACTGCAGGCGGCCATTGCTCAAGGCCCGAGTGCTTTGTAAACCATCGTTTGGACGTCAGAGGCTCGGAGGCTGTTAGCTCAGGGCTGCCCCACCTCAGAGACACCGTCCGCACAGACAGCTGCGCGTTAGTTCTCATCTCAAAGCGGTATGTGTGTGCCCGAGAGGGCTTCAGGGGTCTCAGGGCCTTCATTGGGGGGGGGGGGGGGGGCTACAGTCCTTGGCTGAGGCTGCCCCCGTAAGAAACGGGACAGTGTCCACTCTGTCTATCGTTGCACCCAAAGCAGCGAGTTCTCTTCCGGAAACCTAGAAAATACAGGAAGAAAAAGGGGTGGCTGATGGCCCTCACACTTAGAAATCCCGCGTCTTGACTTTTTATTGTGGCCCCACCTATGAAACCGGAACCTGCAGGAATGCTCGGTCACATGACAGGGAACTGAGGCTGCAGATGGAATTCAGGGTGCTCATCAGGTGACCTTAAAATAGGGCGAGGTCATGCCGAAACCGGTTTGGCTCAGTGGATAGAGCGTCGGCCTGTGGACTGAAGGATCCCAGGTTTGATTCTGGTCAGGGGCATGTACCTTGGTTGCGGGCACATTCCCAATGGGGGGGTGTGCAGGAGGTAGCTGATCGATGATTCTCTCTCATCGATGTTTCTGACTCTCTGTCCCTCTCTCTTCCTCTCTGTAAAAAAATCAATAATATATATATATATATATATATATATATATATATATTTATATATATATTTTTTAATTTATTTTTTTTAATGTGGCGAGGTCAGCCTGGGTTGCCCACAGGGTCCTGCCCACACAGTGACCTGGGACCGCACTGTATGCAACATTTTGAATAATCTGACAATGCACAGTATCCAAGCAAGAAGTCACCCATCCTCAGCACACGGCGGGACCAGCTCAGGGACCACAGCTCCCACCACGCCCTCTAACACAGCGGCCGGGGCATCCTCATCCTCCCCCCGTCACTCCCCGCCAGAGGCAACCTCTCCTGACATCGGCACCATCACCGAGCTTTCCTGTTCGAGGACTTGGTAACTGGAATCACACAAGCACGCAATGTTTTCTTTTTTTATTGAGGAAATGTGCACACAGTGAAAAGCACGTGTTAGGTCTGTTTTCCACATACACAAGCAGACACCAGCCTACAACCTGAGGATGGATTAAGATAAGGGCCTGTTGCCTAGTAGCTAGTGTGGCTCAGCGGTTGAGCATCCACCCATAAAACCAGGAGGTCATGGTTCGATTCCTGGTCAGGGCACAGGCCCAGGTTGCGGGCTGGATCCCCAGTCAGGAGCATGCAGGAGGCAGCTGATCAGTGACTCTCTCTCATCATTGATGTTCCTACCTCTCCCCCTTTTTCCTCTCTGAAATCAATAAAAATAGATTTTCTAACAAAGGGCCTGTTCCCCCTGCCCCGTCCATGCCCCAGGCCCCCGTAACCAGTTTCTTGGCCTGCACACAGCATCCCGCTGCCTGGTTTTAGACTGTGTAAATGGAACCACAGGCCGCTGAAACCTGCTTCTCCCCTCGCCCTTCCCACATTAACCGATCTCCCCTTTGGCCTCTGGTTGCTTCCAGTTTGGGCTCATTTCAAGAATAAAGCATCTTTCACTCCCAGAGGGTGTAGGTCTGCCTCTGGCCCCTCCCACTGTCCTCACACCAGCCACTTCCGCACCTGGTTGTGCAAGGCCAGGCTCTGATGGGAAACTGATCAGCCCCCTCCCCAAGGCGCAGGCCACTTCCTCTCCCTGCAGCCTGGCCACCAGGGCACTTCCCCTCGGCGCTCAGGGGGGTGAGGCTCAGGGACAGGCCAGGCCGGGCTTCCTGTTCTCACGCAGGACTGTCCTCTGGTGCTCCTGGAAGACAAAGAGCGCTCCTCAGCGAGCACAGTAAACAATCCCTCCCCTCTCCTGGGGAGCAGAGGCACCGGGAGGCGGGCTGCCTGTGCCGGTCCAGCATTGTGCTGTTTGTACAGGAAGTTCGGAACGGAGCAGCACGGGGTATTCCAAGGAAAATATTTGTCCACCGACAGACGCTGAGCTACGATACCACTTTCCAAAAATGCAGATTAGGATGTGCGTGTTCCACTGGCTTGGCTAGTCGGGATGACTAGCTGCTGGCCTGCAGGGGGACGGGGGACCCTATGCTGGGACGCGCAGTGTGAGAAAAAGGAACAGGCAGAAATGGGGTCGCCTTTGCTCAGTCCGTCAGCTAACCCAGACCTCATAGCCAGTCTGAGTGCGGCTGCAGTGCCTCCCAGGAGTGCGATTTCAAACCCATCAGTCTGAGTGTCCTGATCAATACCGGTGAGGTGACTGCCGGGTAAGGCCCTGCCGTCCCCTCATCCCCCGGGACCTGGCTAGAAGGGTCCTTGCTCTCCCTGCCCCCCTTCTGGCTGTAAGACCCCGGAGCTCCCCTCTGCTGTCCGACGGGATGCGCCCAGCTTATGAGGACTCCCCCTACCCCCCCGCCCGTTCCTGGCGGACGTTGTCCGGAACAGCAGCGCCAAGTACTGGTGGTCACTTTGCTCCTTCTAGAGCACGTGTCAAACACAAGGCCCGCGGGCCAAATCCGTCCCGCCAGGCCTTGCAATGTGGCCCGCACCGCGCTGTCATCACTGCACTCCGCTGCGTTTCCATCACAATGACAGTTTATGACTGTTCAGTAAACCATTCGGCCCGAGATTTAGGCTGGATTTTAGATTTTGGCCCCTTCTCTGATTGAGTTCGACACCCCTAGTCTAGAGCGTGTGGAGCGAAAAGGGTCCACGGCCGGCATGGAAGGAAGCGCTACAGGAAGCGGACAGTCAGCCCCTGGAGGCGGCGAGGCAATCTGATTAAACACCCTTCACGCCACCACCGTTTCTGCCGTGAGCCGGTTTGAAGGGATGGAGATGAAGTAACATTTGGGGTGAAATGACGCCTATAGACAATCACCTCCTGAAAGTGGGCCCTGGCCTTGTCTCATTTGGTCACCTGTGAGTGTGCACGGGGGAGTGCGGGGCGGAGGGCTGAGGACGGCGACGTAAATGCCAGCCCCATCACCACGCTCCGAGCCGGTGGAATGAAACCCATCGGCAAAGGCCTTTGTCACAGGGGCTTCGGGGCCGCTGACGGAGCTGGGACCTCTAGGGAAGCTAGAACCCCCCCACCCCACCCCACGGGTCTATAGCGCCGGCAGCTGAATAAATTAAGAGCCCTCATTCTGCCCAGAACCTGGAGCCATTGACGAGCTGCGGCTGCTTTTCTCCGCTCCACAGGGGATCCCGATGGAAAAACACCCCAGGGGGGAGTGAGCTCCTGCAGGTGACGCACGGCTGGCTCTGGCGCGGGTGCAACTGCCGCCTGGACAGTGTTCCCAGGGGACTGACTCGCTGCCGCCGAGGTGAGGGTGGGGGTGGGGGTGGCTCAGGACAGAGGCCGGAGCCCACCGCGCTCCTGACTGGGGGCAGATCTGAGTCATCTCCATTCCCCTTCCTCGGAGGAGGGGTGTCCAGGGTGATTTCCTTGATTAATAGCAAAATTAGACTGAAAAAGGCAGGCGAAGGATTCCAGTTCCTTTGTTTTGCTTTCTGAACTCTCTATCTTCCTAAGAGCAGAGCCTTCCACAGAATTCAATGTCATAACCCCTCCCAAGGAGGGGTCACTGGCTAAGACCCGGCGCCACCACGCCCCCCCCCCGCTCCCCTCCCCTCCCCCGCCTGGGATGTGTCCAGGGGACGTGACAGTGCCTGCCCTGGCTCCACGGGTGGCCTCAGGCCAGCAGCTGGGCAGCTGAGAAATGCAGGGTCCCAGGCCTGCTGCCCAGACCCGGGGATTTGTGCGCACACTGCTTGGGAAGCGCCAAACGAGGCAATACGTGCATTTATGCTCTTAAAGCAGAAATGCCACTGCACGGGCTTCCTGACCAACCCAGACGTGATGCCGAGGTCCCAGGGGGCTCTGAAATAAACACCTGCTCTAACCAGGCGTGGGACAGAGCCCTTGGTACCTGACACAATGCACGGCCTCCTCTGGGATCAGACTGGCATCCCTGATGCCAGCTGCAAGGCTTCTGGGAAGCCAGTCACCCGCCCAGGGGGCAGTCAGGACCTGTAGTCAGTGGCTTTTCGTGTTTAGCTGACGGCGGCCACCCAGCCTATTTCTTATGGTCCCGTGACCGCGTCTGCTTTGGGGGCTTCACGTGACATCGTAACACTCCCCTGGAACTGTATGCCACCGGGCACCCTGGCAGATTCCGAAGAAAGAGCCCAGCCCTGCAGATGAACTTCCTACATGACTTTCCAGTGAAATAAGGTCCTGGCTAAATTGCAGAAAACCCCAAATGCTGCATCAAGTTACCAGAGGACAGTCTGGCGTGAGGCTGCGCCCCCTGGTGGACAAAGAGAGAAGTGTAAGACCTTGACTGGGCTGTAACTGCTCCTTCTGTGTCCCCTCCCCTGCCTGGGAGTCACTCCTCGCCCTCACCTCCCTCTTCGGCACCCACCAATGGGGATACTCAGTACCCTCCTTGTCGATAAATGTCCCAGCAAATGGGAAAGCAGAGGCAGGCGAAGGACACCGGCTCTTGGTATGCACCGCGTCCTGCTAGAAACAGCTCAGGGGAACCTGATCGGGACCTGGCGCTGCTCATTAACCTGCCGAACCAAAGGTGACCCGGCTCCCCACCCGAGGCTGCAGACACGGGCCACAGCTACTGGGCCAGACTGACCCCAGGCCCGACAGGCAGGGCGTCCCACAGCCACCGCGAGGAAGCACATCTGCACTGGAGAGGCAGCAGCTGGGCATCCACATTCACTCCAGGAATACCAGTTACGTACCAGTTACCCAGCACCCGCCACACTCACACAACGTGTGATTGGCAACCACTGCACTTTCTCCCTCGAAGACAAGCATGCAGTCAGTGGCCCAAACGTGAACACTACGAGGGGGAAAAGGCCCAGCGCCCACAGAACCCCACCTGGGAGCAGGCAGCACCCGGACGGAGCTGCAGTGCTGACATTCCAGGCGAGCAAAACGGGCGATGACCCATGTCTGAAGTGCTCCCGAGGCGTCCCTGGATGTGCTCATGGCGAGCCCTCGCCAGGCCCACCTGGCAGGAGTCACCGTCCTGACCGCTGCCCATTTTACTGAAGAAATCAAGGTAAACGGACGTGGCTCCTCTGACCTACACCCACCACCCCTCCCCACCAGCTTAGCAGGGCGATGGTCATTTCTGGACAGTCCACACTCCCCAGGGTGACAGCCCCAGCGCCCACACTTCCTGTGGAAGTGGCTGTCACTTTCCTGGGAGCAGGGCTGCCATCCACGGGTCTCAGAAGCAGAGGCGACGCAGACACACGTCACTGCACAGAAAACACAGGGAGTGACGTCTCCTTGGAGTCAGGCTCCATTTATTCACCTCCATGCAGAACGGGCTTGAGAAGGCAGCAGTCACACACGAGGTGGCCAGCGATTCAACCCAACAGCCCGGGCAGGCCCTACACCAACAGTGACATCGCAGCCCCCAGAACCAGGTGGAGGGGAAATCAGGTCCTGGCAGTGCACACCGCGTTCCGGAAACTCGCCTGGAAGAAAGCGCACTGGTCAGTTTCGTTCGCCTGCGCCCCTAACAATGAGTGGGTGCCTGCCCCACAGTAAATGTGTACTGAAGCGACGCTGTTCACGTGCTTTTGAAAACGGCCTGCGCTCTGGTTACTAACCACAGCCGTTCTCCTTCCAACGCGAGGTCTTGTTTGCAGTATCATACATGATCATCAAACTGCTGCTAGAATGTTCACACCTGTTACTGCAAATCCAAACCCAGGAGGAAGCTCTCCCGGGAATTTGCTTTAGGTCAGGGTAGGGCTGCCAGGTACGAGGCCGCACCCGCCACCGGCGCAGGTGCAGCAACACAGGAGCCTTTCCCCGGACCACGCGCCCGCGACACCCCGCCCCAGGCCTCACATACCTGGACCCCCACAACGCGCTCGTCCCAGACGTCCTCATCGCGGGAGCAGGAGGCAGCCATCGTCGCCCGCCTTCTTCCCCCGCCGCCGGGGGCTGGGCTCCGGGTTTTCCGAGAACACCCTGGGGGGAAAGAGTAACAAGGAGGGTCCGATTCATTCGGGGCTCACACGCTCCCCGGAAGCGCGCGGGCCGCCCAGCCGGGGGCCTTGCCGGCGTCAGCGGCGCCTCCTGCAACCGCTCACCTCACACCCGGGGGCCCTGCGTCCGCCCAGCGCCCGCGGCCTCCTCGGCCCAGGTCCCCGTTCCTCGGCGGGGAGCCGTCCCTGAGGTCCCGGGCCGCGAGCAGGGGCCTCCCGCCATCGCGGGGCTCCGCTAGCGCCGGTGGCGGCGACAGGCCCGCGTCACCCCGGGGCCCGGGCCCGCGACCCCCGGAGCCGAGCGGGGACCGGCCCTCGGGGACCAGCGAGCACGCGCCTCCGCATCCTCCCGCCCTCGCGCCGAAACCCGGGAGCACACGCACTTCCGGCCGGAAGTGACGACTCACCATAGAGACGGCAGCTAGGGGGCCGCCCGCGGCTCTGACGCTGGGTCCTCCAAGGCCGTCTTAAAGGGGCCGCAGCCGGCACGATGTCGGTAAAAGAGAGAATGAGCGCCTAGGCCCGAGGGGGGAACCCTGGGGCTGGAGAAGCAGGAGGGAGACCCGTCTCTCGGGAGCCTGCCCGGTGCATCCTCCTTTTCCTCCTCACGCAGTCCTGTGAAGGGGTGGGGGTGCGATGATCACCCCTGTGCCAGGTGGGGAAACCGGAGATGGGAGTCCCTTTCCCAAGCTCCGCCTGCGGGAAGGGGCTGCGCAGGCTCCAGCCCAGCACGAGCTTGAAGTTGCAGGAAGGAGGCAGCTCAGGACCGGGGCCCAGGCGGCGGCGGCTGCCGGTGCCTATGGGGACGGTGGGCGCTGCCTGCCGCGGTGCCCGGTACAAACGAGGGCTCCGGGAACGGCGGCTTTGCTCCTCTGACCCCCGTCCGCACGCACCTGGCTTTACCCGGAACGCCGCCCGGAAGGACAACGACCGCAGGATTGAAACCCAGGAGGCATCGTGTCAAGAGCACTCCCTCCCGCCCTGACCGGTGTGGCCCAGTGGATAGAGCGTCAGCCTGTGGGCTGAGGGGTCCTGGGTTCGATTCCGGTCAAGGGCATGTACCTTGGTGGCAGGCACATCCCCAGTAGGGGGTGTGCAGGAGGCAGCTGACCGATGTTTCTAACTCTCTATCCCTCTCCCGTCCTCTCCGTAAAAAAAATAAATAATAATAATAATAATAATAATAATAATAAAGCAGTCCCTCGATGCATGGTTATTCAGACACCCGCGCCCAAGGTGCCCTGGCGCCTCTGGTTGTCAGTGGAGGTTGAAAAGGAAATCCACCGCCCACGGCGAGGCAGGGCTGCGTATCAGCCCACATTTCTCCTCCCGCCTTCCTTTCCCAGCAGCAGCCGCCGAAGGAGCAGCCGGCACACACATGTTTGTGACTGCTTTCTCCCTCCCGGGGATTAAGCATCCGGCCCATGATGGCAGGGAGAACCGGCCTGGGGCGCCGGAGGCTCCAGCTGCCACTCAGCTCCACAGCGCTCCGGGCTCCCCCCCCCCCCCCCCCCCCGCTCCGGCAGCCGGGAGGCCCCGCTGGGAGGCCCCGCTGGGAGGCCCCGCCTGGGCTGGGCCTTGTGGGCGCCCGCAGCCCCCGAATGTCACTCAGCAGCCAGCGTCCGTCTGAGCCACCACCCACTGGGGTCCCAGGGCAGGCCTGGAAGTCACCCTGGCACGTGGCAAGGACAACAGTTACATCTTCGTCCATGTTACCGTGACATTAACGCGAGAGAGAGACAGAGACAGACAGACAGACAGAGGACTAAGGAAGGACTCCAAGACAGACAGACAGACAGACGGGGGGAGGACTAAGGAAGGACTCCAAACTGGACTGAACCCAGTTCCCGTCTTCCGGAGGTTCTCACTTTTCAAGCTGCCACAGGGACGTCAGGGGATGTCACGTGGGGGGCGGTGCCCCGTGACCCTGAGTGCCCATGCCCAGCGACAGCCCCGTAGGGTGACCTGTCGCCCATGTGTCCTCTGGCCAGGTTCCTGCCACACATCATCCGTCTGTCCGTCATGGTGGGAGGCGGCAGAATGTTTAACCCCCTCACCCCCGGGCACACCATCGGTGCCCGTCTGCTGGGCATGCTCCTTGGACACAAGCACCCAGCAATGGAGGGGTCACAGGAGGCAATCAGGGGTCCCTCCCAAGGTGGGCTACCGCAAGCCCTCCTGGAGACGGTCGCACATCGACAACTGTCACCCTGATGGTCTGGCTCTAACCGAGTGTTTCTAGAGTAACGGTCAGGGGTGGAGTGAGGGACAGCTGGAAGCTGCAGCATCATCGGAAATGCTGCAGCATCATAGGAGCCACTAGGTGGCAGTAGAGACCGCGCCCAGACCAAGCCTCAGGGGGAGGGGAGAGGAGGGGAGGGGAGAGAGGATGGGAGGGCTGGGGGAGACCCAGAAGGCCCAGGCAGGAGATGGGAGGCACCTGTCTCCATGGGAAGGGGGCCAGAGGGTCGGTGTGGGTGAGAATGGGCTGGAAGCCCAATGTGTGGAGGCGCAGGCGCCTCTGATAAGAAGGCCCCTCGGGGAGTCGCTGGGCCCCCATTGAGAGCAGGTGGCTTTCCAGATCCCAGGTGGTCCCTGTGGGTGTTATAGGGCCGGAGGCTGCTTGGCCAGATGGTGCCCATCCAGGCAGCAAAGGGCAGAGCACAGGTCTCAGGGGCCTGAGAGAACGACCCAGCAGCTGGTGAGCCCAGCCACGTACCTCACCCTCCTCACCTATGCATTATGGGTAATGACCCTCCTCACCTGTGCATTCGTGGGTAATGACCCTCCTCACCTGTGCATTGTGGGTAATGACCCTCCTCACCTGGGCATTGTGGGTAATGACCCTCCTCACCTGGGCATTGTGGGAAATGACCCTCCTCACCTGGGCATTGTGGGTAATGACCCGCCTCACCTGGGCATTGTGAGTAATGACAGTGCTTCCCTGGCAGGGCCCCCCCCCCCCCCCAGACAGTGCAAGGTATTGTGCCTGGCGCCCAACTCAACCCAGTTGAAATTTCGCCCCCCTCCTGCCCCCAGGGGAATTTTTAAACCGTCTACGCCGCCCCCGAGAGCGTATGAACATGTATTTTGTGGGGGAAATACCTACAGCATTTCAGGTGTAACTTGGATAACATGTTTTTATTTATTTGTTTGTTTATTTATTTATTTTAAAATGTTTTATTGATTTCTTTACAGAGAAGAAGGGAGAGGGATAGAGAGCTAGAAACATCCACCAGCTGCCTCCTGCGCACCCTGCTACTGGGGATGTGCCCACAACCAATGTACATGCCCTTGACCGGAATCGAACCTGGGACCTTTCAGTCCACAGGCCGACGCTCTATCCACTGAGCCACGCCGGTCAGGGCTGTAAGATGTTTTACATAAGTCACGTGCTTTTCATTTTATCAAACCTTAGGAACCTTCCTTTAGGAGATCTTCCTTCGCTGAGGAAATTACATGCTGCTCAGCTAAGCTCCTGTTGACGGTCAGGTCACTATCACCAATAAAACACCGTTAAAAGACGCAGTTTGCTGGGGCTCAGTCAGCCGTCCCGGGTGGGGCCCCACAATCTGCATTCTAACAAGCTCTGCTGACCCTGCCTGTCCCGGGACCCCACTTTGAGAACCACTGCCATTTTGGTCCAGGGAATCCTATTTCCAGGGCCAGCGATTGGCCCGGGAATGCCCACGTGACTGCGTTCTGACCAATGAGTGCTGAGAGGGGTCTCCTGGGCAGCTAGGAGAGGTCTTCCTGGGCCCTGGGCCGGAGGCCTGGAGCTGCCCCAGCACCCAGCAGCCCCAGGGGCGCCGCCGGGCCGGGCAGCACCTGGGGAGAGGGCGCCCCAGGGAAAGGAGCTGGGTCCCTGTGACATGGCTGCTCAGCTGACACCGCCTGCTCCCTGCCCTTCCCCCACAGTGAGCAACACCCCCAGTGAAACAGCCACACTGACCCAGGGCCTCCGACAACCCACCACCGCCAGCAGCTGCCCAGACGGCGTGACAGGGGCGGATGGCGACGCGCCCGGCGCCCGCAGGCCCACCTCGGGCTCCACGGAGCTTTTCCCGGTCAGAACTGCCTGTGAGGGCGGGAGAGAACATGCTCACCCATGGGCCCGCACACCATGTAAGCTCACACACGTGAGATACCCACAGATGGGGTGAGGGCGAATGTTACTGCTCTGACCCTCCCCCCCAGGCCACATCCGAGCTGCTAGAGGGGGCAGCCCCACGGGGAGATTGAGCACAAGGGTCTCCCCCTGAGGGGGTCCGAGGGACGATGGTGCGGCCCAGCAGAAGGCACTCACGCAGCCGGCCAGGCTGCTCTCCCCGCGGCGGCCTGGGCCCTGCGCTGAGCCAGCAGCACGGGCACGGCCCTGGCGGGTTAAGAAGCCACGAGGACCCGGGGGAGAAGTGTGTGGGACCGCAGCGCTCCTAATAATTGTGCATTTTACGGGTTTTCCACCTCGAAGACGCTGAGAGGATGGACCGAGCCAGCGCTGCTCAGTGACAGAGCAGGATGGCTGCCCTCACAGGGATTTGCTCTCAGTGCGATGACGTCTGCTCACCACCCGGCAGTGTTTAAGGACACAGACCTTCCCTCCTTCCTCCGGACGGGAGCACGTGCCCCGAGCGGGCGGGGGTCCCGGGGGCCTGGGCGGGCAGGCACCTTCCTGTGCTGGCAGGTGTCCCGGATGCGGTGAGAATTCCCTGTCTCCCCCCCCAGACCCCCAGACCCCCATCCGCCCCAGGAACCCTGCGGGGCTCTGAGGTGCTCTCACAGGTTGCTGTCTGGACGGGGATGAGAGCAGCTGGCTGGAGGCCCAGACACTGAGGAGGCTTCTGTTCCAGGTGCTGGTCCGGGGCCTCTGCCGGGGAAAACACTCAATGAGGTTCTGCCCCATCGCCCAGGACTGGGGGCTGGGGAGAGGGAGAGGGGACAGGTGGGGACTGCGGTCCTGCGTCCTCCCTGCCTCCCGCTCCTCCCCAGGTCAGGAAGGGACCTGGACCCCGTGTCCAGATGCTGCACCTGTGAGGCCTTGCCACCAGGGGGAGCGCTGAGCCCCTCCAGCAGGTGGCGGTGCGGCCCAGAGAAGAAAAAGGGAAATCATTTTCTCCTTCGGGAGGGGCCGTGCGCTGGACGCGGTGGAGGGTTCCAAACCCGGCGGTGCAAACAGCGCTGAGGAGGGGCTGGCGAGCAGGCGTGGAGTCAGTCTCCGCCTGGTCCACTCAGAGCAGGGCCTGAGGGCGGAGGCCTGGCTTTCAGCCGAGGACTGTGGCTGTGCGGGTGCGGGAGCCGGAGGCAGGAGGCCAGCCTCAGCGCCCACAGGGGCTGCAGGGAGCTGGCCTCCCCCTCGCCCTGGCTGCCTGGAGGCTCCCCGAGGGCAGCCGCTGGGGGGCGGAGAGGGTGGGCCTGAATGTCTGCTCAGAGTGGAGGTCTGTCTGCTGGGCTCCTGGGCCTCCTGCCACACGTGTGGCTGTGAGCGCGTGTGGGAGCGTGTGGCTCTGTGTGGACGTGCATGCGTGAATGCATGAGTTCTGACTACCCACCAAATGCCCGCTGGCGGCCAGGTGGACTGTCCTGCCTGGCATTTGAGGTGAAACTTGATCTCATCCTTGCTATCAGATCTCCGGGCTACAGCCCAGATCATGTGACACACACAGACACATGCATACGCTGGCACACAGATACGTGCACACACACCTCTCCCGGCTGGAGATGCTGTGACAGACTCTCCCGGTTACAAGAGAATCCAGAGGCCGGTGCAGCCAACCTCAGGCCCCTGGCCCCTGGCCCCTGGCCCCTGGCCCGAGCTCCGCCGAGTGGTGACAGATTCCGCGTTGTGCAGAAGCGCCCCCCTGTCGATGGCTCCCCATGGGGCCGCTGGGCTCTTCCGGAAGGAGCAGGGGTGGCAGAGATGACCCCTGGGAGGGCGGAGTGCTCTGGAGACTCTGGCGCAGCCGGTGAAACCCAGGCACCACGTGACCCTCCTGCTCACCTCAGGGCTGTGACCTCTGCCTGGTCCTGCTTCAACCCTTTGACCTTGAAAACAGAGCAGAGAGCTTTCTGTTTCCATCCTGGATGCCGTGGGGTGGAAGGGAGAGGAGAGACAGAGAGAGAGATGTGGATTGGTTGCCTCTTACACTAGCCCGGATGAGGGTCAGGGGTCAAGCCTGCAGAGATCGGGTCCTTTGACCAGAATCCATCCCAGGGCCGGTGCCCTATCCACTGAGCCACACCAGCCAGGGTGCCAGATGCTCCGTGTCTGCAGAAAGTACACCAGCTCCCGCCCCCTGCAGCCCACTCCCCCACCCCTGACCCTCCACGGTGTCTCCGGCAGCGCAGGTGGGCAGGCCCAGAGCGCACCACTCGGCTGGTTACCGACGAGGAACTAGAAAGTGAGAGACGCACAAATGCTTCCCGCGGCCGCGTTCCAGGGAGAACGTGCACGGAGGTTCATCGGGGTTAACAGCCGCAGCGCCTGGGGCTGAGACTCCCCTCCGAGGAGACAGCTGCTCCGCGGGGAGGGCTCCATCTGCCGGTTACCGGGCCCCTCGGGGATTCTGTGAGCGTCTTCACCCCCTGGCCTGGGCCTCCGACTCCGGTGCGGGTGTTCTCACCGGGCAAATGGGGTGGTCACTCTGAGGAGGGGCTGACGGGCAGGCGAGGAGTCACGTCTCTGCCTGGTTCACGCAGAGCAGGTCCTGAAGGGGAGGCTCCATCTGCCGGTTACCAGGCTCAATGAGAGACAAGTGGGTTCTGAGCGCCCGAGCGCCCGGCTCTGAGAAGCATTGGCAGGCGGTGCAAATGCAGAAAGTAGCGGCGAGGGCTCTGCTCTGAGCTGTGTGCACGGCCCGAGGCCCCTGTGGGACAGGGACGGGGTGGGGCTGTGGAACTCCCTGCCTGTAGGGTCCGCTTTGCTTTGTGGGGCCCGGCCTTTCCCGCTGGCGGCAATCTGGGGGCGTGAGCCGCTCGCACCCAGCATCCTCCAGAGGCTCTTTATGGTCCTTCAGAAGCTAATTCCGATCCCCACACCCCAGGCACCAGCTGGACGGCTCCTTAAATCATGAGCTAATGCGGGGCCTGATTAACGCTCTTGACGCCGTCCCCGGCTGATGGATGGTGTGAAGTCCGTGAGTCCCGAGCATTTCACCTCGGCCTCCAGTCCCCGCCCCATGGGGCTGAGCCTCCGTGTGAGCCCAGAAGGAGGGAGACAGCACCAAGGCTGGATTCGGTCCTTAGCTGAGTTCCAGCCAAAGACACAGGCTGTGGGGATCACTGAAAATCACTCCAGTTCATTAAAAACAAGAAAAGCTTCGCCGAAGCCGGTTTGGCTCAGTGGTAGAGCGTCGGTCTGCGGACTGGAAGGTCCCAGGTTCGATTCCGGTCAAGGGCATGTACATTGGTTGCGGGCACATCCCCGGTAGGGGGTGTGCAAGAGGCAGCTGGTCGATATTTCTCTCATCGACGTTTCTAGCTCTCTATCTCTCTCCCTCCTCTCTGAGAAATATCAATAAAAGATATTTTAAAAAAAGAAAGAAAAGAAAAGCTTCGAAGTAACAGGCTGGTGTTTGGGCATTTCTGTCCCAGCGCGGTCTCTGTGGAGTCACTAAACCCAGGGCTGCCCTGGGCACTGCCTGCAGCATGGGGTCTGGGAGGCTAATTACTGACATTGATTCTCTCGGTCAGCGGATGAACCCCTCAGTCACGCGAGCATACTGGCGAGGCGGGCTGGGAAAGGGGGTCGGCTGGTTCGCCCAGAGCAGCCCTCCTCCCCTGCAGGGAGCACGTGACACGCTCCTGTCCACGGCCAAGTGGAGATGACTTGTCATCACGTGCCTCCTGTGTCCTGTGTCTCTCCAGCTGCCATTCTAGCCTTGTCTGTTTCTTTCCTTTTTTTATAACATGTTTTATTGATTTTTACAGAGAGGAAGGAAGAGGGATAGAGAGTTAGAAACATCGATGAGAGAGAAATATCTATCAGCTGCCTCCTGCACACTCCCTACTGGGGATGTACCCGCAACCAAGGTACATGCCCTTGACCGGAATTGAACCTGGGATCTTTGAATCGCGGGCTGTGGAGACAGCCACACACACTGGGCATTTGATGCTCTGAAGAAATGAAGGTTCACTCCTTTAAAGTACGATAATAGTGTTGTAGGGGTTTTCTTTGTTTTTGCTTTTTAAGAGTCCTTTCCTTTCAAAGACACTCACTGAGAAGCCTGCGCAGGATGCTGAGGATTTGCTTAACGGTAATCTGATGGCAGGGGTGGGGTAGCGGGTGGGAGATCAAAGCCGAGAGCAGGTAATCCCAGGAGCTTGGGGATGGGCCCGGGGGTGTTCACAATAGCATCTCCCTCCACACGTATCTGAAACGTTCTACAGTAAGAAGGAGCTCTGAGGGGCGGTTCGCTCTGAGCCGGAGTGTGGGGTGAAGCATCGCTAATGTCTTGAAAGTGGCAAGTCCCTCTTCGCCCTGCAATTCGATTCCCCGGTTCTACGCGCTGCTGCCGCCGCCTCGCTCTGTGTTCACAGCTCCTTTCGCTGCCCAGGAAGGTGTGAAGGCCTCCCGTTGCCTAGCGATGGCTGCAGCAAATCCACCCCCTGCTCTGCGGCATGGTAGTCAAAAATTGATTATCTGGGTGATTTGGAGATTTGACTCCGGATGAACAATTTCTCCCCGGGGCTATGATAAGAGGTGAGCAACAGAAGGGATTGCATGAAGGTGCTGGCAAGTAAACGGCAGTGGTCAGGGAAGCGGGGGAGAGTAGCTGAGGACCCAAACCTTGAGCTCTGCTGTCCAAGACCTCCTGCTCTCTTTTCAGCACCTCTGAGGCTGGACAGCGTCTTGGGCCCAATTTCCAAGGGTGGGCTCCCGTTTTATTCAGCACCTCCGCCCTGGACAGCGCCTTTGGGGCCTGAGGGTGTGTGTGGGGGGGAGGGGGGTTGGGTTAGGGTTAGGCTCAGCTGGTTAGGGTTAGGGTTAGGCTCAGCTGGTTAGGGTTAGGGTTAGGCTCAGCTGGTTAGCACATGATGTTAGGGAGGCCAAGGCCCCAACCTGGAGCTTGGCATCGACCAATGGGCTTGAGAAGCTGAGCTACTTTGCTCTGTTTATAACCATATTGATACGTAATAGGGCCGTTTGCTGGGGAGCCCGAGAGAATGGGTCTGACTCCGTGTCATTAGACCTTCACTCCTGGCAAATCTATTCCAAGTTCATACTCTTCTCTGGGGGGTGGGGATGACCAGCAATGACGCTTTTATATTCAAAAGGACAACGAGGGAGGTTGTGGGAGGAAAGGAAGCCTGCCCCCTAGAGGCAGCCAACTATTCTTGCTCAACAACCAATTGCAGAACTCGATGGCATGCAGCCAAGGCAGTCATTGCCCCCGAATCTGTCGGTCGGGGAATTCGGTGGGTCTCGTTTCTGTTTAGCAGGAATCAGCGCCAAGGTATGCGTGGGGCGGGGCCTGCTCCGTGTCCTCTCATCCTTACTGGGCCTGGGGCGACCCCGGGCACATCCTAGTCATCGGGGAAGGCAGGTGGGCAGGAGGGCAAGCCTGCGCTGCACCAGCATGGCCAAGGGTGAGCCTGAGAGGGGCCGGTGAAGGATGGAGAAAAGACAGACAAGAGAAGAAAGCTGGGTCTGGGTGAGACGCTGGCCTCTCTGATGGAGCACTAGCAACAACACCGTGGACCACAGGCCAAGGCTTTATTTTGTAGCAGATGCCACGGGGCAAAGGAAGGGCTGGTCAAGGTGTTGACAGCCTTCTCAAGGGTTTCCATCTCACTCCATTCCATGCACCTGATCAAACCTGGTTTACTTGGAGCCTCTATCACTCAGGGGAGTGGGGCCATGTGTTCAGACCACAGGTTCAAGCTCACAACCACAGCTGTTGGCTGTCATTGTGCTGGGAGGCTCTGCCCTCCACGCTGGGACCTGCACGTGGCCACGAGAGGACTGTGCCCTCTCCTCAGTCCGAGGCTTGAACCTGCCCAACGCTGTAGCCGCTCCCCACACAAGCCAACTCACACAAGGCTACTTCAACCCACTGCTCACCTCCTGTCTGCGAGCTTTTCATTGGTCAACAGAAATCCCAAGGTCAAGCTCAATGTCAGTGGGGCAGGGAGGTGTGCTGTGCCCACAGTGTGCCCACAGTGTGCACAGAGAATATTTACTGGATAGTCATTTATCACCGCGCCCTCCCCACACACACACACCTGAAAGGCGGTCTGTATTCTCACTGGAAGAGCTCTGAGAGGGACACTGATGGGAGGGAAAAGCTCAACAGCACCCATTCCATCAGCAGCTGCCCTCCTGCCCTCCATCGGTCCTTGAAGGAGGGACAAAATAGGTAACTGACACAGGAACCTAGAAGCTGCTGGCTGCCATCACAGGGCCTAAGGGAATCACATATATCATCTCAGAGAGGAAGGGAGAGGAGAGATAGAAGCATCGATGATGGGAGAGAATCGTTGATCGGCTGACTCCTGCATGTCCCTTACCGGGGACCAAGCCTGCAACCTGGGCCTGTGCCCTTGACCGGGATCGAACCCAGGACCCTTCAATCCACAGGCCAACACTCTCCCCCCTGAGCCAAACGGGCTAGGGCTGCAGTGTTTTTGAGCTGAGCAGTTTTGCCGCATTAAAAGTTCTCCCTGTGTGTGTATCTCTCCCTCTATTTATAGACTCCGGGGGTGGTGAAGGGGGGGGGCAAAGACAGGCAAGGCCTCCAGCACCAGCAGGCAGAGGGACTGCCAACCCTGCCCACAATTTACCGGAGATGTGGCTGTGTTTGCACAGAAATCGCTGGCGCCTCACGCGGGCGGGGAAGAGCAAAGAGACCGAAACCAAAACACAGCCCCCTCGTTACCAAATACCGTGTTCCCGGGAGGTGTCAGCAGCTGTGGAAGCTGCAGAGCGTGGAGCAGCTTCCGGTCCTGTTTCCCTTACGCAGCGAGTCCGCGGGCTCTGTCTGCAGACGGACACAGAGGAGCCGGGAAGGCACACACGTGGGCGTCTCGCCAAGTCCCAGGCCAGTGGTCTCACTGGCGCACCCAGCCCCTACCAGTCTCCCCCTGCGGACCCTCCTCCCTCCCTCCTGCAGAACTGGTACATCCTCCAGCGGGAACTGGGGGGACCGCACCCTCTTGTTAATACTCAGCCGCCTCCCCCGGATCCTGGTTTCTCTCTGCTCCCGAGTGCCACCCCCGGGCGGCCTCACAGGACACGTGGTGTCCCCCTCCCCCATCTGTTACCTGCAAACGGCTGGCCAGCTCCCCCGCCCAGTACCTGTGCCCGCCATCAGCCGCCTCCTACCGCTTCCTGGGGGGCGCCCTCCCGCCAGTGCCAGCGGGGCAAGTGGAGAGGAACTCCTCCCTCCTGCTCTCATCAGGCCTCAAGGTCAGGGCCAGTGTGGCCCACCTCGGTGGCCCAGGCGTGGCCCATGAAATTGGCTCAGGAAATGTGTGTGGACTGGATGGTGCCTCCCCACACCCCCAGCTCCCCCCCCCCCCGGCCCCCTCCACCCTCCCGGAGCTGTCCCCATGTGATGCCCCTCCTCCAAGTCCCCATCCTTCCTGGCATCAATTAAACACGTTTAAATGTGGACTCTCCCCTTAGCTGGTTTTGCCCAGTGGATAGAGCGTCGGCCTGCGGAGTGAAGGGTCCCAGGTTCTGTTCTGGTCAAGGGCATGTGCCTTGGCTGCGGGCACATCCCCGGTGGGGGGCGTGCAGGAGGCGGCTGGTCCATGTTTCTCTCTCTTCGATGTTTCTATCCTCTCCCTTCTTCTCTGTAAAAAATAAATATATTTTGGGGGGGAAATGTGGGCTCTCTCTCGCTTTCCCAGCCTCCGTCCCGCCTGTGCTGAGGGGGGGGGGGGGGGGGGGGGATTCTGGACAAACGTCCAGAGGCCGCCATGAGCCCTGCAGAGGTTTCCTGCAGAATCAGCACCGGGGCCGCCGGCGTTCCGGCTGGAAACCGCGCCAGCCCCGCTCCTCTCCCAGGGATGCTTAATGTTCTGGAAATGAACTCGCTGGGTGTCAGGCCACCCAAAGGCCCCTGGAACCTCTCTATCCGGATCTGTGACAGCGGCGTGCGACGTGCGAGTGACGCCGGGATTGTCTCCGGGGCCGGCGCCTGCACCATCGCTGATTAAACTGTCGCTGGCTGCGGGGGTGGGGGCTGGGGGCGGCGCTCTCTGGCTGCAGGGGAGCCAGGCAGCCGGGATAATGGATAACGGTTGAGGTAAAACTGATAATGCGCTGCTATTACACCGCCTGGGGCTGCGGCTCCAGTTAATTGTGCTAAACGGCTGGGCTGCGTCTGGCTGGCCTGGCTGCTCCCGTCTGCTGAGATGCCCCTTTGTCTGAAGCCGGTCCTTGTTTCTTTTTTTAAAACTGACCTCAGAGAGGAAGGGATAGAAACATCAACGATGAGAGAGAATCACGGATTGTCTGCCTCCTGCACGCCCCACAGGGGAGGGAGCCCACAACCTGGGCCTGGGCCCTGGCTGGGACTCGAACCCTGACCTCCTGGTTTGTAGGTCGATGCTCAGCCCCTGAGCCACCCTGGGTCCTTGTTTCTTTCTCCTCCAACTCCATTCAGACGAGGCGGCTCTTTGCTGCCGGCTGCCTGGGGGTGGGGGGGTCACAGAGGCTTCAGAGCGTGGCCCCTCCCGCTGGCTGTGGACCAGGCGCTGGGCACGGCATCACTGGGGCTGTGACCCCCGAGGGTGCTGTCCGGCAGGACACAGATGCCCGCCCGCAGCCTGTGCTGCCTGGGCAGGGCCATGGGTCAGCCCAGGGTCAGTCTAGGAGCCGGTTTGAGTCCTGCCTCCTCTGTTTTCCAGCCACGAGACCTTGAACCTCAGCCCCTGGTGTAGGAAGTAGCGACATTCCTGCCCCAGCTTCTGAGTTCCCTGGTGTTCCACGGGCTGGAACCGTCTCCCTAAGAGGGTGCTGTGATGCGTGGCTCTGAGGCCCCCAGTGGGGTGCTGCCTGACCCCCCTCCGGCCTCTGCAGCCCCCCTCTGCAGGGGCGGGAGCCCAGCGCCCCCACAGGACATCTGCAGGGCGCCCCTTTGAGCTGTGCAAGGCTCCATCAGTCCTCCCCCCACCCCCCATCTGCCTCGGAGGAGCGGCGGTGGGTGTGACAGAGCAGCTGCCGCTGGGATGGCCCGGGGCCCTGGTGACTTTTGTCCCTTAGCAGCCCAGAGGACGGATTGCTCACTGCCAGCCCTGGCCACCGCGCACACACAGCCTGGAACCCTGACCCCGGTGGAGGGTGCCTGGGGGGAGCTGGCGCCCCGAAACGCCCCTTTCAAACCCTCCACCCCCCCTCCAGGCCAGAGAGCGTCCCCCGATGGTCCCGGCTCAATCCCGCACGGAAAGGAGATTCATTAATGGACAACCGAAGGCGAATTGGGGTGCCCACCTTTTGGGGAACAGGACGAGGCTCCAGCCTGTCAGTGTGGGGGGCCCTGTAGCAGATGTCTCAGCGCTGAGCCGTTTTTTTCTTTTCTTCTTTTAATAAATCTTTATTGTTCAGTTTATTACAATTGTTTCTCCTTTGTCCCCCCATAGCTCCTCTCCACCATGTTCCTACCCCACTCTCTGCCTTACCAGCCCCCCCTGCCCATCCTCATCCATAGGTGTATGCTTTTTGTCCAGTCTCTTCCCGCATCCCCCACCCCTTTCCCCCTGAGAATTGTCAGTCCACTCCCTTGCTGTGCCCCTGATTCTATTCTTTTCACCCGTTTTGAGCCGTTTTCTGTCCCTGAGTCAGACGCCGCGCTAAGGACAAAGTGTGTATAAATAGCTCGCTGGATTTGGTTCGTTAGTTCTGATCCAGGGCGGGCGCCTCTGTGTCCGCGTTTCCCGCTGGTGCTGCTCCGGCCTGTGTCTGCATCCGCGTTCTCCGTCCTTATGGAGGGGGCGCCTGCCCCCTGCCGATGCCCCAGATTTCTCCGAGCAGCTTGTCTCCGGGCTGTGTGCTCCGTGCGGGTCTGCAGAGCCTGGCTGTCCTCACCCACCGACGGCCTGTCCGTGGGGAGACGTGTGGTCCGGCGTCCCTCACGCTCACAACTTCCTGTTCCTGTGTGAGACAGCTGCAGCCTTTCCCTCTTTCCCCCCGTGCATTGTCTACTAGGGGTGTCGAACTCAATCAGAGAAGGGGCCAAAATCTAAAATCCAGCCTAAATCACAGGCCGAATGGTTTACTGAACAGTCATAAACTGTCATTGTGATGGAAACGCAGCGGAGTGCAGTGATGACAGCGCGGTGCGGGCCACATTGCAAGGCCTGGCGGGACGGATTTGGCCCGAGGGCCTTGTGTTTGACACATGTGGTCTATACCGTCTTTGAAAACGTTTGCACGCAAAATCGTTTCTCCTGCTCTCCTTGCTCGGGAGAGCTCTGTGGCTGGCGGGAGTGCCCGGGGGTTGAGCGCCATCCCATGCGGGAAGCAGTGACAGCGTGTGGGCAGGTTCAAGCCTCGGACTGATGAGAGGACCGTCCTCTTGTGACCGCGTGCACGTCCCAGCCTGGAGGGCAGAGCCTCCAGCACGTGACAGCCAGCAGCTGTGGTTGTGAGCTCGGACCTGCGGTCTGAACTCGTGGCCCCACGTGCCTGAGTGACGTGGGCTTCATAGAGTTCAGGTGCGTGTGATTGTGTGAACTGGAAACCCTGAGAAGGCTGTAAACATCTTGACCATAGCCCTTCCTTTGCCTCGTGGCATCGGCTGTAAAGACTCGGCCTGTGGTCCGTGGTGCTGTCGCTGGCTCTCCCACCCAGACCCAGCTTTCCTTCTCTTGTTTGTCTTTTCTCCATCCTTCACCGACCCCTCTCAGGCTCACCCTCGGCCGTACCTGCACAGCACAATCCCAAGCACCGAGAAGTCAGGGTTCGATTCCTGGGCTGGGCACAGGCCCAGGTTGCAGGCTTGATCCCCAGTACAGGGCGTGCAGGAGGCAGCTGATCCATGATTCTCTCTCCTCATTGATGTTGCTCTCTCCATTTCTTTCTGGTATATAAATAGAAATAAGACTCAGGAATAATCCTTGGCCTTCCCCCAAACGCTGGGGAAGAACTGAAGCTGGAAGGCCTGTCAGGACTATCCCCACAGGGTCACTGCAGGGTAATCAGAACCTGGGTGGCCAGGCGGGGGCCCGGCAAGGCCTGTGGGTCCCGGTCCCGCTGTGACTCAGTCTCCAGACGCCCCAGCAGGCATCTGCTCACTATCATTAACTCCTCCCTCTCCCTGCGAACCGCCTCACCTCCCTGTAAAGACTGGCCCTCTCCTCCCTCCTCCGTCCGGAGGGGCACAGACTCACCTTCGGAGTCCCCGTGCTCCGGGAATCCCCCAGGCGCTACATATTACAACGTGCTTTTCTCCTGTTAGTCTGCCTTATTTTATTTTAAAAATATTCTTATTGGTTCAGAGAGGAAGGGAGAGGGCGAGAGAGAAGCATCAGTGATGAGAGAGAACCATTGATCAGCTGCCTCCTGCACGCCCCCTACTGGGGATCAAGCCCATAACCCGGAATGTGCCCTGACCGGGAATCGAACCGTGACCTCCTGGTTCATAGGCTGATGCTCAGCCCCTGAGCCAGGCCGGCTGAGCTGCCTTATTTTAATCATTGGACGTGCTAGGAGAACCAAGAGAGGAAGAGGGACCCCACCCCACCCGGGTCCCTCACTGGGAAACGGTGAAGCCGAACTCAAGACAGTGGAGAGAAAACCAGGAGGGGACGGGTGAGCTGGGCCGGAGCTGTGTGCCTCCGCTCTGGCCGCTCCGAGCTCTCCTGAACGAGCAGCATCCTTCTCCGCGTGCGTCTGTCCGGGTCTCCGCCCGGAACTGTCCCGGGAACAAAGGCCCTTTGTGGGTGCTGGGCCTCGGTACCTCCCTCCCTCCCTCCCTCCCGGCGTCTGCAGAGGAGTTCAGCACGCACGGCCAGTGCTGAATTCCATTCCTTGATGACAAAAGCAGGGGCGGGAGGGAGGGGGTTGCTGTAGCGACCAGGGATGGGCCTGGATTAATCTGGAGAGGAACGGGGATGGACGCGCCAGCCCTCGGCAGGAGGCCTGAGGCTGAACCGGCCACAGGGCCTCGCGTTCCCCCTCAGCCCCGTGTGGGGCGGGAGGGGTGGCGGGTGGGGAGAGAGAGAAACTGCGGGATGAGAAGCCCGGGGCCCGGCGGGTGATGCTCCCAGCTCCCGGGTCTTTACGTGTGCGGTTTTGTAACCGCTCTCAGGCCCCAGAGACAGAGGGTGCCGCTGCGGGTACCCAGTTTGTCCTTCTGCGTCTCCACCCAGAGGCAGCGAGCTGGGCCAGCCCCTCGCGGGGGGACAGTACGTGAGTCGTTTCCACTTCCAGGTCATTACGAGCAAAGCTGGCACAGCCCGCCTCCTCCAAGCCTCCCCCTCCACCCCCAGTGATCATCTGCCCGGCTGGGCCGCGGGCACACCCTGCCTGGCGCCTGGTTCCCGCGGGGCAGGGACACCTGAGCCGGGCAGAGCCACGCCCCTCACCCACCTGGTCCGCAGCTGCCGCCACCCGGTGCGCTTCAGTGACAGCTGCTGCCAGTGAGACCGCCAGGCCGCCCACAGAGTCCAGCGTCTCCTTTCCAGTGACCCCTCCCGGCGAGGGGGGGGGGGGGCGATCATCTCCGTCCTCACCCGGAAGCTGAGGTCAGGGGTTAGGACACTTGTGAGCCTCCCCCCCTGGGGCTCAGGGGCTGAGCGTTGACCTGTGAGCCAGGAGGTCAGGGCACAGGCCCGGGTGGTGGGCTCCATCCCAGTGTGGGGCGTGCAGGAGGCAGCCGATCCCTGATTCTCCCCCATCAGGGATGTTTCTCTCTCCTTCTTCTCTGACATCCATGGAAATACATATAAACATTAAACTTGTGAGGCAGCCAGGTCTGGGCGGCAGCCGGGGTCTGAGCTGGGCTCACAGCAGCATCCACACACAGTGCGGGTTCCCAATCCGTGTGTCCCTCCCACATCGATGTTTCTCTCCTCCCCCCTCCCTTCCTCCCTAAAAACCGACGGGAGAAACACCCTGTGTGAGGATTAATGACAAATATCAGACGCACCGGCTGCTGGAGGGGCTCAGCTGTTGGAGCTTTGCTCTGTGCCCGGACAGGCTGCAGGGATTCTCGGTCAGGGCACACACCTGGCGGCAGGTCTGACCCCAGGGAGGAGCGCGGGGAAGGCAACCAATCGATGTTCCTCTCTCCCTCCCTCCAGCTCTCAGCCTGTCCTGGGTGGCCTTTCCCCGCACCCCCTCTCCCAGGCTCCTGTGATGCCACCCTCCTGCCGCCCCGCCCCGCTGCTCCGAGAGGCTCCGCGAGGCTGCCCTCCCATTTTCATTAATTTCTGTTGAATAATTAAAACCAAGAAGTCAACACTTTCACCTAAACCCAGATTGCACCATGTGTGCTTTTCACAATTGTCACCCCCGGAGCACTGAGCACGCGGGAGCCTCCTTCCCCAGACAGGGGCCGAGCCACGGCCTGGGGCCGGAGCCCAGTGCTCGGCTCAGCTGTGCCCGCTGCGGGCTTTGGATGGTGGGTGGTGGATGGATGAGTGGGTGAGTGGGTGGGTGGGTGTGGGTGGATGGTGGATGATGGGTGGTGGGTGGTACATGGATGGATGGGTGGTGGTGGTAGTGGGTGGTGGGTGGGTAGATGAATGCACGCTCGCACAGGTAGGTGGGTGATCTTGGGGCTGTACCGGGAACCCCATGATGAGGCCCCTTTTCCCACCTCCCCAGGCCCCACCTGCAAAGCGGGGGTCAGAGGAGGGTGCCGGGAGGGGAGAGCCCTGTCCTGGACAATAGTTTTTCGCTTCCAAGTTTAAAATATGTCACTTTTAATTACGTCTGAGCCGTGTGCCCTGAGGCTTTCTGTGTAAACGGCTCTCAATAAACACAGCTTATTAATTATTATTAATTATTTCCCTGAACAGCGGCGAGGGGAGGCAGGCCCCGCGCAGCCCCGGTCAGTACCAAACCCAGGGCAAGAGGGGCACTGGGGGGAGAGGGGGGAGGAAGCAGAGGGCGGGGTGAGACCCACACAGCCAGCCAGCCAGCCCTCCATGATGACCAGGTCTCCCGAAAACACCACGCAGGAGACGTCAAAAGCCTGATTCATTGCACGTGCGATTTCTGAGGTACACACTACCCCACCCCCCGCCCCCGTTCAAGACACCAGCACTGTAACCCCCACTTATAAAACTGCTGGGGATTTCACACCGGGACCCTGCCTGGAGCCAGGCCCCCCTGGACACCGGCCTCGGGGCCTGGATGGAGCAGGGAACCGCTGCACAAGAGGAGGGGAAGACGAGGGGACGCTGGCCAGCAGGTTCCAGGATCCATGCAAAGCAAGCGTCCCCAGACTTGGAAGCTCAGGCCTGGACACTGGTGTGCAGGACACTGGTACTGGGCCGGGGGGCGAGGGGGGGGCCGGGACTGTGTATCTCGGCCAAGCACTGTGCTGAGCCATCTCTACCCACCCCTCCCCTCCCCTCCCCTGCTGAGCTCCCCGCAGTGCACAGGCATGTGGGGGGAGGTTCTGGGGGACCAGGGTCCAGGGTCAGAGTACTGAGCCTCAGGGTGTCTCATGCCTGATCCCCCGCCCCGGCCCTGGGACCCCCCTGGCTCTGAAGGAAGAGGTGGGGAGGGCAGGCTGGGCAGCAGGGCCGCGGGGAGCTGGGAACTCCCCCGGGAGGGCAGGTGTCTTTGTTCGGTTTGCTTCACAAACAAGCCAGCTGCCCCGCTCCTCCATATTCATGAGCCTCCAGCCCCATATGCAAATGTATGCGGGAGTCAAGCCGGCTGGGCTGTTTTTAGCCGAGGCAGAGGCGGCGATCCGGCTGACTCCGCGGGAGGTGTGCGGTCCCTCCAGCCCCTTCTGCCCGGAGCACCTGGGTGCCGCTCGCTCCAGGGTCCCCCGGGGCCGTGCCTGGAGGGCAGTGGGGGGCAGGGGTGGGGTTCCTGATGGATCTCCAGTGTGTCTGATCCCTGGGACCCCAGGTTTCCTCGTTGGGGGTGGGGTGCTGGAGGGAGGCAGCCACTTGGGTGCCGGGAGGAAGGGCTGGAGGGCCCTCCCGCCGTCCTCCGGCCTTACCTCTGGGCGCGGGTCCGACTTCTCTCTCTCCTGCCACCCGCCTGCTCCTCCGGCCCTCTGCCCCCGCACCTCACGCACCTCATGAAGCGTCTAAGACGGGAGGCAGAAGGAGGCTCCTCCGCCAAGAACTCTTAAGACTCTGGTGTGGCGCCGGAATCGGTTTGGCTCAGTGGATAGAGCGTCGGCCTGGGGACTAAAAGGTCCTGGGTTCGATTCCAGTTAAGGGCATGTACCTTGGTTGTGGGCACATCCCCAGTGGGGGGTGTGCAGGAGGCAGCTGATCGATGATTCTCTCTCATCGATGTTTCTAACTTTCTATCCCTCTCCCTTCCTCTCTGTAAAAAATCAATAAAATATATATTTA
The DNA here is from genome assembly GCF_014108245.1 of Pipistrellus kuhlii. Lineage (NCBI taxonomy): Eukaryota > Metazoa > Chordata > Mammalia > Chiroptera > Vespertilionidae > Pipistrellus > Pipistrellus kuhlii. Next base: position 1,315,002 of record NW_023425545.1, on the reverse strand, counting down.
AAAAACAAACAAACGCAAACAACCCAATTTAGAAATGGACGAAGACCCGAGCAGACACCGCCCAGGGCAGGCAGGCCGGCCGAGTGAGCTCCCGGGCGCTCCCCAAGCCGCTGACAGGGAACCACAGACGAAGGACCAATTGGGAACTCGTGGAATGCCCGCCGGTGCCCACGTGACCTCCTGCGTGGCTTGCGTGGGGCCTGGGCCGCAGGAGCAGCACCTGAGCTCCCAGGCCCCGCCCGGAACTGCTGAATCAGAACCCAAGTCCAGCAGCCTGTGCGTCACAAGCTCAGGACCTCCTACTCGGCGCTCGCCCAGACCCGAGACAGGCTTTCTCCACCCGCCTCGACGCCGTGGGGACCGAGCTGGTGGGGACCGAGCTGGTGGGGACCAAGTCGGAACGGACCGAGCTGGGGGGGAATCAGTAGCCATTCCTGGGACCCATACTGGAAGCCAGTGCCCATTACTTAGTTGGAGGCCAAATAACCAGGCTAGTCCAGACCCCCATTTCATCATCCCGAGGTCCTGCCCATGCCCCGGACCTCCCACCTGGGCCCATAGCGCCCCCTAGTGACCACACCCTGCCTGGCACCCAGACCTACATCGGGTCCCAGACCTTCATGGCGGACCTAGTAGGCCCACCTGGGGCCCAGGCCACACACCTGGAACACAGACTTGTATCCGGGGACGAGATCTCTATGGGTAACCATGACAACTATCCCATAGCCCAGATGCTCAGGTGAGGGACCAGTGGGGTGCCAGGACCCGTCTGGCCTGGGTCCGCAGCGCAGTCCGTGCCCCGGGCAGAGAGTGCCCTCTGTTCTCAGACCTCACACTCCGCAGCCGAGGCCCAGCAGGGTCGCTGGAGAGGCGCACGGGGCCGGGGAAGGCCCCGGAGAGGCGCACGGGGCCGGGGAAGGCCCCGGAGAGGCGCACGGGGCCGGGGAAGGCCCCGGAGAGGCGCACGGGGCCGGGGAAGGCCCCGGAGAGGCGCACGGGGCCGGGGAAGGCCCCGGAGAGGCGCACGGGGCCGGGGAAGGTCCCGGAGAGGCGCACGGGGCCGGGGAAGGTCCTGGAGAGGCGCACGGGGCCGGGGAAGACCCCACAGCCTGACACAGAGCCCAGCCTCTGACGAGGGGCAGGAACCCGGGGGCCCAGACGTCCCCCCCCCCGGCTCCCCCAGAAAAGATGAGAAACAGCCACTCCTCCTCTGCACCTCACATCCCAATAAAATATTTATTATTTCCAGAAATAAATCTTTAAAAAAGAGAGAAAAGAGTCTCTATTGCTGTCCCCCGAAGGTCAGGTCCTTGGTGACTGAGTGTCTGCAGCTGCAGGGCAGTGCGGCTGGGCGGGTCCAGGTGGGAGGCACCTGCTGCAGCCGAGGCCGCCTCCTCTGGCCGGGGGGCGGGGCAGCCCGGAGGGTGGCTGGGTGGCCCAGTGGGAGGGGCTATAAACAGGATGGGGTGGCAATGTTTCTGAGGGCTGGGCGGGGGCAGGCATGCTGCACGGGGTGCACAGAGGATCCGGAGGTGGGTGGGAGTTGGACGGACACAGACACAGCACTGAGGGGTGGGGGCCTCGGGGGCAGTGGGCCGGGGCAGCCAGGGCCCGGGCCAGGGGAGTGATGGGCAGAAGCGCCTGCAGTGGATGCGGGAGGCTGGGGCGGGTGGGGAGCAGGCCATGGGAGCAAAGCGGTGTCTGGAATGGCAGCCGTGCCAGGAGAAGATCCGGTGGAGAGAGAGGAACAAGCAGGAGGAGGACACAATGCCGCCCCCGCCCGAGGTCCGTGCAGCGGGGAGCAGGTGTGGGAAAGGGGCCTCCCCCAGCCCCTGCCCCTCTGGCCACACCCCAAACTCCTCCGGAGGGACAAGGCCGCCCCCTCCCGGGACCCTGGCCCAGGAGGCCAGGACCCCCTCCACCTGCCAGGCCTGCCTCTGCCCCTGCTCCTGGCCGGGGACCCTCTGGCAGCCCCACAGCTGTTGGCCTTGCTGCGGCCATGAGCCCTGGGAGGAGGAGGGGGAGGAGGGGGAGGGGAGGAGGAGGAGGGGGAGGAGCCTGCCCCGGTGGGCACTGCCCCAGGAGCCGCCCTCCCTGCAGCCTGGCGCAGGGAGGAAGCCCCGCTTGGGGGGGTCGCTGGAGCTCGGAATCTGCTGGTGCTTCTCCGCCCGTGGGCCGCCGGCGCCTCACAGGCAGGCCCGGCACAGGGCCACCTGGCCCCGGCGGAAGTCCCGGCAGGGGCAGAGCCGGCGGAGCTTGGCGCTGGCGCCCGCGCAGCTGAAGAGCAGGGGCTCCTTCTGCAGGAGGCACTCCCGGCCGGGCTGGGCGAAGGCCGGGTACAGGTGGTTCATCTCCCACTCGGTGCTGTCGCAGGGTACCTGCAGCCTGCGGGCACCAGGGCGGTGGCACTGAGCAGGCGCAGAACGCCCAGCGGTCCTGGCCCCCCCCCCCCCTCGCCCTGGCCGGCCCGGCCCAAACCGGGGAAGGATTTTCTAGGAGCTGCCAGACAGACCCTGGCCCTCCGCGCCTTTCCCACCTGCTCGGAGTGGGGGGGACAGGAGGGTGGGCCTGGCTGATCCACCGGGGAAAGCCTGGGGAGGATGCTGGGGGGGGTGGGGGGCAGGGAGGCCCCCTCGGTGCGTGGGGCTGAGGCGGTGCGGGGAGTGTGGAGCTCCAAGGGTCACCTGCTGGGACGGTCCCTCCCTGACCCCCCAGGCCCCCCGGGCGGCCGGCCGGGCGGGGGCAGGCCTGGCCGGGCGGAGGGGGCGCTCGCTCACTTCTGGAAGGCGTCCTGGCTGTTGAGGAAGGGGAAGAAGGAGGGCTCGCAGACAAGCCCGCGGTCCAGGCAGGCGTCCGTGCAGGCCCTGCCCGCGGCGGCCAGCCAGGCCCGCAGGGAGTGCGCGGGGGGCCAGGCCCCGGGGGCCAGGCTGGCGTTCCGGGCCCATTCGAGGTGGGTGGCGTTGGGGGCCAGGACGAAGGGGCTCTTTGGGGCTCCAGCTCCTGGCGGGGCGGGGGCCGGGGCTGCGCAGAAGTCCTGTCGGGAGAGAGCAGTGAGGGGGCAGGGCCACGGGGGCCGAGGGCCACGGCTGACACGGGGGTGCATCTCCGTGGGGGCTTGCTGATGCGGGCGGCCTGCCGGGGTCGGCACTGATCTGTCTCCAAGGAGGATGGGGGGAGGCCAGGGAACCCACCCAGGGCCTCAGGCCTGGCCTCTGACAGCAATGCTGACCCCACCCTCAGCTCCCTCCCCACCGGCTGTGCGGGAAGGAAGGGGACAGAAGGAAGGGCTGGGGAAGCAACAGGAAGTCAAACGGACGCAGCCTGGCGCCCTCCTCTGGTGGGATGGAGTTGGGAGGGGGAGCAGAGGCCCCTACCTGGTGCTGGATGTAGGCATGGATTCGCTCCAGCATCCCCTCACAGGTGTACTCGTAGGGCAGGTACGGCTCCACCTGGGGGGCACAGGCAGACGTGGGCAGACCTGGTGCCCAGCCCCGCCGTGCTCAGCACGGGGAGCGGAGATCTGCCCCTCTGCTCGGACCCTGCTCCTCCGTTACCCCGGGGGCCCCGGGGCTCAGGACCTCCCTCCACGCTGGTCCCAGCCTCACTGCGCTTCTCCCCTCTCAGACACAGGCCCTGATGCCTCCTCCCTCAGCCAACCCAGCCCTCCCCCTCCCTCAGCGACACCGCTTCCAGGAAGCCGCCGAGCACCCCCCACCCAGTGGCCCAGGCCCACTGTCCTCTGTGACACCCAGACTCCGCGCCTGGGCCATCGTTTCCTTCTTTCCTCCCTCCCTCCACCCTGTCCTCCCTTCCTTCCTCCTTCCCCTCCCACAGATGCTTTCCCCCCTGCTTTTCAGAGACGAGACTCCCTACAAATGCTCCGCCTGCCCCCAGCAAACCCGTGCCACACGGGGATGCGAAGGCCGCGCCAGCCGAGTCCCACCTGCGCGAACCCCCGCAGAGGCGGCACCAGCCTGGGAGCGGCCCCCACCGGGTGACCACCGCTGCCCGCACGGCCTCCCGGCCCCTCACCGGGAGCGGCCTCACCTGGCGGACAGGTGCCACGGCAGACCCACTGAGGCCAGGGGTGGCTAAAGCCCCCCCAGAGCCGGGGCCAGCGGGCGGGGCCTCGGGGCTCTCACCTGTGCTCCTCCCTTCACACGCGCCCAGCGGCCTGGGCGGAACCCGGGAGGAGACCCGCACGTGGCCGCCGGCGCCTGGGCTCACCTGGGTCCTCATGATGGCCTTGACGGCGGCCTCGAACTCCGCCGAGTTGTTGTAGTCCACGGTCCACACGTGCGGCCTCCCGATGAAGCGTTCCGCGTACGGGTGCTGCGAGAACACCTGGGGGCGGGGCGGCGTGTGCAGCCCCGCCCACCGGCCCCGCCCCGCCCATAGACCCACCCACTAGCCTCAGCGCCCCGCCCACCGGCCCAGCGCCCCGCCCACCGCCCATAGACCCACCCACTAGCCTCAGCGCCCCGCCCACTGGCCCGCGCCCCGCCCACCGCCCATGGACCCATCCACTAGCCTCAGCGCCCCGCCCACCGGTCCCACCCGGGCCCGCCCGCCCGCCCGCCCCCAAACTCCCCGCCCACTGGCCTCATAGCCCCTCCCACCGACCCCATCTCCCCGCCCACCGGCACAACGCCCTGCCCACTAGCCTCAGCGCCCCGCCCACCCGACCCCAACGCACCGCTCACTGGCCTCATAGCCCCACCCACCTGCTCCCATAGCCCCTCCCACCGACCCCGCCCACCGCCCATGGACCCACCCACTAGCCTCATCGCCCCGCCCACCGGCCTAGTGCCCCGCCCACCGCCCTCAGCCGCCGTCAAAGGACCCACCTCCCATAGACCCGCCCACCGGCCCAGCGCCCCGCCCACTGCCAATAGACCCGCCCACAAGCCTAGCACCCCGCCCACTGCCAATAGATCCGCCCACTGCCCCAGCACCCCGCCCACCGCCCATACACCCGCCCACTAGCCTCAGCGCCCCGCCCACCGGTCCCATGGCCACACCCGCCAGTCCCAGCGCCCCGCCCACCAGCCCCAGTGCCCCGCCCACCGGTCCGAGAGTCCCTTTGCTCCAAGCCTTGGCCTCCCTCCTCCAGGACCTGCGGGGTCCCCATCTCAGACCCTCAGATCTGGGGCTGGGTCCCCACTCACCTCCCTGGAGGTGGGCTTGCCGCGGAAGAACTCGTGGTTGAGGGAGCTGTGGGGCGGGCTGAAGCGGGACTGCAGGAAGACACAGCCGTTGGCGATGGCCTCCAGGGGCGCGGGGCCCTCGTAGGGGAAGCCGAACCCTATGAAGAGCTGAGAGAGGCGGGCAGCGGTCAGGCCAGGACCACACGCAGCCCCGGGGCGCAGGGCGGGGTAGGGGTTGGGCGTTCACGCACAGGAGGCAATGGCGGTGAGGGGGAGGGGGGAGAGGAAAGAGAGCTCAGCCCAGCCAGGGTGGCTCAGTGGTGGAGCATCGACCTATGGACCAGGAGGTCAGGGTTCGATTCCCGGTCAGGGCACAGGCCCAGGTTATGGGCGTGGGGCGAGCGGAGGCAATCAATGATTCTCTCTCATCTCTGATGTCTCCCTCTCTCTCCCCTTCTCCCTTCCTCTCTGAATTAAACAACAACAATAATAATAATTTAAAAAAAACAACAGCCCAGCCCAGCTGGTGCCACGGCCAGTGCCTCCCCTCCCTGGCCTCGGTTTCCCCATTGTGAAATGGGGGGCAGGGGAGACCATCGGTGGCGTTGCTGCTCTAAAGGCCGGTTCTGCGGGGGGAGGGGAACCGTGGACCCCACTTCAGCCGCCTCAAAGGACCCTGACCATTCACCCCGCAAACACCAACCCGCACCCAGCTCCAGCCCGGAGAGCGCCCGGACGGTGACAGTGACAGTGAGACGGTGACAGTGAGGCGGTGTCACCCGGACGGTGACAGTGAGGCGGTGACAGCTGCGGCTCACCTTGGCCTTGCGCAGCAGCTGCTGGAACTCGGGCTGCGGCAGGAGCCCGTGGTTCTTGACGAAGGCGGGGACCTCCGGGGGCCGCTGGCTCTCATAGAACACAGTGCCATGGACCTCCATGTGCGCACTCAGGATGCTCAGCACCTTCTCCTTCCCCTGGGGGGGCGAGGGGGTGGGAGCCGGCCGCCCGTGGACCAGCCCTAACCCGCTGTGTGGCCCCGGCACAGCCCCCCTCCTCCGACCCTCCATCTTCTGTCCCTGTTCCCTGACCACTACAGTGAGGGTCAATCTGCAAGACGGTCACGTGATAAGCAGGAGGAGGAGGGCGGGAGGAGGGGGGAGCACGCAGAGGTCACCTACCTGGAGCTGCCTCGTGGCCAGGGGGGCAGAGAAAAGAGGGGGGAGCAGGTCAGTGCCCGGCGAGCAGGCACCCTGCCCGCAGGCAGCACTCCTCCGGGACCCCGCCCTGAAAATGGGGTGCCAATCCCTGGTCCTCTCCCGCCTTCTCCACGGCCCCCCATCCCACAGAGCCCCCAAGTCTCACCTAAGCCCCTTCCCATCCCAGGCAGGAGGGAGGAGGGAGGGGGGAGGGGGGAGGAGGGAAGGGGGGAGGAGAGAGGGGGGAGGAGGGAGGGGGGAGGAGAGAGGGGGGAGAAGGGAGGGGGAGGGGGAGGGGGGAGGGGGAACGAGGGAGGAGGGAGGGGCGGAGGGAGGGGGGGGAGGAGAGAGGGGGGAGGAGGAAGGAGGGAGGGGGAAGAGGGAGAGGGAAGTCACAGGCCTCAATCAAGGACACTGAGTTAGGGGCGGGAGGGGGACAAGGGGCCAGCCCTTGGCGGTGGGACCTCTCTCCTGACCCACGAGCGGGCGCCCTCCTCGGGGTGTGCGGGCGGCGGCGGTGGCGGGCGCACCTTCCAGATGCTGGCCTCCTTGCCGTACACCACGGCCATGTTGTGGGCCTTGCCGGCCTTGACGCGCTGCTTCTCTGTCTGGTTCAGCTCCTCCGACACGAAGCCCATGAAGGAGTTGTCGGGCGTGTGAGCTGCGGCCAGACAGGCAGGAGGGAGGGAGGGAGGGCGTCACCAGGACACCAGGCTCCCAGGCCGCCCGCGTGGCAGGACGGGAGGGGCTGGGGTGGAGGGCTTGGGGGCAGAGCACCCACCCGCGCCCTGGCCTGGCCTCTCCCCCCCCCCCCTCCCCCTCCCCCTCCCCCTCCCTCTCCCTATCCCTCTCCCAGAAAAGGTCACCGGCCTCGGGCGGGCGCGAGGAACCCTGAGGGGCGTTTGCTGGGCCTGGGCTCATTTCTGTGATGTCTCGGGAGGCTCTGCCCGGCTGGCAGGGAGGGGCCCCAGGAGGGTGGACCAGGCCCTCCCTGGCTCCCCGGCCCCATTGCCTGGCCAGCCCCATCCTCCCTCCCTCCCCGCTGGCTCCAGCTGGGCTGCCACCCAGGCCTCTCCCTCGTCACCATCTCCTCCCTATTCTCCGAGCTGAAGACTCAATCCCTCGTTCCGCGCCCTCCCCCAGGAGGGGCAGGTTTAGGACACAATGGGCAAACCAAGTGGACATGGCACAGGAAGTACGGCAACCAATTAAAATAACAGGACGGCCAAAACCGGTGTGGCTCAGTGGATAGAGCGTCGGCCTGCGAACTGAAGGGTCCCAGGTTCGATTCCAGTCAAGGGCATGCACCTGGGTTGCGGGCACATCCCCAGTGGGGAGTGTGCAGGAGGCAGCTGATCGCTGTTTCTCTCTCATCGATGTTTCTAACTCTCTCTCCCTCTCCCTTCTTCTCTGTAAAAAAATCAATAAAATATATTTTTTTTAAATAACAAAATAAAATAACAGGACGATTAAGCAGGAGCTGGGGCAGAGATGGGGCGGGATGAGGCCAGGGCGAGGGCAGGCGGGGAGGGGTATTGGGGGGCAGCCAGCCTCCCGGGAGCTCCCTGGGAGCTGCCCGGCGATGGGGAGGAGGGCTGCTGGTGCCTGGCTGCCGGCACGGGGTGTGCCACTGAAGCCGGCAAGCAGCTCTGGGTTTTGTTTTCTCTCTCTTTAACTTATTCAACCAATTGACATTTTCTGAGGACCTCAGGAGGCGTTAGGGAAATAAAGATAAATTGGCCAGTGGCTCCTTCTTTAGTGATTCATAATCTATCAGTGAGAGTAAATGTGTTTGCAAATAACTCTCATATGATTCAATATATGCTTTAACCGAATGAGGAGTATTTGAGAGTTATAAAAACGTTCTGCCTGGAGTAGGAGATGAGGGGATCCCTGAAAGTGATGGCAGAGAGGGAACATTTCACACGGGGTTTTGGAGGATGAGTAGGAGTTTGCCAGGTTTGGACCTCCACATCCAGGGGCTCCACCCCAGGACAAGTCCTTATTTTGTCCGTGTGGATTATTTTTAAAAAGATATATTTTATTGCCGAAACCGGTGTGGCTCAGTGAATAGAGCATAGGTCTGCGGACTGAAGGGTCCCGGTTCGATTCCGGTCAAGGGCATGTACATTGGTTGCGGGCACATCCCCGGCAGGGGATGTGCAGGAGGCAGCTGGTCAATGCTTCTCTCATCGATGTTTCTAGCTCTCTATTCCTCTCCCTTCCTCTCTGTGGAAAATCAATAAAATATATTTAAAAAAAAATATATATATATATTGTTGATTTTTTACAGAGAGAGAGAGGGATAAAGAGTTAGAAACATCAGCCGAAGCCGGTTTGGCTCAGTGGTAGAGCGTCGGTCTGCGAACTGAAAGGTACCAGGTTCGATTCCGGGCAAGGGCATGTGCATTGGTTGCGGGCACATCCCCGGTAGAGGGTGTGCAAGAGGCAGCTGGTCAATGTTTCTCTCTCATCAACGTTTCTAGCTCTCTCTCCCTTCCTCTCTGTAAAAAATCAAGAAAATATAAAATAAAAAAAAAGTTAGAAACATCAGTCAGCTGCCTCCTGCACACCTCCCACTGGGGAAGTGCTTGAAATCAAGGTCCATGCCCTTGCCCGGGATTGAACCTGAGACCTTTCAGTCCGCAGGCTGACGCTCTATCCACTGAGCCACACCCGCTATGGCTCCGTGTGGATGATTACAGAAGCCTCTCACCCCATCTCCTGCTTCCCCCACGCCCATTTCACCACGCCCGTTCCCTCGCTGTCCCTCCCCTCCACCCCCATCCCCGCGGCCTCTCTCTGGAAGGCCCCGGAGGGCAAGGCCAGGCGCTGCGGTCCCCACACCCAGGCGGCTCCCCACCTGCGCCCGCTCCCTGCCCCCGGCAGGGGCACACTCGTGCTGGAGGGGGAGCCAGGCTTCCCGGGGAGCCGAGGCCTGGCATGTGGGGGGCGGAGCGGCCTCCGGGGGGCCCCTGGGAACCGGGCCCGCCCCGCCCGCGGCGGACGCTCACGGAACAGGGTCATGAACTGCTGGGGGCGGAGGTTCCAGTAGCCCCAGGTGGTGCGGTAGCCGTGCAGCGTGGCGTACTCCTCGTGGTTGTAGGCGGGCTCCGTGCCGAAGGTGTCGATGACCCGGAGCCGGCACCTGCCCCGGGGACGGGAGCCAGGGTCAGCCGCCTCGGCATCTCCTGGGCCGGGTGCCCACAGGGGCGGTACACGTGAGGCGAGAGCATGGGCTGACAGCGCTGTGTGACCCAGGCGGCACCCTGACCCGGGGATGCGCCCAGCACCGGGGAGGAGGGAATATCCCATCATCCCATCGAGCGGATGACAACCGCCCGGGATCTCGGGGCCGTGGGACCACGAACCCACACTGCCAGCGGTTAGGCTGCCCCCAGGAGCTCCGAGGGGAGGCCCTGCCTGGGGGGGTCCCCCACACGGTCCCGGGGTCCCCTGTACCATCTGCACTTTCCCCTGAGCCCAGGAGCCCGCTCCCCAGGCTGTGCCTGGCCGTCTGGCTGAGGTGCAAAGGGCAGGGCCCGGGCCGGCAGGGCGGGCACACCCTGGCCAGGCAGCGCCTCAGGTCCCCCTGCCAGTCTGGCCACGTCCGGTGGCCTCCAGCTGGGCAGGCTCTGACCCACCGAGGCCGCTCCCGACGGCCACAGCCCCCTCCCTCCTGCGCCCCCCCTCCCCCCCTCCGGGGCTGGGCACCGAAGACCCACTCGCCCCAGGAGCTCCCTCCCCGCTCCTCCCCGGACCAGGCCGGCCACAGCTGCTGAGGCGGCCCTCCTCCTGGATGGGGGGGCGGTGAGCAGCGAGCACATTAATAATAAAAGCGGGAACCTGCCTGTCACTAATGAAACCACAGGGACCGTCACCGAGGCGGGCGCCGACGCCACGCAGAGCCGGCTCCGGTGCCGCATACCCCGGGCCCCGCGTCTGCCAGACCGAGCGTGGCCCTGCCGTCCCCTGGGCGGGGTGCGAGGGCCCCACAGAGGGCGGGGTGCGAGGGCCCCACAGAGGGTGGCACTGCCGTTCCCCGGATGGGGTGCGAGGGCCCCACAGAGGGCCCAGCCGCAGAGCACTGTCCCTTCCCTCCCCCTCCCGCCTGCACTTCCCCTCTGCCCCCAGCCCGCCCCGCAGCAGAGGGCCACCGGGCACCGTGGTTCCTTGTCCCTGGGGTCAGCGGGGGGTGGGGGGCAGGCTCCTTGGAGGAGGAAGGGGGAGGGAGGACGGGGACGGAGGGACAGGGACGGGGGAGGAAAGGGAGGGACAGGGATGGGGAGGGACAGGGACGGGGGAGGAGAGGGAGGGACAGGGACGGGGAGGGACAGGGACATGGGGGGAGGGAGGGAGGGACAGGGACGGGGAGGGACAGGGATGGGGGAGGGGGGGAAGACGGGAACAGGGAAGGACAGGGATGGGGGGAGGGAGGGACAGGGACGGGGAGGGTCAGGGACGGGGGGGAGGACAGGGACAGGGAGGGACAGGGACAGGGACGGGGAGGGACAGGGACGGGGGGAGGGAGGGACAGGGACAGGGAGGGATAGGGACGGGGTGGGGAGGGCGGGGACAGGGGGACCCGGGCCAGGCGCCCTGCAGAGCATGGGGGTGCTGTGCCCTCACCCCCGCCTCACCGGTACTCCCGGAAGGACAGCCCCATGTGCTGCTTCATCTGCTGCAGGCCGTGGTAGTCGGTGTAGATGAGGTCGAAGGGCAGCGGCAGGGTGAGCGGGCAGCTCCCCCTGCCCGGCGGCACCCCTAAGGTGCTGAGAGGAGAGCCCTCAGTCTGAGCCGGGGCCCCCAGGCCCCGGGACCCGCCTTCCCAGCCGGCCCTGGGCCTGCAGGACCTGGACCCCCTCCCCACCGCCATCCCACCGCCCCCCCTTCCCACCGCCTCCCCCTTCTCACCGCCGCCCCCCTTCCCACCGCCCCCCCTTCCCCCGCCTCCCCCTTCTCACCGCCTCCCCCCTTCCCGCCGCCCCCCCTTCCCCCGCCTCCCCCTTCTCACCGCCGCCCCCCTTCCCACCGCCCCCCTGCCCACCGCCTCCCCCTTCCCACCGCCTCCCCTTCCCACCGCCTCCCCCTTCCCACCGCCTCCCCCCTTCCCACCGCCCCCCCTTCCCACCGCCTCCCCCTTCCCACCGCCGCCCCCCTTCCCGCCGCCCCCCCTTCCCGCCGCCTCCCCCTTCCCGCCGCCTCCCCCCCTTCCCGCCGCCCCCCCTTCCACCGCCTCCCCCCTTCCCACCGCCCCCCCCTTCCCACCGCCCCCCCTTCCCACCGCCTCCCCCTTCCCACCGCCCCCCCCTTCCCACCGCCCCCCCCTTCCCACCGCCCAGGACAGACACGGGCAGGGAGGGCGCTGTGGGAGATGAGCTGGCACAGGGAGGGAGCAGGACGCCTGAACGAGGGCTGGGGGCCCCGAGGTCCGGCCTGGCACCGCCAGCAGGAAGGGGCGTCTTTGCTAACCCCACACGCGAGCCCCCCGCCAGAGCGCCCCTCAGCCTGTCCTCGAACCCCCACCCCGTCTGCCTCGTTGTAATCCTGCGCTGCTGACTGGCACCTGGCACCCGCTGCCAGCTCCTTCACGTGAGCATTTCCATCTGGGACGGGGCTGCTCTGGCGCCAGAGCCTTGGGGTGTCCCATGGAGCGGAAGGACATGGCACAGCAGTCCGTGTAGCTGCTGCCAGGGGTCCCTGCCCACCATGCAGGAGCCCCACCCCGTGCAGGGTGACAGGCTCCGAGCCGCACTCAGACAGTCTGCGCTGCGCCAAGCCAGGGAGCGGGGCTGGCCCTGAGGAAGCCGTTTCCTCCCGGACAGCAGCGCCCGCCTCCCCCGCCCCCGGTTTTGGGGTCCAGAAGCCTCGCTGGGAGGCGGCCTGAGAACCCGGAGCCCTTTGGGGCCGCGGAAAGCATTCCTGGCCTTGGGCCCGGACGCCCCGTGCCCTCCTCGCCCACTCGGTGCCCGGCGGTGCCCACGGGCCTCTCCGGGCCTTCGGTCGGCTGGAACGGCCCCCAGGAAGCACTCCGGTTCCGGAACACACGCCCACCCCTCCCCTGCGGGAAGGGCCTCGGTCCCAGCCCTCTCACCCGGCGGGGGCTCCGGGACCCTCAGTCCGTCTCATTCCGGGAGCCACTGCCGAGCTCTGCGCCCCAGGCCCGAGCACAGGCCCTGCCCGGCTCCCTGCCGCGGCCTCCCGGAGCCGCGGAGGCTGCTGGCCTCGGTGAGCGATGTGGGGAGGGCGCGGCTTCTGTAGGTTTCTCCCGCCCCCGCAGCCTCGCCGGCTCCGCGTCCATTCTAAGTCCTGGACCGTCCCCGCGCCTCACGGGCACCTCCAACCCAACCCAACCCGGCGGCCCCAGCCTCGGGGCCTCCCCAGCGCCCCCGCCCGCCTCGAGGACGGCCGCCCCGGGCCCGTGGCTGAGAGCCCGTCACGGCCACATCCATCCGAGGGGCTTCCAGCCGGGCCCGCCCCGCCGGCTCCCCTTCACGGCCACATCCATCCGAGGGGCTTCCAGCCGGGCCCGCCCCGCCGGCTCCCCTTCACGGCCACATCCATCCGAGGGGCTTCCAGCCGGGCCCGCCCCGCCGGCTCCCCGGAGCGATGAGCCGGAGGCGGCTCTGTCAGGCCGGGCCGGGCGGATGGGTCCCCGCCTTCGTCATTCTCGGGGACCCTCGCCGGATCTCCCTTGGCGAACGTGGAACGGCAGAAAGGCCAGGACGCCGACTCCCCGTGGGGAGCATGGCGGCCGTTTCTGCTCAGCCCCCCGCCCCCCCCCCGGCTCCCTGCTCTCCAGCCGGTCGGTCGTCTGCCAGCCGAGTCGGCTAATTCCCCGCTCAGCCCAAGCGCACTGCGGGCGGAGGCAGAGCCTGGTAATTTTCCTCAGGCCGCGTCCCATTAATGACGCTTGAAATTATGCGAGTAAAATGGATGAGCACAGCCGATCCCGGGAGGCGGGAGAGGGAAAGCTCAACTTTCCAATGCCCGCTGCAGCCGGCCGGCGCGGCCCCAAGGCCGAGCATCAACCCAGCAACCAGGAGGTCACGGCTCCACTCCTGGTCAGGGCCCAGCCCCGGGTCGGGGGCTCAATCCCCAGTAGGGGGCGTGCAGGAGGCAGCAGACAACCAATGATTCTCATCATTAATGTTTTCATTTACCTTTCCCTCTCCCTTCCGCTCTGAAATCAATAAAAATGTTTTCTTAAATGCCCACCATGGAACCAGGCATTCATGAGGATAAGTTGGGGTGCAGCCCCGGGGGCTCTGGCTCCTCCCCTCCTCCCTAAGAGAGCCGGCGGCTCCGGGAGGGGCTGTCTGACATCACCTCCCGCAGCAGCAGAGCCAGGTGCCGGCTCGGTATTGCCCCAGCGCACTGCGGGAGCCGGTTAACTAACACGGCGGTGCGGTGCGGGGGGAGCGGGGGGAAGGGGGGAGTGGGGCACCCCGGCCCGCGCCCGGCAGGGGCCGGACGTCCGCTGGGAACATCTGGGAACAAACTGCCGCCAATGTCCCCACACAGGCCGTTTCCGCCCAGGGAGCCGCCTCTGTCGCAGACGCCTCAGCATGCACATGGCTCACCTCCCGCTGACCTATTTCCAAATTAACTCGGTGCCGCCCGCACAGAACGGTCCCCGAGGCCGAGCAAGGCTGCGGGACCCTCCTCCCGCAGAACCCAGGCAACGCCACACACACAGCCCAGCCATCTCCGCCCCCAACGCCCTTCCGCTCCAGCGGCCACCATCTTGCTATGGGTTGCGTTGTGCCCCCCCCCCCAAATCCATAGGTTGGAGTCCTCACCCCCAGCACCCCAGGATGTGACCTCATGTGGAGGCAGGTCTTTACAGAGGCCACCACGTTGGCATGAGGTCACCAGGTGGGCCTTGTCCACCACGACCGGCATCCTTATAAGAAACAAAATCTGCCCTGGCCAGTTTGGCTCAGTGGATAGAGCATGGGCCTGTGGACTGAAGGTTCCCGGGTTTGATTCCAGTTAAGGGCACATGCCCGGGTTGTGGGCTCGATCCCCAGGAGGGGTCATGAAGGAGGCAGTCAATCAATGATTCTCATCATTGATGTTTCTCTCTCTCTTCCTCTCTGAAACCAATAAAAATATATTAAAAAAGGAAGAGAGAAAGAAAGAAAGGAAGGAAGGAAGGAAGGAAGGAAGGAAGGAAGGAAGGAAAGAAGGAAGGAAGGAAGGAAGGAAGAGGAAAAATAAAACAAGAAAAAAAAATAGCAATCTGCCCGGCTGGTGTGGCTCCGAGGTTGAGCATCAGGCACCACGAGGTCACCAGTTCTATTCCGGGGCAGGGCACATGCCTGGGCTGGATCTCAGGGGGCTGCAGAAGACAGCTGAGAGATGTTTCTCTCTCTTCAATGTTTCTACCTCTCTCCCCCTTTCCCTTCCTCTCTCTGAAATCCATTAAAAAACCTTTTTTCTAAAGAGGACATGTGGAGACAGCGGCAGGCACAGGGGAAGGCCGTGTGAGGGTGAGGGAGGGTCTCGGTGACGCTTCTGCAAACCAGCGAACGCCAAGCACCACCGCAGCAGGGGCGGGGCCTGGGCAGACCCGCAGCCGGGAAGGAACCTCCCGGCCCCCCTGGCGCTCACACCCTCGTCTCGGACGCCCCTCCGGGCGGAGACAGTGGGTGCCGCTGGCTGGTCCTCGGCTCCAGCAGCTCCAGCCGGCTCCCTCCCATGGCTGCCCGGAGTGGCCACGGGAAAGGGCTGTTGTGGGGGTGGCTCTGGCCAGGAAGGAGCCAGAGGAGCTCTCACCCGGCCCACACCGGTCACAGGAAAACCCAACAACCGGAAAGGGCGTGGCCCAAAGCACACCCTCCCACCTGACGCCCCCCTCCGGCCGCCTCCGAGGGGCACCTCTCCCTGCAGCCTCCGCTTCTGGCATTTCCAACCCACAGAAGCCGGGCAGGGAGCGAAGGGATGGTGGGAAGACAGGGATTTTCTGTGGGGGCGCCTGTGGGGGCAGGCGCCTTGTGGTGAAGTCATGCACCGGGGGTTGCATGTATGTGGAGGTGTGTAGGTGCATGCAGAAGTGTGCATGGATGTGTCTGTGTGTACAAGCACAGGGTATGCACAGCATATACACACACACACACCCGCCTGTGAGCACGTGAATGTGTGCGTGTGGGTGCATGTGTCTAGAGAAAGAAATGGCAGCAGGGGGGTATTTCAGATCGGGGGATCCCTCAGCAGGGCCTCACTTTCGGGGCTCCCCCATCTTCACGCTCTGGCCCTGTGGTGGGCGATGGCAGCCTGGCTCATGGCTACCAGAGCCGCTGGCTGTGCCGCCCACAAGTTGCCCACGGCTTCTTGGGCTGCCCACACACCGCCCCCTCCTCCCTCCGCCCCCATGCTCGCCCCGTCTAGCTCCCTGCAGGAGCTCGAGGGAGGAGATGCCTCGGGTCAGGCCGGTTCCCGGGAGCTTGGCAGGCACTGGCCGCACTGGCCGCCCTGCGGCTCCGCTCCCGGCTGGGCTCCCGCAGAGCGCGGGGGCACAGCAGTGAGCAG
Organism: Pipistrellus kuhlii; assembly: GCF_014108245.1. Lineage (NCBI taxonomy): Eukaryota > Metazoa > Chordata > Mammalia > Chiroptera > Vespertilionidae > Pipistrellus > Pipistrellus kuhlii. Next base: position 1,299,125 of record NW_023425545.1, on the reverse strand, counting down.
CCCGGCGCGCTGGGGGTGAGGAGTGGGCACGCCCGGCTCTGAAGGTTTGGCAACAAAATGCCACGGAGGCGGCCAGGAGTCGGGGCGGCGTGCGGCTCCCTCTCCCAGCAGGGGCGGCTGGTCTGAGAGTCAGCACCGGCACTGGGGACAGCTCCCCGCCAGACCCCCCGCTGGGGTGACGCTGGGCCAGATGGGGCGGAGGTGCTATTTCCAGGTGGCACCTGAGCCCCAGAACCTGGGCTGGCGCTCCCAGCGCTGCCTCCCGCCACCCGTGCAGCCGGTCAGTCCCGTCACCACGGTCACTTACACGTGCCTCAGGGCACCCCCCCCCAACCTCCCGCCTCCCTCACACCGGAGCGACGGGAAAGGCAGGCCTGGGGAGCGGGTGGGCATGGCCAGCCCAGCTCACACCCTCCGGGCTTACTGGCCTCCAGCCCCCAGACAGGCCCGGGAGGAGCCCGGTTCCGGAAGAGCCACTGCGAGTCTCCCCAGACCAGCAGGCCGAGGGGACCCGCTTCCACCGCGGCTCCACCCACAGGCCAGTGTTTGCCGGCCCCGGGCACCAGCACCGGCCCGACGGCCCGGAGACGGAGGACTGCCGGAGAACTCCACCGTGTGAGCAGCGCCGTGTGAACACGCTTCCGTGGCACATCCCACACGTGACCGGTGCCCGTGGGAGGAGGGGGTGGCAGGCAGAGCACGGAGCAGGGTCCCGGGGACGGCTCCCCTCCCGGGCACTCACCTCTGCAGCTCCTTCAGGGACACGGTGACCCGCAGGCCGTGGCCCAGCACGTAGAGGGCGGCCAGGATGTCCGCCCACTGCACCATCTCCCCCAGCGGCCCGCCCTTCAGCACCCGCGGGCTGAACACGTCCCCGGACTCCTCCGTCAGGAAGCCGATGTGGACGAGGATCTGGGGGGACACGGAGCGTCAGCACGGGGGAGACAGCCCTGCCGCCCGGGGAGCCCGGCGGCAGCAGGCACTCTCCACGCTGGGCCTGGGCACGGGGAGCCAGGCAGAGTGGCCGCCCTGGGCGGGGGCTGCAGGAGAACAGTCACAGCTGCCCTCCCAGCGCTTACGTTCCGGATGGAGAGGAGACACAGTGACACAGACAAGGGAGAATTTCATGAAATGGGAGGGGCTCTGAAAGAGACAGGCAGGACGATGGAGAGTCAGGTCAGTATTCACTGGACGGGTGACGGGTGGATGGGTGGATGATGGATGGATGGTGGATGGATGGATGGATGAATGGACGGATGGTGGATGGATGGATGGACGGATGGTGGATGGATGGGTGATAGATGGATGATGGATGGATGGATGGATGCATAGATGGATGGGTGATGGATGGATGGATGGATGGATGATAGATGATGGATGGATGGATGGATGGATACATGGATGCATGGATGGACAGATGATGGATGGATGGATGGATGGGTAATGGATGGATGGATACATGGATGGATGATGGATGGATTGATGATGGATAGATGGGTGATGGATGGATGGATAAATGATGGGTTGATGGGTGGATGATGGATGGATGGATGGATGATGAATGGATAGATGGATGGATGATGGATGGATAAATGGATGATGGATGGTGGATGGATGGGTGATGGATGGATGGATGATAGATGATGGATGGATGGATGGATGGATAAATGGATGATGGGTGGTGGATGGATGGGTGATGGATGGATGGATGATAGATGATGGATGGATGGATGGATGGATGGATAAATGGATGATGGATGGTGGATGGATGGGTGATGGATGGATGGATGGATGGATGGATGGATGATGGATGGTGGATGGATGGGTGATGGATGGATGGATGATAGATGATGGATGGATGGATGGATGGATAAATGGATGATGGGTGGTGGATGGATGGGTGATGGATGGATGGATGGATAAATGGATGATGGATGATGGATGGATGGATGGATGGATGGATGGATAAATGATGGGTTGATGGGTGGATGATGGATGGGTGATGGATGGATGGCTGATGATGGATGGATGGATGGAGGGACAACATGGACTGGATGGATGATGGTGGATGGATGGTAACTGGATGGTAATGGATGGATGGATGCATGATGGATCGATGGATGATGGATGCATGGATAGACTGGTGGTGCTGGATGGATGGATGAATGATGGGTTTGATGGCTGGATGAGATGGATGGATGGATGGCTGACTGACTGATGGTGGTGGCTGGCTGGGTGCTGGACTGGATGGCTGGCTGGCTGCCTCGCTGCTGGATGGCTGGATGGATGGATACATGGATGCATGGATGGACGGATGATGAATGGATGGATGGATGGACAGATGATGGATGGATGGATGATGGATGGATGGATGGATGGATGGGTAATGGATGGATGGATACATGGATGGATGATGGATGGATCGATGATGGATAGATGGGTGATGGATGGATGGATAAATGATGGGTTGATGGGTGGATGATGGATGGATAAATGGATGATGGATGGTGGATGGATGGGTGATGGATGGATGGATGATAGATGATGGATGGATGGATGGATGGCTAACTGGCTGATGGATGGGGTGGCTGGCTGGGTGTGGCTGGCTGGGCTGCTCGCTGCTGGCCTGGTGGCTGGCTGGCTATTCTGGCTGCATGGGGTGGGGCTGGGCTGGTGCTGGCTGGGCTGCCTGTCTGACCCGTGAACCCTCCCAAAACAGGCTGCATCCTTCCCAACCTTCGGACAAAGGCAATGACATTTCCGCCAGCGAGAACCAGAGTCCACAGAACGCAGGTCCTCTGAGGCGTCGGAGCTTGGCTTTCCCAAACCCGAAAAGGCCCCAGGCCACCACGTGCCTCTAAGCTCACTTTGCCTCCCCTCCCCCTTCCCGCTCAAACTTAATAAATTCCACAGAACTCTTTCCCAGGCACACCGGGTCCCATGGGGCCTGGGCCCCCGAGCTCACTTCCTGGGCGCTCTGAGCTCCGCTCCCTGCACAGGTCAGAGGTCAGGTACCTGCTTCTGGTCCCTCTGGGCGCCCCCCAGCTTCCGCGCCAGGCGCTGGGCGGCCAGTGCCCACTGGTCCGCGAGCCGCCGGGTCCGTTTCTTCATGAAGATGAGAGACTCCTTCCCGCTGCCCATCAGCTCCAGCAGGTGAGACAGGTTGCTCCGGAAAACGGCCTGGAGGGGAGTCCATCCTCACTCTCACTCTCGGACCCGCAGCCACGCCATTGCCACCCCCTGCTGCCCTGGACGGGGCTGGCACCTCCTGCGAGGCTGGGCCGGCTCTCCTTCTCCCGCCCCTTCTAAGAGGCCCAGTGGCCCCACAGTGGGGGTCCCTGCCTCCCTCCTCCCCCTTCCCCTTGCCACGTAGGCCTGTCCAGAGCCTCAGGAGCTGCTCGCCGTCACGGTCCCCTGGGACCCAGGTGCTGCCAGGAGGCAGAGGGTAGTGGCCAGGGCAGGGCCCGGAGGCCGGGGAGGCCGGCTGCCTTCCAGTGGAGCCAGATAGCTGTGCCCTGAACTAGCTCCACTCCGGACCTCCAACCGTCATCTGCCAAAGCCGATCGCCTAAGGGCACCTGGGAGGCCCTTAAACAGGGCGGCTACTGTTACTGTTATTCTGGCCCATTAAGGGGGAGCCTCAGGGCCCCAGCCACCCCCCAAGTGGGCCCAGGTGAGCGGCACCCCCAGAGGGGGGGCTTCCCGTCCAGCAGGTGAGCTGGGACCTGCCCGCCCCCGGGCAGGGCTGGCCGCCTCGTTGGGCCAGGGGCACAGGGTATCCAGCCCGGAGAGGCCAGATGCCCGCCCACCGCGCCCTCACGAGCTCCCCCCCCCCAGCCTACCTGGGCCTTGGGGAGGGGCTGGGGGGCCGTGGGGGGGGCCGTCCGGTTCCTCCAGGGCAGCGGGGGGCAGAACCACTCGACCTCGCTGAGGTAGATGAGGAAGGAGCACTCGGTGCCGTCCACCCCGAAGAAGGCGTAGCAGGGGTCCGAGGTCCAGCGGGCGCGCATCCACTGCAAAGAGGCCGGCTGGGCCGGGGGCCGGCCGCCCCCCTCACGTTCCCCCGCCCTCGCGCTCCCCGCAGGCATGGCCCTGGGACCCGAGGTCCACCGGAGGGGGACGGGGCCTCTGGGCCCCCCCAAAGATGCAGCAGGGAAGGGAGACCGAACCAGGCCCCCAGGCCCCCGGCCGGCCCCAGAAGCTCAGGGAGGACCAGGCCGGACCGCCATCCTCCAGGTCCAGAGAGAGACCCGGGGAACAACGCCCGGCCAGGGCACGGCGGAGGCGCAGCCACTCTGGCCTGGCTGCAGTCCTCTGGGGCCAAGGTCAGGAGCAAGGTCAGGGTCTGGCTGCAGTCCCCTGGGGCCAAGGTCAGGAGCAAGATCAGGGTCTGGCTGCAGTCCCCTGGGGCCAAGGTCAGGAGCAAGGTCAGGGTCTGGCTGCAGTCCCCTGGGGCCAAGGTCAGGAGCAGCCCCGAGGGCTGGGGCTGGGCAGGACACCTCAGGGCTCCTGCGGGGAAGGGTCTGAGTCCCGCCACCCTCTCAGGGAGCCCGGACCAGCGAGGAGCTGCTTTCACAGCCATGCCCGGCCCCGATGGTCAGACTTCCTGCGGCCGTAGGTCCCGGGAGGTGGGCCGAGGGGGTCAGTGCCGCTGGTTAACCCCCAGGCGGGAGGAGAGCCCACGCCGGCTCCTCGTTAGACTCCGTGGGGAGTCGGGCTGCTGAGGAGCGCCGAATATTTACAGCTCGTTTGCTACAGAAGGTGCTGGAGCGTGGCTCGGCCTGGGACTGTGGGGTGGGCCCACGCGGAGAAGCAGTGACCCTGAGGTTGGCCCCTGCCAGCCAGTGCCAGGCTCAGGGCAGGGCCTGGGCAGAGAGGCCCTGGCTGGCGGGTGGCCCTGCCAGCAGCGGAACCCCAGAGCTAGTCTGGGGCATGGCCCTCACGGAGGAGCCGCCTCCTGGTAACCCCACCGCAGCCCCGGCCCCAGCCTCACCTCCACCTTCCCGGAGCAGTCAGGGAACTGGGGGTCACTGGGCGCCTCGCACTGGTCCCGACGGCCTTCGGACACTGCGGGAGAAGGCCCCAGGCTGAGGGCCCGGCCGGGCCGGAGGGGAAGGCGGGCGGAGCGGAGCGGAGGGTCTGGGCGCGGAGGGCGTCAGGCGCCGGCACAGCCCTGTCTGCGTTCCTCGCCTGAGGGCCCCCGCCAGGAGGGGTGCCCCCTCTGCCGCTGCTCCCACCCTCTGAGGGGGTGCAGAGCCGGGGAGGAGCTGGCTACGGATCGGCCGCTTGGATGGGCAGACCTCATGCATCAAATGTACCCCCACTTTCTCAGGGCAGAGGGGGGGCCCGCACCCCAGACGGATGCTCCCACGTCAAGGGGATTGGAGGGGCCGCCTGAGTCTCAGGGGCCTGTCCTCAGCACCCTCACGGCAGGTTGGGGTGAACCCATGCTGCCCTGTGGAGAGCCTAGGGGGCCTGTGGGAGGAGTCAGGGACCCCGAGGCCATGCCGGCCACCGTACTCTGGCCCCGGGGAAGGGCTGGCTGGCTCCCCCTGGCTGTGCAGGACGAGGCTGTACATGGCCCTGAGAGAGGGGGAGGAAGGGGGAGGGGATAGAAGGAAGGGGAGGGGAAGGAGGGGTGGGGCCCTGGCTCAGCCTTGCTGTGCAGGACGAGGCTGTAGGTGGCTCTGAGGGAGGGGAAGAGGAGGAGGAGAAGGGAGGGGAGGGGAAGGAGGGGGGGCCTGGCTCACCCTTGCTGTGCAGGATGAGGCTGTGGCGCAGGATCTGGTCCACCTTCACGGCGATGTCCGAGACGTTCTGCGCGATGGCCTGGATCCGCTCCATGAGGCCGGCCCCCGGGGGCCACCTGCAGAGAAGCCGGCTGAGCGGGGAGCCCAGGGACCTGCCCGGGGACCTGCCCGGGGTGACCTGCCCGGGACCTGCCCGGGGTGACCTGCCCGGGGTGACCTCCCCGGGGTGACCTGCCCGGGGTGACCTCCCCGGGGTGACCTGCCCGGGGTGACCTGCCCGGGGTGACCTGCCCGGGGTGACCTGCCCGGGGACCTGCCCGGGGTGACCTGCCCGGGGTGACCTGCCCGGGGTGACCTGCCCGGGGACCTGCCCGGGGTGACCTGCCCGGGACCTGCCCGGGGACCTGCCCGGGACCTGCCCGGCCGGC
>NW_023425545.1:992948-1290448 GCF_014108245.1 Pipistrellus kuhlii | reverse complement strand
TGAACCGAGGTCACGGTTTGATTCCTGTCAGGGCACATGCTGGCTTGATCCCAGTGGGGGGGTGCAGGAGGCAGCCGATCCATGATTCTCTCTCATCATTGATGTTTCTCTCTCTCTCTCCCTCTCCCCCCTTCCTCTCTGACATCAATAAAGAGTTATCTATAAAAAAGTAATTTCACAGGTTTGTCTTTGCCCCCGGGGAGGGGCTGACGGGGCCCCTCCCCTCACTGCCCACCCGTCCCACGGCCCCCGTGGGCACGGAGAGGGAGAAACCGCCCGGGGACGGGAGGGAGGGGCCCCAGTCCCAGGAGCTCTGAGCCGGAGGGACCGCAGGCCCGCAGGCCCCTTCTGTGAGGAGGGACCTGGCGGGGAGGGGCCGCCCGCCCACCGGGCCGCCCGCGAGGCGCCGGGACCCCCGGGGCCACTTCTCGCTCCGAGAGGAGAAGCCACACCAGGCCCCGCCCAGCCCTCGAGGCCACCACCCACCCAGCCGGTTAATTCCGGCTCCCCCGGGATTTACGAGGTTACATTCAATTAACAGGGTATCAATTCAGCACAGCTGGCCACGCGCCTGCCGGGAGCTGTTATTTTATTTCGAAACTGAGCGCTTTCCTCTGAAAACACGGAGACTCCGCACCAGGTGCCCGCAGACACAGGGAACCCCCTCCCTGAGTTCTCACTGCTCCCTTCTCCGCCCTCCTCACCCCCATCCAAGCCCCTGGGGCTGGGGGCTCCGGACAGTGGCCATGGCCTGCCGGCCCCTCCCCAAGGACTCCTCTGTCTGCACCAGGAAACATGCACACTAGATAGATTGGTGATAGATAGATAGATAGAAGATAGACAGATAATGGATAGTTGATAGATAGATGGTAAATAGATGATAGATGATAAATGATAGATGGTAGATAGATGATAAATCATAGATAGATGATAGATAGGCAGGTAGGTAGATAAATAATAGTTAGATGATAGATACCTTCCCACTTCTGACTGGAACAGAGCTGGAGTTGGACTGGGATGTATAGAAGCATTTTTGAGTTTTTAAATACAGCTTATTTTCAAAACAAAATTATTTTTTGGGAAAAACCCTTATCTCACCTTAGCCAGTTTGGCTCAGTGGGTAGAGTGTCAGTCTGCAGACTGAAGGGTCCGGGGTTCAATTCCAGGCAAGGGCATATGCCCAGTGGGGGGGCATGAAGGAGGCAGCCAATCAACGGTTCTCTCTCATCACTGATGTTTCTATCTCTCCCTCTCCCGTCCTCTCTGAAATCAATACAAATACATTAAAAAAAAAAAACAAAAAAAAACCCAAACCCTTATCTCATCCCCACAGACAGGAATTCTGACGTATCTCCTTCCTGCCGCCTTCTCTGCAGTGTTTTATTTTTATTCCGTTTCACACACTATCGAACCCAACCCTAGAATTACACAGCTGCTTTTCTCACACGTCCCTTACCGTTAAAATCCCCGCGTGTCTGCCTGGCCGGGTGGCTTGGTTGGTTGGAGCGCCATCCCCATCCACCAAAAGGTTGAGGGTTCAATTCCCAGTGCGGGCACTTACGCAGGTGGTGGGTTTGACCCCCGGCCAAGTTTCTCTCACATCAATGTTCCTCTCTCGCTCGCTCGCTCTCTTCCTCTCTCTAAAGCCCCAGAGGCCAGCAGCCAAGCGGGGAGGCGGGAGCAGGCTGGACCCCGTCGCCTCTCTCCGGCGCCAGAGCCGCTGGCTCTGCCGGCGGGCTGGACGGCTCTGCGGGTCGGGAGGCATGGCCGCTGTCTCCGCACTGGAGCTGGGAAGTGGTGCGTGCTCCCCCCCCTCCCCGGAGATGGAGGGCAGCAGGGGGAGGGACAGGCGGCCAGGAAGACTCCGGGCACACTGATGTGCCTCTCCAGAGCCTAAGGCTGGCGGCCGGTCAGCGGGCTCAGGGGGTGAGCACCGACCAGGAACCAGGAGGTCGCGTCCGGTTCCAGTCAGGGCCCAGGCCCACGCTGGGGACGCGATCCCGTTGGGGGGCGAGCAGGAGGCAGCCGCTGGAAGGTTCTCTCCTCCCGATGTTCCCGCCTCTCCTCGCCCTCCGCCTCTCCTCGGGGAAGCCGGGCACTCTGGCTTTGGCCTCACCACACTGGCCGAGACGCTTCGCTGCAAATTGCCTCAAAGTGTGGATTTCAAACCGTTTTCAGCAGGAAAACACTTTCAGCAAATCACACCGGCTGGGGGACCGCTCACCCAGGCGAGAGCTCAGGGCGCCCGCCGCCCGGACCGGAGGCCGGGGCCGCACACCGCCCCCCGCCCCCGCCCCCCGCGCCGCGCCCTCACCCGTCCGGGGCCGGCTGCCCGCGGTGCCGCTCGCTGCCGTTCTCCGGCCTGGCCAGCGCGTCCACGCGCCTCGCCACCAGCTCCAGCAGCTCGCTCATCCTGCGGAGGGCGCCCCGGGCCTCCAGCGCCCCCGGCACTGCGGGCAGAGGGCGGCAGTCAGGGGGCGCCTGGCGTCCAGGCCTCGGTGCTCAGATGCAGCCCCACCCCCGTCTCCCAGGAGGAGGAGGGTCAGGGGGGGGAGGGAGCCGGGAGGTGGAGCCCCCGCTGTGTGGCCCTGGGAAACCCCTCGGCCTCTCTGGGCCTCAGCAGGATCCAGCTTCGCAGTGCCCTCCGCCGGGGGCAGAGAAGGCCCAGGAGCGGGGCAGGTACCTCACAGGCCCGGCGCCCAGCCGGACGAACTGTGGACCCGGCCTCACAGGCCCCCCGCACCTGCACCCAAACCGCACGGTCCCAGGCCCGGTCTCCAACTGGGGCCCAGGACCTGTGCTCCCCTCACTGCCCGCAGCTCAGAGGCACTGGAGGGGCTGCGAGCCGCCCTTCCGGCCACGATCCTGGCGTCTCCGGCACAGAAACCCCGCTCCTCCTCATCCCTCGTCTGAACGTCCCACCTCACACTCAGCTCTGCTGGCATGTGCCGGGGCTGGTGCTGGGCTGGTGCTGGGCTGGTGCTGGGCTGGTGCGGGGGCTGGTGCTAGGCCAGGGCTGTGGCTGGGGCTGGGGCTGGAGCTGGTGCTGGGGCTGGGGCCGGGGCTGGGCTGGGCTGTGGCTGGGGCTGTGGCTGGGGCCGGGGCTGGGGCCGGGGCTGGGCTGGGCTGGGGCTGGGGCTGTGGCTGGGGCTGGGGCCGGGGCCGGGGCTGGGCTGGGGCTGGGCTGGGGCTGGGGCTGGGCTGGGGCTGGGCTGGTGCGGGGGCTGGTGCTAGGCCAGGGCTGTGGCTGGGGCTGGGGCTGGAGCTGGTGCTGGGGCCGGGGCTGGGCCCCTCGGCATGGCTCTGAACGCTCCTCTCTCAGTCCCAGGAGCGGATGTGTCACCCCCCTGGGGGAGGGAAAGAAGGCGGGGCGGGGGAGGGGGAGTACAGTCTCTGCGAGCCAGAGGCGGGATCAACTGTCTACGGGCGGTGTGGACGGCTAATACATGACACCGTCCGGCCTCGGCGGGATCAGAGTGGGGATGTGAAAGGGGTGAGTGTGACGGGGCACAGGGGCACAGAGCACCCCTCGGTGACAGGACAGGGGGGCAGTCAGCCGAGCTGGAGCGGGGGCGAGGGGGTTGAGAGGATGTTCTTATAAGAGAGCCGTCCTGGAGGGGCAGGGAAAGCCCACTTGCCTCAGTTTCCCCACTGGCTCTGTTCCCTGGGCTAGAGGAAGGGACAGCTCGCCGGGGAGGAGCCCGCCGGCCCCACCCATCGCACCACGGTGAGCCCCACCCCACCGGACACGGCCATGTCTCCTTCTCCGGCGGCACACCGCCGGCCGACGGGGAGCAGGGTCCCAGCCGGGCCCCCCACCCCAAGGCCCCCGCTCTGAGCCTCCGCCCACTGCCCTGCAAGCAGCACGGGGCAAAGGGCCGCGGGACCCTGACTGCCCATGGGAGGCACATCCTTCCCCCCCCACCCAGTAACGGAGCAGCACAGGCAGCTCCTCCCTGGCTGAGACCAGGGGGAGGGGGAGGAAAGCGGGGTGACCTCAGCCGGGCCCCGGTCCATGGGCACAGGGTCCCACAGCCCCAGCCGAGGCCCCTCTCCCCCACACGTCCACTCGCGAGGAGGCAGGAGGCAGGAGGCAGGAACAGGCCCTGGAGCCCTCCGTCCGCCCCCACAAACACGCCCCCTGACTCCCACGCCCTCCCCCGGCGCTACCTTCCGTGCGGATGGTGAAGGGCGAGTCCCCCGGGCGCCGGGCGGACAGCTGGCCCCCCAGCGACGCCATCAGGAAGCAGAGCGAGAAGAAGCCGATGCCCAGGACGAAGAGCCTGCGGGAGAACGGGCGTCAGGAGGCCGCCCCCCGCTGGAGAAACGGGGTGGCGGCCGGCAGAGGGGACGGACAGGGCCGAGCTCGGCAGGCCTCTGTCGGCACAGGAGGCACAGCTCCACGCGAGGAGCCGGGGCTGCCCTGGCCGGAGCCGGCTCCTTAGCCGGGCCCTGAGCTGGTCCCCACCCAGCATCGGCGAGGTCGGCGTGGAGAGGCGGGAGGCTGAGTGCCTGAGCTGCCCCTGGGGTCACCCGTCAGACACTCGGGGGGGACAGGGGCGGGACTGGGGGAGCGTCCGTCCTGGGTGTGCGACCACCTCCCCATCCGCTCCAGGGCGGGGTGCCCACTTCACTACCGGATGACGGGCAGTCTGTGAGGCGCCCTCTGAGCCGACTCTCCCACCCGCATGGTCACTGGCAGCCCCGGCCGCTGGCAGCCGTGCCGGCCCCGGCAGCGAGCCAGCACCAGTCTGTGGGTGCCACGCGGGCGTGTGCTGTCGCCGAGGGCAGGAGAGCGGCCGGAAACGACGGCTGTTCGTGCTCCAACACCGAGTGCCGGCTCTTCACCAGGTGCCCGGCACCAGCCTCGGGCCAGGGGCAGTGGGGGCCACCCTCAGGTCCCAGCCCGGCCCCTGCAGCTTCCGTTCCAGATCCCGGGCCCAAACAGAACCGGGCTCCCAGCACAGGCCCGGGGTGGCCAGAGGCGGCAGCTGTTCTGAGATTTTATCTTTTTTTAAATATTTTTTAAATTGGTTTCAGAGAGGAAGGGAGAAGAGAGAGAGAAACATCAATGATGAGTCACTGATCGGCGGCCTCCTGCACGCCCCCCAGTGGGGACCGGGGTACGGAACCGGGAATCGGACCGGGACCTCCTGCACGGAGCCAGGCTGACCCGGCTGGGCTGGGACTTCAAATCGATCCAAGAGCAGGATGAACTAACGGAGCTGAAAGGGGATCCCTCCCTCCCCCCCAGATCAGGCGGAGGAACCCCATCTCACATGGAGCCAGGCCCACCATGGGGAGCCCCCATCACCCCCGAGGCCTCCCGCCCTCTCACGGCCCCCCCAGCCACAAGCCCCCGTGTGTGTCTCCCGGGCAGACGGGCTCTGCATTTCCATCCTCAGTGCTGGGAGCGGGCAGAGCAGCGTTTAATTAAAACCCGGTCCTTAAAGAAAACGCATCATTGCCGAAGAGAACAGTTCCCACCTTGCCGACAGGAAGCTGCTCCAGACAGTGGGAAAAGGGGCAGCACCGGACGCCGAGAGGGGCCTGGAGCCCCCCACCCCCCGACAACAGGGCCAACAGCGAGAGGGCACAGGGACCCGCTCCCGCTGTCCACCCTGCAGACCCCGCTGGGGCTGGGCCCTGGGGCCCCCCAGCAGCCAGAGGGGCCAGTAGAGGAGGTGGTCGCACACCCAGGAAGGTCCTCCCAGCCTGAGGGCAAGACTGGACCCTCCCGCTCCCGTCCCCTCCCCGGCCATGGGCCGCCCGGGAGCTGGGGTCCTGAGCTGCCAGGGCCCACAGACCTGCCAGGAGCAGGCATCTAGCCTTCAGCCCCGAAGCCCCACACCTCACCTGCGTCTCTCCTGCCAGACCCCAGGCAGCACCCTGAGGCCAGGGCCACCCGCCCTGGAAGCTGCCCCTGCCCCCGTCGGAAGGGACACCTAGACCCACGGAGGCTGCTCTGGCCCAGGGAGACCCTGAGGTGCAGGTATACAAGCTGGGGGGACGGAAGCCTGTGCACCCCTAGCTTGAAGGAACCAGGGCAGGACCCTAGGGATGCAGCGGGGAGATGGGGTTCCTCAGCCTGGCGTGTGGGGGGGTCCCCTTTCAGCTCTGCCAGCTCATCAAGCTGGGTCAGAGGCTGGGCTTCTGCAGCTTGGACGGCAGGGCAGACGGGGTGAGGGATGGGGGGTGAGAGGGTAAGGACCCCCAATAGCCCGGTCAGCTGGAGCAAGACCCCCTCCCGAGGCGCCCCTTCCCTTCGCCGGCTCAGGGCCTGCCCTCCAGTCCCCCAGCCTCACGGTCACCCTGCACCCCCAGACAGTGGGGGTGCCCACGGCTCCTGTGTTCCAGGGGGCCGTCCCCTCGGCCGCACACAGGCCTGGGAGGGAGGGATGAACCGCAGGAGGCGGGAGCCCCAAGGAGGAGCCCCAAGAAGCAAGGTCTGGTCATCAGGGGACCTGGGGGGGGGGGGCAAGTCACAGGCTCCTGGACCCTCACCAGCGCGAGGCCGGGGTGCGTCCCCAACCCCCTCTCCTCTGCCCGCATTGGAGGTTGATCCCCATGAGAGGGGTCCCTGGCCCAGTCTCAGGGCGCTGCTGGAGCCGCCCGCACCCGCTGGGAGAGGGGAGTGCTCCTGAAGGGGGAGGGAGGGCCCAGGAGGAGGGAGCCCGGCCGGGGCTCCAGGGCGGACGGGTGTGGGCCCAGAACCTGGAGCCAGGGCGGGCGCCCCGGGGCAGGGCCCGGAGGGGAGGGTAGGGAGGAGCCCGGACCACAGTCCGGGGCCCCGGGGCCACCCCGCCTTCGCACCGGGGCGGATCCAAACGGACCCGCTAGACACTGCTCAGCCTTGCATCCCTCGCCCCGCGGGAGCCGAACCCCGGGCCACCGCCGCCTCCGGGCTGGGCGCACAGGCCGCCCCCTGCACCGGCCCGCACCCCGGCGGGCTGACCCCCGCCCCCGAGCACCCCGACCCGGGCACCGCTACCCCGCGCCCCCGTCCCCGCGCCCCCGACCCCGGCCCCCTCCCCTCCCCCCGACCCCTGGCACCGCTACCCCGGGCACCGCTACCCCGGGCACCCCGACCCGGGCACCCCGACCCGGGCACCCCGACCCTGGACCGCCCCCCCCCCCCGACCCCGGGCACCGCTCCCCCTCTCCCCCGACCCCGCGCCCCGGGAACTTTACCGAAAGGGTCTCAGGGTGACCAGGCACCTCCTGACCATTATCTTCCCCTCGGGGTGCACCGCGATCATCGTTCACGCCGCCCGGCGGGGGCGGGGGGCGCGGAGCCCGGCCTGACCCGCCGCGTCCCGGCCGCGAACCCGCCGGGGCGAAGCCGCGTCCTGCGCGGGGTCGGGCCGCGGGGCGGCGGCGGAGGGAGGCGCGGCCCGCGGTCGGGGTGCCGCTCCGCGCTCACATTATGGGGGCCGGCAGGCGGCGCGCCCCCAGGCCGGCCGCGCGGGTGCCCGCTCGGGCTCGCTCGCGGGGCGGGACGGCGCGCGCAGACCGGCTCCGCATCCCGGGCCCGCGCCCGGCCCCGCGCCCCGTGCGGCTACAGGCGGCGCCCGGCCCCGCGCCGCCCCGCGCCCATGGCGCCCGCCGCCGGGTGCCCGGTGCCCAGTGCCCGCCGCCCGGTGCCCGCCGCCCGGTGCCCGCCGCCCGGCCGCGCTACGCGGGGAGGCGCCGCATTGTCCTCGGCGGCGGCTGGGACCGCGGCCCCGCGGCCTCGGCGCGGCGGCGCCCCCTGGTGGCCGCGGCCCGGCAGCGCGCCCCCGGGCCTGGGCGGGGCGAGGGGACCGGCCCGGGTCACCGTGCGGCCGCGGGCGCTGCCGGCCCCAGGCCCCGGGCTGCGGGCACAGAGGAGGCAGCGCGGGAGGGGACGCGCTCTCGGCCGGTGCAGGGCCTCCCCCAGCTCGGCCTCTCTCCCCGGGGCCCAGGTTGTCATAAGCCTGCGGACTGAAGGGTCCCAGTACCTGCCCAGGGTGTGGGCTCCATCCCCAGCTGGGGGGCGTGCCCGAGGCAGCGATCCATGATTCTCCTCCTTCTCGGCCTGTCTCTGTCCTCTCTGCACACGCCCTGTGCACCCGATTGTGCCCATCCTCTGGCCCTCCGGTCAGACACTGCCCGGCTCCCCTGGGCTTTCTGACCCAAGTTCAAACGCGCGTGTGACCACAGGCTCTTCCGGAAGCGGGGGGGCTGTGTGGGCCCAAGTTCTAACCTCAGACCCTCCGGTGACCATGGCTGGGTGTCTGGTCCCAGTCCTCGGCGTCTCCGCTGTGAAATGGGAGAGACTGGAGATGCGCCCAGGCCCCTCCATCTCCATGAAGGCCTGCGTGCCCTCCTCCCGCCCCCCTCCGCGTGGAGACCGGGAAGCCCCAGGCTGGGAGGAGCCCCGGGCTGGGAGGGCCCCGGCCCAGGATGACCCTGAGGCCCCTCCAGCCTAGCTTAGGGGGGGAGGAAGCCTTTACTCCAGTTCACTGAGCCCTGCCCCCCCCCCAACCAGGCCCCACCCCAGCCCCTGAGCTGCCCCCCAGCCCCCGCCAGCCCGCTCCTGAGCCGCTTTGCTCCATCGGCGACTCATGCTCCCACTTTTCCGGCTAATTCTCCATCAAAACCCACGGGCCCTGGTCCGTGACCTCACGGCCCCGCTCTTGGGGAACGCGAAGACGGATGATGAACGGCTGTTGGCGGACTAACAGCTGCTCCAGGAGGTGACAGGTTTGCCGGACAAGGACACGCTGACCGGCCTCCGGGCGGAAGAGGGAGGAGTGGTGGCGGGAGCAGTGAGCGTGGCGTCGGGCTGGCTCCCGAGCCGGAGGCTCTGAATGTACCTCAGGCCTGGGCATCCTCATCGGCCACACCCCGCAGCCGTTCCACCCGGGTCACGGCCAAGCACTCTGCCCGGGGGCTGAAATGGCCCTTCCAGTTGTGTGGGTCCCTCATGAATGCTCAGGGGCGGCGCGTGTACACCTGGTTGGCTGGCACTTTAGGCCAAAGGAGAGGGGAGAAGACAGGTCTCCCCCAAAGGAGAGCCATCTGCAGGGGGGTCGTCTGAGAGGTGGCCTTTCCTCTGTCGGAAGCCAGAATTCAGAAGGCGAGTTCCGCTGGCCTGGCTCCGTGGCTGAGCATCGACCTCGTGGTTCAGTTCCTGATCAGGACACACGCTGGGTGGCGGGCTCCATCCCCAGGGCGGGGCGTGCAAGAGGCAGCCGATCCATGATTCTCATCATCGATGTTTCTATCTCACCCCCTCTCCCTTCCTCTCTGCAAGCAATAAAAGCATCAATGATGAGAATCATGGACCAGCGGCCTCCTGCACATGCCCCACTGGGATCAAGCCCACAACCGGGGCCTGTGCCCTTGTCCGGGAATCGAACCGCGACTTCCTGGTTCACAAGTTGATGCTCAGTCACTGAGCCCCGCTGGCCGGTGACCCCATTTCTAAGAAAGGTCAGTGTGGGCAGTTCCATGAAGACAGGAAGTGGACTGGCCGCTGCCAGGGGCCGGGGAGCGGAGTGGGAGCGGCTGCTCTGGGGACCGGCTTCTTTCTCGGCTGATGAAAATGTCCAGGATGGGATAATGGGGATGTCTGCGCAGTCTTATGACGATTCTAAACACCTGGATTGGCCCCAGCCGGTGTGGCTCAGTGGATAGCGCATCGGCCTGCGGACTGAAGGGTCCCAGGTTCCATTGTGGCCTTGATCTCTCCCAGTAGGGGGGTGAGCAGGAGGCAGCCAATCAATCAATGATTCTCTCTCTCTCTCTCTCTCCCTTCCTCTCTGAAATCAATAAAAAATATTAAAACAACAAAAACACGCCGCTGGATTGTACACTTGAAAGGATCAAACTTGATCTGAATTCTGTCTCAACAGTGGAGACACTTGCCCTTGGGTGCTTGTCCGTAGAGAGGAGAGCGGGTTTGAGCAAGACCCTGCCTCGGAGTGTCTCCTCCCCCCCCCCCCCCCCCCCCCCCCCCCCCCCCCCCGTGGCTCTGTGCCCTCACGGATTTGCACTCGCAGCACCAAGGGCACCCGTGAGCCAGGTGCTGAGTAAGTGCTGCTCTGCTGATGGGCAGCGGCTTAAAGGAGGGACAGGCTTAAGGGGCACAGGACAGGGCCCCGGCCCCAGGGTTCCCAGCTGAAGAGGCCCCTTATTCCAGCCTGTGACCCGCTGTGCCCCTTCAGGGCCTCTAGCATGTTATCGGGCATTTAAAGCTTTCCCCCGTAGCCCGGCTGGTGTGGCTCAGTGGTTGATCGTCCACCTATGAACCAGGCCATGGTTCGATTCCCAGTCAGGGCACATGCCCAGGTTGTGGGCTCCCTCCCCAGTGTGGGGTGTGCAGGAGGCAGCCGATCGATGTTCTCTCTCACCATTGATGTTTCTCCCTTTCCT
Organism: Pipistrellus kuhlii; assembly: GCF_014108245.1. Taxonomy (NCBI): domain Eukaryota; kingdom Metazoa; phylum Chordata; class Mammalia; order Chiroptera; family Vespertilionidae; genus Pipistrellus; species Pipistrellus kuhlii. The sequence goes on along the minus strand of NW_023425545.1, from coordinate 1,280,050 downwards.
TTCCTCTCTGAAGTCAATAAAAATACATTAACCGCCCCCCCCCCCAGGGTGGGGATTGGTAAGGTATGTACACATATAACATCTTAATAAAAAAATGCAAATTGAAAGATAAAATAAAATAAAATACCCCCCCCCCTGGGGTGGGGCTTGGTAAGGTATGTACACATATAATATTTTAATGAAAAGAAAACAAAACTCCCCCTAGGGTGGGTGCAGGCCAGGCCAGAAGGGGTCAGTGTGGCAAAGGGGGGTTGTATGCAATACGTTCAACAATAAAGATAAAAAAAATTTTTTCCCCACAGAAGAGTCACCAGCCCTCTCTCCCAGCTCCTCTCCTCAGGCTGACGAGAAGGAATCTTAATGAAGTGGCCCTGGCTGCTGGTCTAATTTGATAAACACACAATTGAAGCTGCTCATAAAGCCATCTGTCATCCCAGGCGTCAGCAGCGCTGGCGGAGGGCTCTCTTTTTAAATCAGTTTTTAGGAGGATGATGAATTGGGTCTCAGTCGGGAATATCAGCAAAAGAGGCGGCTGGTCGGGGTGCCGCCGAGGGAAAGGGGACGTCTCTGGGGACGTGTCACCTCTGCACAAATTCTCCTAGAGGACCCCACCCCACCCCGTCTCGCCCACCTCCTGGAACTGCACCCCGCTCGCCACTCCCCCACTTCCTGGGCAGGAGGCGCTGGCGCTGTCCAGGAACCCGGCGGGAAGCCTGGAGGATCCTGGCCCCACTCCTCGGCCGGACGGACCGGCGGGCATTCTGCCACGTGAGGCCGGCCGGGCGGAGGAAGACACGTCCCTTCTGTGTAGAGTCTCAAGTCGAACCCACAGCCTGGCCAGTGTGGCTCGGTGGTTGAACATCCACTCAGGAACCAGGAAGCCACAGTTCGATTCCTGGTCAGGGCACAGGCCTGGGTTGTGGGCTGGATCCCCGGCGTAGGGGTGTGGGAGGGAATGCAGGAGCAGCTGATCAGAGATTCTTATCACTGTTGTTTCTCTCCCTTTCTCTCTGAAATCAATAAAATTACATTAAAAAGAAAAGAAAAAAAAAGATCACACACCTTGGTTGCAGGTTCCATCTCCAGCCCATCAGGCCACATAGGGAAGCAACCAGTCTGTGTCTCTCTCACATCGATGTTTCTCCCCCTCCCTCCCTTCCACTGTCTCTAAAGATTGATGAGAAAATATCCTTATGTGAGGATTAAAAAAAAAAAAAAAAATCAAGAAATTCATAAATAAGTGAAACAACAAACTGATCTCTCCCTCTCATTCATCAATTAAAAAATAAATAAGCCGAAACCGGTTTGGCTCAGTGGTAGAGGGTCGGTCTGCAGACTGAAAGGTCCCAGGTTCGATTCTGGTCAGGGGCATGTACCTTGGTTGTGGGCACATTCCCAGTGGGGGGTGTGCAGGAGGCAGCTGGTCGATGTTTCTCTCTCATCAATGTTTCTAGCTCTCTATCCCTCTCCCTTCCTCTCTGTACAAAACCAATAAAATAAAACAAATAAAACAGCTGAGTGAGCACCTGGGTGTGTGCGTGGGGAGGAGGCTGTTCCGAGCTGGCGGAGCAACCCCCTTCCCCTCATGTCTCAGCACGCAGTTCTGATCTCAGACGGGGTGCCAACCCCTCTGTGCTCTCAGGAGGCGGGGCAAAGAGCACCTGAGCAGGCTCCTCGAAGTGGGGTCCTCCGCCAGGAGAGCCTCTGCCCCGGAACCCGGAACCGGAGGGCGCCCGCCACCCGCCCGAGGCCGCTGGTTCTGCCACTTGCTCTCCACTTGAGTGACGGTGTGTCTCCCGCGGTGGCAGTGCCGTTAGAGGGCCCAGCTGCCTGTGTGAGTGGGTGTGAGCCCTCCCCTCTCTCTCCCTCCTTTTAAAAAAATATACTTATTTCAGAGAGGAAGGGAGAGGGGGAGAAACTCCAATGATGAGAGAATCATCGATGGGTTGCCTCCTGCACCCCCCCTCCCCTCCACTGGGGATTGGACCCACAACTGGGCATGTGCCCTTGACCAGAATGGAAATGGGGACGCTTTAGGCTGCAGGCCGAGGCTCTATCCGCTGAGCCACACTGGCCAGGGCCCCTCCACTCTTCACCCCAATATCCATGCACAATGACCCAGAGCTGACGCCCACAGCTGCCCAGGTTACTGTGGGTTTGGCTCGGGAATGGCCGCGTTTACACGTCTGGGACTCACCTGCCGGTGAGGAAAGCAGCCGCAGCCGTCAGGGGCTGGGGAGCCGCAGTGACGACAGGCCCGTCTGCAGCCACAGGGAGTATTTAATGGCCCCGCGATCCCATCAATCCCATGGACACACCCGGGGTTCCTCGCTCCCACCCAGGGGATCCATCCTGGGGCCCGAGTTCCCTCGCCTGTCACATTCCCACGAAAAGGGCAGAGAAGCACTTTTAGGACGATCCACCAGAGCAGCCGGGAAAGGATCGCTACTACAGCTGCTCCTTTTTAAGCTGTTTAAACTGATTTTGAGAGAGAGGAAGGGAAAGGGGGAGAAAAACATGGGTGGAAAGTGCTGCCGCTGCCTTAGACATAGACTCAGGAGGGCAAAACTTTAAACAAGGAAGAATTTAAATAAAAGGCGAGCTCTTTCCAGGAAACCGGAGGGAGAGGGAGCATTTACATTCGGTAACATGATTAAAGAACTCGCGATAGACGGGCTGAAAAACAACATCTTTAAACGATTCTAACGGCAGAACCAGCTTCCTATCCTCGCTTTAGAGCGGACGGCTGTGAACTCGCCTCAGCACCGCAGGCCTGCGGGCTGCGTCCTCCTTCCCACACTGAGCCGCCCCCTCGGGGGGAAGTGGCCCTTCCACGCGCGGTCCTTCGGGGCCGTGTGGCTGCTGTGGAGGCTCGGCCTCCCTCCTCGCACGGCCTCCCGGGTCAGATGCTTCCGTAATCAGAGCCCCGGGCGATGATGGCGGCCGCTTCCCACTCCACCGCGAAGAAGGACAGGGTTCCGAAGAAGCCGAAGATCACCATGAGCAGCAGTTGCCAATGGAGGAGAAGGTAGTTGCTGTAGAAGAACGCCACGGCCGCACAGATGGACTGGGAGGAGAGAAGACGGTCACCGCGGGCAGCGGTGCCCGAGCTCAGTGTGGACCCCCCGCCCGCAGCCCTCCACACCCGGCCCACGGCTCTCTGCGACTGGCAGAGCCCTCCACGCGTCTCCACAGGCTCCACGCGTCACCCGCTCACAAACACGCACCAGACCCTCCCGTCCAGAGCGGGTAACCATCGAGAGAGCTAGTCTCTTATTTAAAATAGCAATTTCGGAAAAACTGGAGCAATGATGTGCATCACAGTGAGGACCGTCTGTGCCACGAATAAGCCAGGTAACCAAGGAAGGCTCTGACCTGGATTACAGACAGAACAAGCTCTCTTCCAAAGGGGGGGCCGAGGGCCACACTCGGCATTGCTTCCTAATTCTAACCACAACCCCCTTTTGAGGCTGTCCCTACTGCTCCTGAGAGAAGCATGGTAAGAAACAAAGCTAGCCCAGGCGGCAGGCCTCAGTGGTTGAGCGCTGACCTATGAGCCAGGCGGTCACAGTCAAGGACACAAGCCAGGGGTTTCCGGCAGAACCCCCAGTAGGGGGCGTGCAGGAGGCAGCTGGTCAATGATTCTCATAATTGATGTTTCTATTTCTCCCCTGCTCCCTTCCTCTCTGAAATCAATAGGAATATATTTAACAAGAAAACGATGGAAGCACTAAGACAGGCGGTTACCTGGACAAACTTGAAGACGGCGAAGGCGGGGGCGCTGTCCTCGGAGTACAGGAAGCCCAGCATGCTGAGCAGCTGCGTGTTGAAGCAGCTGTCTCCCAGGCCCAGCAGGAAGCTGCAGAAGATGGCCACTTCCTTGCTGAACAAAAGGAAAATCGATGTAGAATGAGTATCGACAACATTTGCGAGGGCCATTTCCAATGTGAAAGCAGCTCTTCCACAAAAGCATTTTACCTTCCAAGTTATAAATGCTGGGAAACAATAATAAACACTAGCGTTTGCAAAGGGAGAAGTTATGCATGCTCACAGCCCAGCGAACTCGGTGCCGAGTGTCTGGAAGCCACACTGATGGGCAGGCCCGCCGTGAGGCTGAGCGCTGGACATAGATGTCAGGAGAGGTACGCCCTGCCCAGCGGGACGCCATTCTGCTCCTCGCTGTTCTTCCCCAGGCCCTCACTTCTAGAGGTTTCACTGCTCAAAAAGGCAGAGGTAAAACACTCAAACCGGAAGCTCACGTGCTTCTTTATAGAGAAGAAAAAGATTAGCACCAACTACAGAAATAACCAGGTTCTCTATGGATCTCCCCCTAAACTCCTCCTGGCTCCCTATTGCATTACAAAGCCCGGGCTCCCCGCATTACAGAGCCCCACAGGTCCCTCCGCCCTCCCTGCTGCCAGGAAAGCCAGCCGCTCACCTGGACTTGATGTAGGCGCTGCTGTCGGTGCCCTCGAGGGGGGCGATGGGGGCGTCCGCGGGCATGTTGAGGAAGATCAGGTAGAAGGCCACGAAGTGCACCAGTGTGCCCAGCAGCACCACCGGGTTCCGTCCGAAGCGGTTGTTCTTGCTCAGGAGGCCAAAGAGGCTCCCGCCTACAAACCGAGGACAGAACAACCGAGATCAGGTTAATAAATCAAAATACAGACCTGGGAAAAAAAGAAAGAAAAAGAAATGAAACCCAGTGAGACTGAAGTGCGGGCAGACTGGGGACCCAGGGCTTCCTCCTGAGTCTGAGGTCAGGGCAGACGCCCTTGACCCTGGGGAGTGTGACGCTCAGGGGGCAGGCAGTGTCAGAACGGGTGTGTGGGTGTGTGTGTGTCTGTACCCCAGCTGGCGTCAGACAGAACGAGAAAGTCAGGGATTCCGGGACACTGCAGCTGAGCATCTTCAGAGACCCTGTGTTTTCCCATTTATGGTTTGTCTCTGAATTATTCCGCAAATGACTTGTAACTTAAGTTACCTTACAACAGTGATAATGAAAACAACAACAAAGTCCTGCCCATTGGGGAAAACAAACAGGGAACAGAAGCTCAAGCACAGAGCCGCGAAGCACAGCCTCCTGCCGCGGCCTGGCTGCCTCACCCAGGATCTCGCCGACGCCGACGGAAATGCCGGACAGCCCGATGAGGCTCTTCTCCTCCGCGCCGAACCTGCTCACGGCGCCGATGCAGGTCCCGTACACCCCGGAGAAGAACGTCAGCTCCAGACCTTCCGGGACAGGGGTTTGAGCGAGACCCTAACCCTGCCCTCCCCAGCTCTCGCCGTGCCTAGGAGGGTCTGAGCACACCACACACACAGCAACACACCACACACACACAAGCAACAAAAACTCGTCCAGCCTGAAACCTCCTGGACAGTGTGTTCATACTAGTCAGAGTGGCCCCCCAGGGCAGATGTCGCATATTTCAGATAAAAATATAGAAATCAGAGGAGCAGAGACGTGCTTCTGTTCAGAATGGTCACTGCATGTGTAGGGGACGGGGATGGGCAGATGTCGGTGCTGGAAACCCACCACTGTCTCACTAATAGAGATGTAAAAGGCCAGTCAACCTTGAAGCTCTGAAAGGTCAGAGCCAATCACTCCCTATCAACTTCTCCACCAAATAATCACGTAAATTCTTATTGATATGATAATCCACTTATTACCTGCCTAAGGGTAATGGGTGTACCCCATAGTCTCAATAAAGGGACAGCAAGGCCAGAGCCAAAGGGTTGTCCTCCCGCCTGGCCCCCCATTTCCCAAATCCATACTTTCCTAGTCTCTTTCCATTTGTGTGCGGCCTTCTCCAGACCGGAACCCTGAACCACGCGGGACGTGACAGGGGCTCCCACAGAGAGCTCACGTCCGTCTGTAATAGCTTCCCGAGGGAACAGAGGATACGTTCGGAAACTAGCAGGTACTACTGCACAGTAATGTTTTAATTCAATCCTTTCCCCAGGAAACTGTGAAAAGGGTAAAACTAGGGCGGATCAGCCAAAGACCTGATTCCTCAAAGACACAAACCATAACTGAATTTGAAAGATGCTTCTATTTATTCTTTTTCTCCTAAAAAGATGCTTACACCCACGAGACAGATAAGGGCAAAGTAACAATTGGCCTGATCCAGCCCTTTTAAGAGGAAATAAGTTTCCTGTCGTTGGTAAGATGTCAGAGCACCCCACCCATTAACACATCACGTGACCAGCAGTTAAGCCACCAGCCTCATTCCTTTCCCTCAGAAATGCTCTGAATGCCCAGCGTGTGGCTCAGAGGTTGAGCGCTGACCTATGAACCAGATCACAGTTAGATTCCTGGTCAGGGCACCTGCCCGGGTTGCGGGTTTGATCTCCAGTAGGGGGCGTGCAGGAGGCAGCTGATCAATGATTCTCTCATTTTTGATGTTTCTATCCCTCTTTCCCTCTCCCTTCAATCAGTAAAAATCATATTTCAAAAAATGGCCTTAAATCCATACAAAGTCACAAAGGTTTGCTGTTATTTCCTAGCGTCCACTTTGCCCTACAATCACTGGCTGGGATGACCGTGTCCCCCATATAAGCCTGTGTAGCCCATCCACAGGCCCATCCACAGGCACGTGGGCTGGCCCTGTGTGCTGGGAGGTGACCTGGCAGGTGGCAGGCTAGCTTTAGGGTCCGGTCCTTTCTCCTGCCACTAAGAAGTCTGGCATCCCGCAGGGAGGGGAGGGGTCACAGGAGGGCCTGCAGCTGGCCAGGCACACCTTGACCTGACGCCTTCCGAAAGCAAATGAAACCATCTGGAATGTTCTAGCCGAGCTGCCCTCTAACAGAGACCCCACTGGGACCATCACAAGCACCCTCAGCTGAGCCCAGTGCACAGAACCGTGAGAAAGAATGACATGGTGGTAGCTGTCATTAGTCCGCAACAGAAAGCAAACAAGGAAAAGGCACTTATTTCCTGCTGAGCAACTACCTGTATAGGCCGTTGTGATGCTGAGGAGGAGCATCTCCTTGGTGACACACAATTTAAGAGACTTTTCTGTAAAAACAAAAGAAAATCTGGAACTTAATTTCAACGAATCGAACAAAAATTCTAAAACATTTGTTTACCGAAACACGGCTTGGTCAACAATGCCAGTAAACAAATACACTGGGACAGAGCTTGGTAATCCGCATTTCAAACTATTTCAATAAAATGCTTAGGGGATGGCTTGGCCGGTTGCTCAATGGTTAGAGCATCGGCCCTGGGACGAAAGGGCTGCCGGATGCTGGAGAGATGGCCTGTGTCCTCCCTTCTCCTGTAAACCCCTCGCGCCGGGGTTCCCTGCCGCCCCCTCGCGCCTCCCTCACACTCCACTCGGGTGAAGTTGTGGGATCACCGCCATCCCTCACATCCCATTCGAGACTGTTTATGGAGAAGACTCATGCCTTCAGAGCGGCAGACCCAGAAACAGAAAGCACGGGGGGACCGTCACCCCTGTTACCAGGGAGAGGGAGAGGCAGATGCTGCCGTGGCCCTGAACAGTCCTCCTACTTCAGCCGCAGGAAACACTTACTGAACGCATCCACGGCCTTGGTCAGGTTGTTCCGGGGAGACCTGGTGAAAGAAAAAGAAAGGACACAAACGTTTTATCCCCTGAACCTGGAAAAGAGCACAAAACTACTCCTCACTTCCACTGAGGCTTGTCAGGTCCTGAGGGCCCGCCGTCTGGCCAGCACGCCCAGCGCCTGGGTGCTCCCTGCTCCAGGAGGCTGGCCTTGCCCAGCAGCTGGCTCAGCGCCACCCAGTGGCTCTTTATGGAATTGACCGGGAACTGAATTCTTTCCTGCTGGATGCGCTGAACACATTCAAGCAGGTTTTGCAGACCTGACAGCTCACCCTGCTGTTTGCACCCGTGAAAACCATGTGTGCCAGCTCAACCGCCCGCCACTCCTCTGTCACAAGTAAGTTCTTCAGCGTCAAAACGCTCCAACAGCACCACTTCCCGCCAGCTGGGTTCACAGCTGGGTGCAGTGGAATTCACTGATTAAAAACGTGGGCCAACAAACAGTAAAAACGCGGGCCAGGTCCAGCACGAGAATTCGGAAATAAGCCCCGGCCCTGTAGGCACGGGTGGAGCAGAGCTCCCTCCCCCCCACGTGCCCCACATGCTTTAAACCCCCCCCCCCACCCGCCTGCCCAGGATCGGGTGTCAGCAGAGAGGAACACGGTAGGTCTTACTCGCTGACTTCCAGGTCCTGGTCATCGGAAACCTCGTCTTCCCCCAGGATGTTCTCGGAGGCCGGCTTCCGGATGAGGAAGAACAGAACCGTCCCCAGCAGGCTGATCACCGTCAGGGCGATGAACACGGTTCTCCGGTCACTCTCTGGGAGGAGGGAGGAGGGAGGAGGGAGGACGGAGGAGGGAGGACGGAGGAGGGAGAAGAAAGTAGGTATCCTGGGCTTGTTTATAACCATCGAAAACACTTCCTCGTTCAACTCGTCCTTGACTGCATCAGTAAAATAGGCTATCTCCATCTTTGCTTTTTCAGTTACAGAAATACTAATAAGCAAAAAGAAAAAAGAAAAAAGGCACAAGAACTTAATCCTGCCGAAACCGGTTTGGCTCAGTGGTAGAGCGTTGGTCTGCGGACTAAAAGGTCCTGGGTTCGATTCCGGTCAGGAGCATGTACCTTGGTTTCGGGCATATCCCCCAGTAGGGGGTGTGCAAGAGGCAGCTGGTCGATGTTTCTCTTTCATCGACATTTCTAGCTCTCTATCCCTCTCTCCTCCTCTCTGTAAAAAAATCAATAAAATATATTAAAACAAAAACAAAAAAGAACTTAATCCTATCCTTTGAATCCAAGAAACATACAGACAAAACAATTAGGAACTCCAAAATCTGACAACTGACTCATCTGCTCATTTACAGCATTACCCCCTCCCACACCTGCAGATGCCGTTTGCAGTCATCAGCTTAATAATATAATCCCAGGGAAAAGCCACTAACAGCTAAAATCTGAGCGGCCTTACGGTACCAGGGTCCATCAGAACCATTCTGCACAAAGCAGTCCCGGGTAGTTTTGTGAAACTGCCATTACGACTTGCACATAGCTGAATAAGGCAAAATGAAAGAAACCAACCTGATATCTGAGTTTTCCCTTGCCAAGCAAAATATATGTAGAGGTTTCCAAAGAACAAGCTGGGGTTAAAAAAATAAAAAAGAGAAGAAAGAATGTTGGGAAATTATTTTCATATTTCTAGTTTGTTAAGCCATGTTCCCATTACTTGTTAAAAAGAGAAAGCAGAAAGTGTACATAGTTTTGCAAGTATCTTCCTGCCCTACGTCACTGGGTGCCCTAGGTCATTGGGAAGTGTCCACCCCACCCTGACTCTGAAAAACCCAACTGGCCCAGACAGAGCTGGGCCCCCCTCCTCCCTCGGGCGGCACCTGACTCAGCACCGCCTTCAGGAGGTCCTGACTCACAGTGAGGCATGTGACTGCTTATTGGAACTCCAGAAACCACTCCGTCTGCCTTTTGAGATTAAATGCCTATTTGTTAATAGCTACCTGCCAGGGCAGCTCGGTCAGAAGGACCTGGCCTTTGGAGTCAGTTAAGGATGGCTTAAATCAGACCAGTGACTCAATTTTTCAGCCTGTTTCTCGTCGGTATGCTCTCTCATGAGGATTATTAAAGTTAGTAAGATCAGAAAAGTTTCTGAAGGATCGCCAGTGCTAAATTTATTAGGGTTAACATCAGTTTCTATTTACTAACCCAACCTTCCACTGCATTTGAGATCAGTTAGTGCACTTTAAGTAATCCTATGAAATATTTTCACCTGGGTGCAGCTAGGAACTTAAGTTACACAACGTGGGGAAATCTGTGACAAGCAATGGCAGGAAGGCTGAGCCCCGAAGAGTCAGTACCTGGACTGTAAGAGCGCCCAGAAGATTCCGCTGTTCCGCCCGATGGTGTGCTCGTCCGAGTTGATGGTCAGGCAGTTGCCCTGGGCTGTCCACAGCACTAAATTCAAACCAAAAGGTGAGATCACACAGCTTTACGTCCTCAACGCACAGATGCTACGGTTAGGGAAGCCGGGGAAACGAGGAAGACAACCCCCCAATGCTCACCAGCAGCTGCAACGCCGAGGAACACAGAGGCTGTGTAGAAGGACCACGTGAAAGGCTGGATAAAAACGGCAATGTACATGCTAAAATATAACAGGTCACCGATTACATCAAACAACACCGACGGAGCGCCTCTATGGCTTCTAGGAGTCAGTTCTGGGGGTTCTCCTCTCTCCAATGCAACCTGGAGCCCGGCCGGCATGGCTCAGGGGCTGAGCATCGGCCTATGAACTGGGAGGTCACGGTTCGGTTCCCGGTCAGAGCACAGCCTAGGGTTTCGGGCTCCATCCCCAGTGGGGGGCATGCCGAGGGCAGCCGATCCATGACTCTCTCTCATCATGGATATTTCTCTCTCTCTCTCTCTTCCCCTCTCCTTTCTTCTCTAAAAATCGATAAAATACAAAGTTTAAAAAAAAATTAAGTCCCACCTGTAAAGGACTCCTCCAGTGTTGAAAACAGAACAACAAAAAGGGACAGAGGTGGCCCAAGCATCTCTTAGCTTACTGGCTCACACGTGTAAAATCAGGCACTGAATGACGGTGCAGCTGCTGAGCCCACAGCCCACCAGGGACCCTGACCTCTTTCATCTGAATTCCTCCCAGTCAACTTGACATCAAGTAAGATTATTTCAGGGGAAATTCTTTTGGACTCTAGTAGAAAGGGATTTTTGCGAACTGTTCTTATTAAGAGTAAAACAAGAGCGAGTATATGCATGACCAATCTCATTCAAACGCTGAGTATCCTGAGCACAGAGAAGACAGCCAAACCCTAAAACATCGCCTTCGTCTAGGCCCGTGGTCGGCAAACTCACTAGTCCACAGAGCCAAATATCAACAGGACAATGACTGAAATTCCTTTGGAGAGCCACATTTTTTAAACTTAAACTTCTTCTAACGCTACTTCTTCAACACAGACTCGCCCAGGCCGTGGTATTTTGTGGAAGAGCCACACTCAAGGGGCCAAAGAGCCGCATGTGGCTCGTGAGCCGCAGTTTGCCGACTATGGGTCTCTTCTACTCAACCCAAGTGAGCAGGCTCCTGTTACAAGCTCGCTCTGTGCTGAGACGCGGAAGGTGTTCCCAGTAAAAGGAGAGGACAAGCACCGCCTCACCTGTAGAACAGGCCGCTGGCGAACATGGACAGCTGGGGGCCCACGATGGCCACCACGGAGGGCGTGATCAGGTTCGAGGCGGAGAACACGCCGTAAATGATGGCCATGCTGCACACGGAACAAGAACAACAGCGCGGGGCTGTCTTAAGAGTCCCCTCTTCGGGTTTCCTTAGTCTCTGGACGTTTGCAACGAACATCCCTCTTCTTTAGGCGGCGTTTCTAATGATATCCTTCAACCCAACGCCATATTCAAGTTCTCACGTGTACGGAATAGTGAAGTCTCACCCCATGTTCCTTTGAGGAAGTGCGCCCTGGTGGATATGGTGTCTGATGTCCTGGTAAATTATAACCACAGCGAGCAGGCACCGTGCCAAGCACTTTCTACGCGTTTTTGCTCTTAAGCCCCCTGGCTCTGAGAAGAGGGCACTGTTAGCGTCCTCGTCTCTCAGAGAAGGAAACGGAAACCCGGGAGGGCTAAGTCCCCTGCCCGGCGTCCCCCGGGGCACCTGGGGACCCCGGGTCCCGTCCCTGGTCATCTGAGGCCCCAGTCACCCAGGCTGCTCTCCACACTCAGCTACAAGCCCTGGCAAGTGCGGCGCCTCTGCTGCTATAAATAACGGGCAGAGGTAAGCCAGAGTTCACGCAGCTCAGCCTCCAGGTCTCACTGAACAGTACTCAGCGACTGTAGACCCACCTTACCTGGTACGTGTATGTCTTGGGACAAAGTGGGACTAAAACCATTCCAAAGGTCCCGGATTTACTTGCTCCTCACAAGCCCACAGTAGATTATTCTTTGGCTTTTACGAACCTCTCAAATACCAAATGTCCGTAGAGTACGTATGTATACAAAGCACTACGAAACGCTGTGGGAATCCTTTAGAAAAATGGGCATAAATATCCCTTTACTCTCAAATATCGCATACAAGGCCAGGCTTGGGATCGGTGATAACCAAGGAAGACGGGGTGCGGGTGGGGAGAGGGGACCCACAAGACTGATATTGCCCACAATCTCCTACGAATGGAGAAACGAGGTAGCGTGTCTGTGCGTGGGAACACACGCACTTACGCTCCCGGCTCCAGGCACAGTGTACCAGGCCTTACACGCTGGTCTCTTCGCCATGTGCAAGCTGGGACTCAGCGCCCTGATGACAGCCTAGGAATCCTCGGAAATTGCAAAAGCAGAAAGACCAAGTGTTTCAAGATCTTATAAAACGGCCTCTGCATTAAGGTTGGGAAGACGTAACATGCCGATACTTGAGGGCTTATGAAATGCCAGCTCCTGTGCCCGGCTCGCTGAGTAAGGAAGCCCGGTTCGGCGAGGCAGCTTGCCTAAGACTTTGCAGCAATTCGGCTCTGAAGCTGGGAGTTCAGACTTGGTGTCTAACTCAACACAAAACCTAAACTCATCGCCTTTATTCAACGATGTTCTCCCCAAAGTCTACATACAGAGAAGGAAACAGCAGTCCCTACGAACGCCCGTGATTCTGATGTGGATTTAAGCAACCTTTCCCCAACCCCCGCTCCCCAAATATGTAAAGTAAAACCGAGGTACAGAGCCATACCTGGTGTACCCACTGCCGTGGAAGTCCGTGCTGTTTAAGCTCCGGATGACAGTTTGCTGCGTGGGAGACAAAACGATCAACAACATGAAAGGTTTTTGCAACCCCTCTCCCCCCTGGAGTCTCCAAGCGCTCGGAATAGAGTAAAAACGGAGTGCCCAGTACTTAGCGATGGAGGTGAGGAGAGAAGAAAAAGCATCACAGAACAGAAGATAACCCGTGTCAGGGAGCGCGGTGGGGGAGGGGGCTGCGGAAACTGCCTTAATCTCCAAGTTTAACGCAGACTTTAATACAGATACACATGCCAACACACGCCCAGCATCACACAGAGAAACCCACGGCCACGTTTCACATCCCCACACGTCCAGAAGAAAGGCTGGGTACGTGAAATCAACCCTAATCGTTAAAAAAACAAGGAGGAAGGCTGGGAAAATAAAAGGCGCGATTTGAGCGCTCTCAGATACGATTAAAGTTTAGTCTCATTTCTGGGACGCGGAACAGCAGACCCCAACTCACCGCCACATTTCCACAAGTCTGGAAGGCGGTGAACATAAACATAAAGGCGACCCCCAAGATGATGATGTTGAAGAGCTTTTTAGATTCCGGGGACATGTTGGCGCCCGTCGGCCGGAGGCCCGCAGCCCCGGGCAGTCAGCTCTCCTCGGGGCGCACCCACCGCCAACCCCGGGGTGAAGAGGCGGCGAGCGGAGGCGCCCGGAGCCAGGAGCCAGGGGCCCGGAGCCGGGAGCCAGGAGCCAGGAGCCAGGCTGTCGCCCTCCGGTCCGCGCATCCGAATCCGGCTTGGGGCGAAGCGCTCCCCGCGGGCAGTTAGCGCATCCCCGGGGGCCGGCGGGGAGGAGGAGCCCGGCACGAAGGCCGCCGCCGGGTGGAGGGCCGCCAGGGGGATCAGGAGCCAAGGACGCAGAGCCCGCGCCGCCCCGCCCGCCCGCCGGGCCGGACTCGGTGCGAGTCAGGCGGCCCGGTCACCTGACCGCAGCCGCGGCGCCGCCGTCCAGCTGGGAAATGTAGTCCCGCGCCGCCGGGACTGGCCGGCGCCTCGCGAGACTCCTTCCCCCGTGAGGGGAGCGGGCCGGGCCCGCGGCGCCGGCTAAGGCGGGCCGGAAAGCGGAGCCCAGCGGAAGGGCGGAGACTGGCGGGAGGGGGCCTGGGACCACATAGCGGGGTCCCGGGCGGCTGGGGACCCGGAGACGCAGATGGGGCGAGGAGGAGGCCCTCGGACGGAGGCGGGGCTGAGGCCTGAGCCGGAAAGCGGCGTGGAACTCCGGTACTGGCACGGAAAGGAGGCGGAGCCCAGGGCGGGAGCACCTCCCCTTCCTCCTGCCCGCAGCGCCCGCCGGAAGAAGCGTTTCGCGGGCTTTCCAACTGCCGGCCGAAGCCACTCCCCCCTCCCGGCGGCAGTGACTCCGCGCTTTTCCGGGCTCTGCGCAGGCGCGCCGGGCACGGCCGGCGCACGCGGCCGGGACGTTGCGGGGCCAGCCAATCAGAGGGCTCGTTTCTGGGTGGCGCGGGCGCCATTTTGTGAGGCTGAATATAAATGGGCACTGGGGCCGCATACTCGCCCAGTTGCTTCTGTGCTTCGATAGGCGGCAGCTCGGTCCGTCTGTCGGCCGTTCTCAGAAACGTTTCCACGCGGAAGCCAGTGGCCGGAGGAGAGGCGCGGCGTGGAGCTGAGCTAGTCTGAGGAAGCCGCCGCCGCCCCTGCGGAACGCGCGGGCCCGCCCAGGGCGTTCGTTTCTCGGCGCGCAGTCGCAGGGCCTGGCCGACGCTCCAGAGCCATGAGTTACGGCCGCCCGCCTCCCGATGTGGAGGGCATGACCTCCCTCAAGGTGGACAACCTGACCTACCGCACCTCTCCCGACACCCTGAGGCGCGTCTTCGAGAAGTACGGGCGCGTCGGCGACGTGTACATCCCGCGGGACCGCTACACCAAGGAGTCCCGCGGCTTCGCCTTCGTCCGCTTCCACGACAAGCGCGACGCCGAAGACGCCATGGACGCCATGGACGGGGCCGTGCTGGACGGCCGCGAGCTGCGCGTGCAGATGGCGCGGTACGGCCGGCCGCCGGACTCGCACCACAGCCGCCGGGGACCGCCACCCCGCAGGTACGGGGGTGGTGGCTACGGACGCCGGAGCCGCAGGTAACTGGGGAGGGGCCCGGGCTGACTCACAAAGGTGCGCGGGGGCACGTGGTGGCGGGCGGCCCCGGGCCTGGGCGACCCGGGCTCGCGGCCGGGAAATGGCGGCGGCGCCGAGATAATGGCGGGCGGGCGGGGCGCGGCCGGATCGCGGGGCCTGACGCGCCTCTCGCTTCCGCTCTCAGCCCCAGGCGGCGCCGCCGCAGCCGATCCCGGAGTCGGAGCCGGTCCCGGTCTCGCAGCCGATCCCGCTACAGCCGCTCCAAGTCTCGGTCCCGCACTCGCTCGAGGTCGCGGTCCACCTCCAAGTCCAGGTCGGCGAGAAGATCCAAGTCCAAGTCGTCGTCCGTGTCCAGATCCCGCTCGCGGTCCCGGTCCAGGTCGCGGTCCAGGAGTCCCCCGCCCGTGTCCAAGAGGGAGTCCAAGTCCAGGTCGCGGTCCAAGAGCCCCCCCAAGTCTCCGGAAGAGGAGGGAGCCGTGTCCTCTTAAGCAAACGGTAATGCCCACGGGGTCCGCGGCGCATGGCGCGGCTGGGGGGTGTGAGTAGGGTTCCGTCCGCGCTCGCCGGAAGGCGCCTCCCGACTTGGTTAGGAGCCGCTCTGCGCTCAGCCCGGGAGTGCTCTGGATGAGGGGTCTGCAGGAAGGATGTGTGTGAGCTTAGATGATGGTGGCTGTTTCGTAAACTGTTTGAGACCTATTGATGAAAATGACTATTTCTTGCTGTTTTTATCCAACGTCTGCATTTTCCCCTTTAAAGCTGCGGTCTCCTGTTTGATAAAAGAATATTGGCCAGTATTGCAGATTTTAACTGATTTGGCTGATCCTCCAGGGACCAGTTTCTGTGGGCGTGTATTGGAGCAGGTTTGTCTTTAAATGTTAAAGATGCACTATCCTCGTAGAGAAAGCTATCAGCTCAACTCTTGTTGTGCTGACTGGGACTCACTATTCTAGTGGATGTGGCAAACGAATTGCAAAAAGCAGCAATGAACTTTTGGAACCCAAAAAGAAAGTTTACAGGTATTTCGCTGGGTGGGGAAAGGATAGTGTGTCTTTAACTCTCCAATTGTTTGGTCCTATTTTTTAAAAGGAAGGGCCCTAAGTAGCTCAGATATTAAAGCCTTATTCTCATTGCCAAATGTTTTGTTTGAAAACTCAATTTATCTCAAAATATAGGTTACTTTTCTGATTTCATTTTGTTTGGATACAGGGCCCCCCCCCCAACTTTCTCCTTTTCTTTTCTCCCCCCCCCTCCCCTTTAACGATTTTTCACCTTGGTTATTTGGCCAAGAACACACAAATTTGTAAATGCTAATGTGAGAATTTACTAATTTGGGCCTTAAAAAATTTGAGAGAATGGCTGGGTGGAACCTTTCTGTAACCTACTTGTTTCACCAGAGCCTTAGTGAGTACATGCCTGAAATTGAAACCATGTGTGCTTTGGACTTCACAGTAGTGGAAGGAAAACTGAACTTAATTTCTTTTCAAACCTAGATGTGTCGACAAGCAACATAACAGAAAACCTGGAGGAAAAGGACTACATGCTCAGTCCATCAAAGAGTCCTGCCTTGGAACAAGCAACTGGCTATTGAAAAGGTTATTTTGTAACATTTGTCTAACTTTTTACTTGTTTTAAGCTTTGCCTCAGGTGGCAAAATTCATTTTATGTGCCATTTTGTTGCTGTTATTCAAATTTCTTGTAATTTAGTAAGGTGAACGACTTCAGATTTCATTATTGGCTTGGATATTTGAGGTAAAATTTCCTTTTTGTTTATATAGTGCTGACTTTTTTTGTTTGAAATTAAACAGATTGGTAACCTAATTTGTGGCCTCCTGACTTTTAAGGAAACGTGCAGCCATTACGCACAGCCTAAAGCTGTCAAGAGATTGACTCAGCATTGCCTTCATTCCTTAGAATTAAAAACCTACAAAAGTTGGTGTAAATTTGTGCATGTTATTTACCTTCAGATCTAAATGGTAATCTGAACCTAAACTTGTATAAAGACTTTTCAGGTGAAAAGACTTGATTTTTTGAAAGGATTGTTTACCAAACACAATTCTAATCTCTTCTCTTATGTATTTTTGTGCACTAGGCGCAGTTGTGTAGCAGTTGAGTAATGCTGGTTAGCTGTTAAGGTGGCGTGTTGCAGTGCAGAGTGCTTGGCTGTTTCCTGTTTTCTCCCGATTGCTCCTGTGTAAAGATGCCTTGTCGTGCAGAAACAAATGGCTGTCCAGTTTATTAAAATGCCTGACAACTGCACTTCCAGTCACCCGGGCCTTGCATTAGATAACGGAGCATACAGTGAGCACATCTAGCTGATGATAAATACACCATTTTTTTTTTTTCTACCCCTCACTCCACCAAATGGTAAAAATGATCACCTTCATGTATGAACTTGAAATATGAAAAATGTTAAGGAAGCAAATGGTTTGTAACTTTGTAAGTACTTAAAACATGGTGTATCTTTTTTTTTTTTTTTTGCTCATAAATATTCTGTACTATAACCGTTGTTTCTATAGTTTAATTAAAAATGTTTTCTTGGTGTTAGCTTTTCTCAGAATATGTCTTGGTCTTTTTTCCTCCCTTTGTTTGAAAGACCTGTGCCATTGTGAATGTTACTGTATAGTATCAAAGTGAAATGCTTAGCTGATTTTTTTTTTTTATGCCAGTTCAACAATCCCTAAAATTGATGTTCTATGGTAGCACGCTGAGGTTGTGGCTGCTCCTTTCTCATGACCTAATGGATGCCCTATTTTAATGACTTAGGAACAACTTGAGTCCTTAATAGGTGTTTTAATTTTTGTTTCCATGGCTATGTGTCCCACAAGTACTGTCTAGATGACACATCACAGTCTTAAGGCCAATAGATCTGACCATTGCTTATACTCAGGCTGAAGTGGTCTGGATCCTCACCGGCATGCCAGGTTGCTAATCAATATGGACATTGTCCCAAAACAGCTTGTAGGTTTAACTCACAGACTGTCCTTTGCAAATGAGATAACCAGCATTTCAACAGTATGTCTTCCTGGAAGGGCAGATTCTGCTATATCTTCCTTGTCTGCATCAAAAGACACCAGAGGAATGTGGACACATTTCATATCCCACTTGTAGATCAAAGCTTCAAGTGACCAGTCAGCACTGAAAAATAAACTTTCTAAAATTATCTTCCTGTTTGGCTTCAGGTGTTTTTTCATGTTATCCTAAGGCTTTATTTAACTTAATAAAGTTGATTGAATGAACCAGGATTAGCTTGGCTTACCTTCTTACCTGGTAAGTAGACCACAATTGGACCTTGGGGTTCTTCTGCATCAGAAAGTATACTGTAGTTAAAATGTCCTCAAAGTCTAGGAAGAAAGGGCTTATTCTAGACTTTCTGCTTACATTGTGAATCAGGCCAAATTGGCTATTAAGGAAAAAAAGTTACCTTCTGGTTCAAAGAATACGTCAGCTGCAAGAATAATATCTTGGGGTGGCAAAGTCAGCAGGTCCAGAGATAGGTGGCCCCACGTTAGACCTAGAACACGCACCTGTGGCAGGTCATTCATTTGGCAGCTCTGCCGGCAGACTTCTAGGCAGTGAGGCAGCTCTGAACTGTCCGATAGCGTCACCTCTGCGCCACATTTTGCAGCAACAATTCCTGGAAGGCTCACTCCAGCTCCAATCTAGTATAAAAGAACATTTCAAAGTTCCTGCCTAAAACTGCAAATGAAATTGTATCTTAGCAGACTTCCATTTCGTTCTTGTGAGCAGTGTTTGAGCTTATATCTATAAAACATGCCATAATTAAAACACTGCCTTAACCTGTAGGAACTTTGGGCTTCAAATTTATGGTAAAAGCCTGTGTGATCCCTCTTATTGGGTCAAAGTGCGGTTATAGTCCCTTACAGGGCCCTGTATTCTGCAACTGACCTCGTGCTTCCACACCCAATGTGTGTCTTAGGCCATTTCGTTGCTTAATGTGACCGGGAGAAGTCATCTTGGGGCACTTGTTCTGTTTTCAGTTCTCCTTAAAGGAGTTAATTGTAGGGATTGCTGCCTCTAGAAGCTCAGGCACTTGTTACTTTCATTTTCATGCGAATAAAGCCTGACAGGTCTACAATGGCTTCCTCCAAAAGGGGATTTTCTGGTTAGTTTAAGGTGACATGTTAAACAATGAGCAATGCCAAGAAATACCTTCGCATTCCCGTTGATTGAAAAACTTCCCATTTCCAGTTTGAGGATGGGCATGTTAGAGCCCAAATGACCCTGTTGGGACACCCTAGGAAGATGTCCTCAATGACTGCTTCTGTGCCAAATTAGTCACGGCCTCACGGAATAAGGGCCCACAGCAACTAAAGGGCCACACTAAATATTTTAGTGTGGGTGGGCCACATTTTTTTAAACCCCATATTACAAATGTAAAAATCACAACTCGCATGCCTTAAAAGCTGGCCACGTTACCCCGATTTTAAAATACTGGGGCAAAACTCGGTTTGCAGTATGGAAAAGGATACAAGAAACTTCACATACAGGTGTAAACCTACTTTGCCCCACCCTGTGTTTAACAAAAAAAAGTATCAAGCATGTAGACATATCTGAACACAGCGTGCTTGAAACCTCAAGGGCACACGTACCTCTAAGATAGCCTTGCCTGGTAGGGATCTTCTATGAAACCACAGGTACTGGGCCAGGACTACAGCACAGGGCCAAACGTACATTCCATACTGAAGATGCAGAACCTGAAAAGAATTTTTGTACAAAATAACTCATCTACTGGAATACTTATCACAACCGAGTGCCCGACTCCGGCATCCATTACAAAGGTGACATTCCCCTGCTCTCCAATTCGCATCGTTTTGGGAGGGGGACGGGGGATAAAACTGCTATACTGTGTGGTAAGCACTCTTCAAACATTCATTCAACAATCATTTATTCAGACTCGTGGCTTAATGGCTTCTAGGCTGAGGATATAACTCATGGAGCATATGTACCCTACTAGGGAGAGATAGGCAGCAAGTAAGGAGAGAGAATTTTGGTTCATGAAAATGCTATAAGCACAACACAAACCACAAACGGGGTGATAGGAGAGTAATGGGGGAGGAGGGCGGGGAGAGACGGACAATGACCACAAGGTGGCTGCACTAGATAGGGAGGGAGCGTGGGTGATTCAGACAAAGGCCCGGAAGCAGGAACTAATGCTTCTGGCTGGACAACAGGGAGCACAGATGCAAACAGAGGTCACGGAGAGGCAGGGACCAAAGTGCCCTCTTACAGGCCACAGGAAGTGTAGTTTTTTCTTTCTTTTTTTCTTTCTTTTTTTAAATGCAAGAAGGTACTGGAGGGTTTTAAGCACAGGCATAACTTGGTGTGCTAATGAGAAACAATGTGGTCCTAGGAAGACATCCTGGAAGAGGTCTGAGTGGCCAGAGTCTCTGATAGATGCTTGTTGAATAAATGTGTGAAGAGTGCTCACCCACCATATGGCAGTTTTATATCCCCTTCAAGGCAGGCAGCTTACAAAGCCTTTGAAAAAGAGAACTGTGAGAGCCTGGTATTTTGCGAGGCAACATAACATAGCTCACAGCTCTTAAGTCTGCCCAACTTCAAACTCCAGGTCTGGACTTGACCAGCTGTGTGACCTCACTTGGGTTATTAAGTCTGTGCTCAGGTTCCTCAATTACAAAATACTAGCACTGGGCTAATAGGAAGATTCAATGCCAACTGCTGAGTGCAGTGCCAGGCACAAAATAAGCAAATAAAGCTATCATTAAACATACTGCAACAGCAGGCCTGTTTCCTAGAGCAAAGGGTGCGCCTAGTGGGTGGTAGAAATGGGGCTGCAGTATAATAAAAGTAACAAAGGTGAAGAAACTGAGGTCTGAACCTCATCCACTCAACAAACATGCAAGTGCCTAAAACATGCTAGATCCTGTCCCACCTGTAGGGCTGTAGGTGAATGAGAGGCAAAAACGCCTGCCTGGTACTTTACTCAGGACAATGGGGGATATCTGACCAGAGTTGTGCAGATTTGGGTGTAAAGAAAAGGGGCCCTGCCCTGGTCGGGGTGGCTCAGTGGATAGAACATCGGCCTGGGACTGAAGGGTCACGGGTTCAATTCGGGTCAAGGGCACATGCCCAGATTGCGGGCTCGATGCCCAGGTTGCGGGCTCGATCCCCAGTAGGGGGCGTGCAGGAGGCAGCCAGTTGCAGGAGGCAGCCAGTCAGTGATTCTCTCTCATCATTGATGTTTCTACCTTTCCCTTCCTCTCTGAAATCAATAAAAATCTATTAAAAAATGAAAATAAAAGAGGCCTCTATTCTCACAGGGAATATGTTCACTTCCTAAAATTGGGAAGAAATCCAAATGGGTATTTCAACGGGAAGGCATGAGCACCTTTCAGAATTAGGTTCCACTTAAGCTGTTTCATCTTTAAACTGTTACCGTGTCACAGGTTGCTGTTAAAAACCAAACGAAAGACAGCAACGTGAAAAGGCTTTGCAAAACCGGACGCAGACAAGGTACAATTACTGAGTTTGGGGACATTCGCGAGCTGAAAAGGAAATGAGTGCCAACCCCAACGCTTTACTGCATCAGTGAGGGTGGAGCTCCCGTTCCCAGAGGAAGCTCAATTAAGAAGCCCTTCAACGAGACCAAAGAAAACATTAGGTGTTAAAAATGCCACTTTTCTGGCAGGAAACGGAGTGGATTAGCTCCGTCCTGGCAGGGTCCCCAGCTTCCTCACTGAAAGACGTTCTATGCCAAAGGCTTCACACCAACCGTGGCCCATCCAACAGGCAGGCAGCCGGACCCCACACCCCTCTGCCTGCCCCCCTCGGTGCACTGAGAACCGCTAAGCCAGGGCGCCAGGGGCCGCGGCGCCAAGGGCGGGTGCCGCTCACGCACCTGCGGGACGCGGACCTCCAGCATGGCCCCCTCCGCTCCCAGGCCCGGCTCCTCCGAGAACCGAAAGCGCTGGGTCCGCACCACATGCCCCCGGAGGCCGCGGCCACCCAGCGAGGAGTCGGTGGGTCCCGGGAGGGCTGGCAGCGGCGGAGGGCGCCGGGCCGCCAGGCTGCGCGCGCGGGGCCCGGGACAGGCTGGGCCGCTTCCCCGGCGCCACGCGGGCCCGTCGGGCCCCTAAAACGTCAGCCAGAAAGGGGAGCGCCCCTCCGGCGGCGGAGCGGCAGCGCGGGGAGGGGACCCGGGGCCAGGAAACTGGGACACAGCGGGAGGCGCGTGCGGCACGCCGGCGGACGTCGGCTGCGGACAGGCGGCGCTACCGGAAGTGACGCACAGGAAGCCCGCCGCGGGGGCGGTGCCTCGGCAGCCCGACCTTCCCAACATGGCAGCAACCCGGCGTCTGTGAAGGGGGGCCCTGCGGGCGCCCAGGCCAATGGCGGGCCGCGAGCAGCCGGGGGGCGGGGAAGACGGCAGCCGCACGCCCAACCCGCGGCCCGGGCGGTGGTTGGGGAGTGAATTTTCTGGAAGGCGGCTCTGAAGGCGCCGGGCCCGAGCGAAGGGCGTTGCAGTGCGGCCGTGGCCGGGCCGGGAGGGAGCGCGTCGGCGGCAGGAGCGGGCAGCGCGGCGGTCGTCGCGGAACTGGCTGGCGAGCCCCGCAGGATGAACCACAAGAGCAAGAAGCGGATCCGCGAGGCCAAGCGGAGTGCGCGCCCGGAGCTCAAGGACTCGCTGGACTGGACCCGGCACAACTACTACGAGAGCTTCTCGCTGAACCCGGCGGCCGTGGCGGTGAGCGCGCGGGCATCGCGGCCGGGCCCGGGCTCCCCGGCCGCGCCTTTCCCCGGGCACAGTCCGCCGCGCCGCACCCCGGGGTCCCGCACCCCTTCCCCTCCCCTGCCCGGCAGCTGCACCCTCACGGCTTTGGCGCCCTCAAAGAGAAGGCCTGTGGCTCCCTGATCCTCCTGGACGGCGGGACCCGCGGGGACCTGGCTGTCAAAGAGGCGAGGCCCCAAGTGGGAGATGCGAAGCCGCCCCGGTGCGGGGGCTCTGAGTGCGTCGTACCCGCACGCGGGCAGGTCCTTCCCCCGCCCCACCCCACCCCCACCCCAGTAGAAGCCGGAACAAAAACCTGGCTCCTTAGGTATGGCATTGCTAGTTGGCCCTGGGACACCTTTACTTTGCCTGATTTTTAAAAACTGGGTAGATCCTCTCTGCTTCCCTCAGGATAACGTGGAGCGGGCGGACGCCTTGCAGCTCTCGGTGGAAGACTTCGTGGAGCGATACGAGAGGCCTTACAAGCCCGTGGTTCTGCTCAACGCCCAGGAGGGCTGGTCCGCGCAGGAGAAATGGACGCTGGAGCGCCTGAAGAGGAAGTACCGCAACCAGAAGTTCAAGTGCGGGGAGGACAACGACGGCTACTCGGTGAAGATGAAGATGAAGTACTACATCGAGTACATGGAGAGCACGCGGGACGACAGCCCCCTGTACATCTTCGACAGCAGCTACGGCGAGCACCCCAAGAGGAGGAAGCTCCTGGAGGACTACCAGGTGCCCAAGTTCTTCACCGATGACCTGTTCCAGTACGCGGGGGAGAAGCGCAGGCCCCCTTACAGGTAAGGCCCTGGGGCCCTCAGCCCGCCCCCTTCTGCAAAGCAGTGCGTGCTTGCCCCTGGGCTGCACCTGGGACTGACTCGGGGCTGCTGATGCCCACTGGGGTCCAGAGACTCTGGTTGAATCCATCTGGGTGCTGCCCGGGCGTGGGGATTTCTGGAAGCTCCCAGATGACTGGCCATGCAACCCAAGGCGAACCACTGATCTATCTGCAAGGGAAGTTGTGAGTCCAGCGCTGTGCCCCGTTAGTGGTTTTCCTTTTTAAAAAAAAAAAAAAATGTTTTTTTGATTTTTTACAGAGAGGGATAGAGAGTTAGAAACATCGAAGAGAGAGAATCATCCATCAGCTGCCTCTTGCACACCCCCTACTGGGGATGTGCCCGCAACCAAGGTACATGCCCTTGACCAGAATCGAACCCGGGACCTTTCAGTCCGCAGTCCAATGCTCTATCCATTGAGCCAACCGGTTTCGGCTGGTTTTCCTTTTTTCATCAGTGAACTGTCCGCCCACAAGTCACTCAGCATTTCTAGGTGCCAAAATGTGTGTCGTCTTGGAAACAAAGATGACACAGTGTCGTGTGTGAAAATGTGCTACTTTGTGGGGATGTGATGAAATTGTCCTTCACTTCTCGGGTGTTTCTTTCCTGCAGGTGGTTTGTGATGGGGCCCCCGCGCTCCGGCACCGGAATCCACATCGACCCCCTGGGCACCAGCGCCTGGAACGCCTTGGTGCAGGGCCACAAGCGCTGGTGCCTGTTTCCCACCAGCACGCCCCGGGAGCTCATCAAGGTGACGCGCGACGAAGGGGGGAACCAGCAGGATGAAGCCATCACCTGGTTTAAGATCATCTATCCCCGGACACAGCTCCCAACCTGGCCCCCCGAGTTCAGACCCCTAGAAATCTTGCAGCAGCCGGGAGAGACTGTCTTTGTGCCAGGTACAGACGGACGGAAGCAGAGTGCTCTCTGAGTTTAGTCCTTTGTCCCTTCGGAGCAGAACTAGAGAGAGAGCCCAGGCCAGCCCTCCATGCCGACTCCAGAGCCGCCTGCCCGCCTCTGACAGCGACATGCTCTGTGTTGTCAGGTGCTCGGGGTGCTGCTGTCCACTGTCACCTGGATACCTATTGGCTGTTGATACCTTTTCTGCATTTCAGATCCCACCCGTTTTTATCCTTAGTGTCCCCAGTGTCGTGTGTGTGTTCTGTGACTTGTCATATTTCTGTAGCCTGGAGCTTGGATACAGTGTCAGACTGGGTGGGCTGAGCCAGGAATAGTGACCTAGAACCCAGAGGCAGGAAATCCGTTCCATCCCTGATGCCTCCGGCAGGCTAAGAGTTGGGAGGCTGGAGAACACGCTGCCTTCACAGTTTGGGTCCCAGCTGGGAGTTACTTTTCTGTAAAGGCCCAGAGAGAGCCCGTCAGGCACTGGCCTGTGTCGCAGTTGCTCAGCTCTGTCCTAGTCACAGGGAAGCAGCCATAGATGATCCAGAGGGTGGGCACAGCCGTCCCCCAGTAAACTTCCTGGCGGGCCCTTCGTGACTGTGGGCCAGGAGCAGCAGGCCCGCCCTGCCCATCTCCGAGGCCCCACCGGGGAGTGACCCCTGCCTGTGCAGCTCATGTTCAGTGCTATGTAATGTTGATGTTCTGGAGCGATGGGTACAGAGCCCGGCCCCCTAACGGTTTCCTTGTTGGGTTTCAGGAGGCTGGTGGCATGTTGTCCTCAATCTTGACACCACCATTGCCATCACCCAGAATTTTGCCAGCAGCACCAACTTCCCTGTTGTATGGCACAAGACGGTAAGAGGGAGACCAAAGTTGTCCAGGAAATGGTATAGGTGAGAGCCATTTTTTTCTTATTTTTGCTTTGTCCCAATTTCTTCCGGAGAGAACATGGAAAGAGCCCGCCATGGGCTGAGCTTAGGCGGGCCTGGCGGAAGCGGGCTGATGAGTGCGCAGGTGCAGGGAGAGGGTCAAGGTCAGGGCTAGCTCTCAGGATGCTCCAGCCTCGAGGTAGCAGGTGGCCCCGCAATGGTGATCAGAGTGTCAAGCATGCATCATCGGGGTCGTTTCCCCTTTCGTTTTTTGCTTTCCCCAGAGCTAGAACGTTCTGTGCGGTGCTTACCTTCACCAGCAGAGGAAGCCATTTGAGTGGGTTTTATTTCGCTTGTTTCTTTTCCTTACCCGGCAGCATTATTCCCGTTTGAACTTGCTCCCTTCAGTTCTCAGGAGTGAGGTCACTGCCCGGAGACTTAGCTCCTCTGTTTGTCCACAGAACAGACACAGCACGGGCAGCGGCAGTGCAAGCCACCCCCAGCCACCCCGTGCCACTGTGTCCCAACCCTGACCTGGAGGGACCGGCTCTCGGGGTAAGAGGGATTCTGGCTTGTCAGGGCCAGCCCCCTGCTGAGAGGGCCAGCAAGGGTGGTGGCTTCTCCCGGACTCAGGCACCTGAGGCCCGTCGCCCTCGTAGGCTGCCGCCTGCCCCGTGGGCCGTTCTGTGGCCTCCGCAGGGCTTGTCCCGTCACCGTCCAGGTTAGGTCCCCAGGGGGGCTGCTGCCTCCCGTGGCCCAGTTCCGATTCGTTTTATCCTCAGACTTCTTCTCACAGGCCTGATGGCTTCTACTCTCACCAGTAGAGTTTGTCAGTGCAACACCGACCGTTAAGTGTGTGCTGTGTGTGGAAAGGGAGTCACAAACAGCCAGGAAAGCACAGGGAATGAGGCAGAGACTGGCTCCCCAGGGGGCAGGTGACTAAGTCAGGGAAACCTGGCCACGAAGTGGCAGTGCGTCCGCCCGGTGCTGGTGGCCAGAGAGCTTGGAGCTCGGGTTCCTTCCTTCCGGGAAGCCTGAGCGTGTGGGCTCCGCTCCCAGCCTGCGCACTGCGTCCCTGCCCCGGACAGCCCTCGCTCCCAACAGGCGCCCGGAGCCAGGGCGCAGCCGGAGCCGGGCGCGTGCCTGTGCCTGTGCCTGTGCCTGTGGCTGTCTGGCCGGGCCAACCCTGAGATCGGCGCTCCTTGTCTCTCAGGATCCTGAAGCAGGAGCACCCTGAGCTGGCTGTCCTGGCTGACTCCGTTGACCTTCAGGAATCCACAGGGATCGCCTCTGACAGCTCCAGCGACTCCTCCAGCTCCTCCAGCTCCAGCTCGTCCGACTCGGACTCGGAGGTGAGCCTGCTCGCCCCGGGCCTCCAGGGCAGGTCCCGGGACAGCAGCAGGAGGGGGAGAGGGGAGCTCTGCGGGAGGTGGTGTCTTATGATCGTTACGTGTGGTCCTTACCTTCACGCAGCAGGCTGTGTTGGTCGATAAAATTCCGTGATGCCGCCTCCGAATGGTGACTCAGTGTTCTGAGGGGGAGCCCTGGTTTCAGAGACCTCCTGTTAGAGAACACGGGGGGACCTGAGGGGAGACAGCCCCCTGCGGGGAGGTGGGGATTCTCGGGCACCAGGAAGGCCTGGTGGCACTCGGACTGCACTGCGGAGCAGTCGCATGGCTGCTTGGCTTCTGGGGGACGGACCACGGGCGCCGTCTCCTGAGGCCGGAGGCTCCGTTGGTTGAAGTGCTTTCTCTCCCGTGTCCAGTGTGAGACGGGGTCCGAAGGAGATGGGACGATGCACCGCAGGAAGAAGCGGCGGACCTGCAGCATGATGGGGAACGGGGACACCACCTCCCAGGACGACTGCGTGAGCAAGGAGCGCAGCTCCTCCAGGTGACGCGCCCGCTCCTCTGGCCAAGAGCCCGCGGCGGCCGGCCAGGCGGGGCGGCCTGGGGCTCTGCACACGGCGAGCCCGAGAGCCGAGGAGGAGGAGGAGGACGCTCGGGGATGAGTCTGCTCAGCAGTGGCTGCAGTAGCTCTTCCGTCGGCTGCCGAAGCAAATCGCCATGGCTTGTGGCTGGTTTTATGCATAAAGGCAAGAACCTCTGGATGGTGCCAAGGAAACCTGTACATTATTTAATAAAAACGAAATGCATTTTACACCTTTGAGTTTTTTTCCTTTGAGAATACCAAAACCTTCGTGTGTCACTGCTCTTGTCGTGGTCCTGGGGGACAGGGACTCCACCTCGTGCCCTCGACGGGGTGCCCTTCGTGGGGAAGTCCTAACCAGGGCAATGCGAGAGGACTCCTGGCATCTACAGAGCCCGAGGTGTGCCCGCTCTCCTGTGCCAGGCTGCTTTGACGGTCAGAAGCATCAGCTCCGGTGGAGTCAGGTGACCAAACACCGCACGCTCCCTCCCTGGTGCTGCTCTCCCCTCTCGCACCGGACAGTGAGGCCACGTCTGTGTTTGGAGGACTGAGTGCAAACCCTGAGGCCACAGTCTCTGTTATATGAATGGTACTCCTCCTCCTCCTGTTTTTTGTTTGTTTTTCCCTCCCTTTTAAAGAACTTTCCTTGCATCCTCAGAAGGCTGTAGCTTTCCCCCAAGGTTGCTATCCACCTATCACACTCCCCTCCCCTCACATCATACAGCAGCTCCTCCCAGCTGCCGTGCACAGAAAACAAAAGCAGAGGCTGTCTGCCGCCAGGGGGCATGGCAGCCCGTCAGGGCTGGGACAGTGAACTGCAGCGATTAGCCACCCAGTTTTCCCCAAGTGATGCCTCTTTGATAACCAACATCTGGAAATAATGGATCAGGGGTGAGGTGGGGACAAAGGAGTGGAGTGGGGCGGGCCATCAGGCCCAGGGCCAGGGCCAGGTAGGAGGTGGGCACTCGGGGAGCGCGGCCCGGGATGCTGGACCTGAGCGGGTCGGCGGTGGCTTTCCTTCCTCCAGGAAGTCCCGGGCCAGTGCCCATGAGCTTCCTGGCTTTCCTTGGCCCAAACCGGCACTTATATTTCCAATTTTTCTAAGAGGACCCTCCGGACAGGGCCAGAACGATGCCAAAGATGACGGTCATCTCATCGGCTTTCGGAGCGTCCCTCCTGCGGCCTCAGCAGGGCTCCGGTCCCCGGTCCGTCACCCCGGGGGGCGGGGAGGGGCGGTCCGAGGCGGGGCCCGCCCTGCCTGGGGCGGAGCCGGGAAGCTCCCGGGGTCCCGGCGGGCGCACTCGGGCGCCGGGCGATGGAGGCGCTGGCGGAGCTGCTGGCCGCGCTGCCCGCTCTGGCCACGGCGCTGGCGCTGCTGCTCGCCTGGCTGCTGCTGCGGCGCCCCCCGGCCGCCAGCGCGCACCCCGGCCGCGCGGCCCCGGAGCCCGCGCCCCCGGCCACCCCCGCGCCGCCCGGCCCCGCAGCTACGGAGGACGCGGCCGCGCCCCGGGAGCCCGCGGAGCCCGCGGAGCCGGAGGAGCAGGCCGCCGGGGAGAAGCAGGTACGGCCCGCCCGGCCCCCTCCCCGTCCGGCCCGTTCCCATCCCGGCGCCGCTGCCCCCCGCCCCCCGGAGCCGGAACCGCGCCCCCCGCCGCGGGACGCTGGGCAGGAAAGGGGCGCCGAGCGAACTCACGTCCTCCCCGGAGGGTGGCTCCCGGGCCCGGGCCCGTCCGAGCTGCGTTGTTGTTGGGCTGCTTTCCTCTCCCCGCGCCCCGCGCCCCGCCCGCGGCCTCCGGGCCACGCGGGGCGGCCGGTTCCGGAGCGCAGAGCGGCCCCCGGTGCAGAGAAAGGAAGGCCGGTGCCTTCCCTCCGCCGGTGCCCGAGGCCGGAGCGGTGATGTCACGTCGCAGGGGGTGGGACTGAGCGCCGAGGCCGGTCGATCGCAGCCGCCCCCGCGGTCCTTTCCCGGTTGTTCCCGCTGCACCCGGCATGTGGCGGGGGGACGGGGACGGGTGTACATGCCCCAGCTGAGCGCCCACCCGCCTGCCTGCCAGGTCGGCCCAGATGCGCCCGCTGGCCTGGCCTGGGGTCTCCCTGCCCAGGCTCCTCTTCAGGTTGGAAGCCTCCGTCCCAGGCTCCAGCCCCTGGGGGCTCCAGGCTCCCCGAGGGCCCGGGTCTGGCCGGATGCCTGGTCTCACTCCAGCTCGTTCCCGGCGGGGGGATGGCCGGGAGGATGGGCTGGGGTAGAAACCGTGAGTGCGGCTTCCGGGCACTGGCAGCGCCTGGCCCACTCTGAGGTCCACTGGACACAATGGTTTACACTGGAGACAGCCTGGGGGCGGGGGCGGGGGCGGGGGGAGGAGAGGTTTTTCTGAGAACCCCACCTTCTCCGTCACCAGCCTGGACAGGCGGCTGCCGTGTGCGTCCGGGATGGACGGTCCTGTGTGATGGGAACTGGTGCTCTTCAGGGACCTGGGGCGCCCAGGCGGGCAGCTGGGGTCTGCCCACATCTGGGGCTCCTGCCTGCACCCAGGCTGCCCTCTACTCCGTGGCCTTCTCGCCCCGTGGCCGCTCTGGACTGAGAGTTAAAATGCCCGTCAGTGGTGCCCGGCCCTGTGCCCGATGTGGGTCCTCTGGGCACAGCCCTGCTGAGAGGGCGTCCTCAAGGCCCGGGCTCTGCAGCTGGCACCTATAATACCACATGGGTTCCTGCCGGTCCTGCAGGCAGGCCCCTACCGTCCGGGCGGGCGCAGACAGCGTGCTCCTGACCCCTGTCCTGAGGTGCCACCACTGACCGAGAATTAATGTGGAGTGCGTGGCCTCTCAGAGGCCTTCCCCTCCTCGTGGGCTCAGGCCCCCAGCCCTTTCTGGGCTGTCCAGCCCCCTTACTAACGGGCACACACGGGGTCATTGCTGTGTCCGGGCCCGGGCCCGGGGCTGGGGGCACACAGCAGCCGTGTGGGGTCCCCCTGGAAGAAGCTGCTCAGAACTTGTCTGGAAAGGGCCTCGCTCATCGCCAGCGCAGGCCCAGTCTGTCCCCGGCCGTCCCAGCCGGAGCCCTCGGAGCTGACGGAAGGCCCCGGGGAACAGAGCAGGTCTGTCTGGGGAGGCAGGGGAGGCCCAGCCGCCTCCCGGCCTCTCCCTGAGTGCAGGGCAGCGGGGGGAGGGGGAGGAGAGGGAGGGGGAGGGGACGAGCGGGCAGTCCCTGCCGGGAGAGCAGCACTTAACTCGCCTCTCCCCTCCCCCTGCTTTTCCATTAACCACATCCCTGCTAATCCCGCTCCCCGCCCTGCCCGCCCTCACAAAGCTGATTACTGAGAAGGACCCGGAGCCGGAGCAGCGGCTTCCGCCTGGCTGGGGGCCTGGCTGGGGGCCGGGGCCGGGGCCGGGGGCGGGGGCGCCGGGAAGCGTCCCTGCGGTGCCAGAGCCCTGGGGCCGGACCTGAGCGGGACGGAAGGGGGTCAGGGGCCAGGGCAGGGCGCCGGGCAGAGGCAGTCAGAGGATGAGAACCCCTTTCTTGCATTTCTCGGGGCTCAGTGTGGGGAAGATCCACAGGCGCACCCCACCCCCAACAAGAGTGACCGTGGAAAACTCCGGAGCGGAGCGGGTCCTTTTAAGGCCAGAAACGGCTTTTCTGGGCTGATGTGAGGCGGGGATTTTAGGATTGCCAGGCTCTGACCTAATGAGCCTGGTTCCGGTGAGGCTGTGTGGCCAAGGGTGAAGGGTCAGGTGTCATTCAGACAGGGCAGGGACCTCCTGGGCAGCTGGCCGTGTCCCGGCCCCAACCAGACAGGCGGAGACCCTCTGCCTTAGAGGGGGCAGTGCCAGCCTCTGACGGGTCCTGGATGGGGTGGGGTGGGGGTGGGGCGCGGTGACGGACGCTGGGGAGGCAGTTGGGACATTTTTGAAGCGAATGGTTCTTGAGATCATTTTACTGCTTCAAGGCTCAGCTTGAGTGCTTCGTCGACAAATGTCCTTGTTCCTGGGAAGACGTGTGCCGAAACATTTGGTCACACAGTAACACGCACACGCTCAGCGAAGATGCTGACGGGTGGACAGTGGGCGGCTCTGGGTGAGCATGTGACGGTCACTGTCCTGTCCTCCCAGCCTCCGGGGGGCTGGGCCTTTCAGACACAGGAACCGGGGGAGCGTCCGGACGGGCTGGCTGCTCGGACCCTCGGCTGTCCTTGCCACGCCGCCGGCCTTTCTGAAGTCACCCGCAGCCGCTCCCTCTGCCCTCCCAGCCTTGTTCTCTGCTCTCCTCTGCGAGCTCGGAGGGCCAGCGCCCAGGCAGAGGCAGAGCTGCTCGGGGAGGGCTGGTGGCCCCTGTTCCTGCCCGTCCTCTTTTTAAAAATGTTAATAAATTTATTTTAGGGAGAGAGGAAGGGGTGGTGTGAGAGACACATCCTTTGGTTTCCTCCCTCCCATGCCTGACCTGGGCCGGATCAAGCCTGCAGCCAGGCACGTGCCCCTGATGGACCCAGCCCTGCGGCCCTTTAGTCTGAAGTCCGATGCTCCATTGGAATCAAACACGGCAGCTGCCTGTACGGGGCTTCCGGCAGGAAAAGCACCGAAGAGGTGGCAGATGAGCCGGTGCCCAGTGGAGGGCTGAGCGGGGCGGGGAGCGACTCGGCCTGCTGGGCCACAGTGAGGGCACGATGCTGGACCCGGGAACAGCTGGCGAGCCGCGAGGGGCAGGTTAGGACGAGAAGACCTGTCCCTGTCCCCGGTGCCTCCCAGGGCAGTGCGGGTGCAGAGCTGCGGCCTCGCCCGGAGCCGCGTTGGGAGCCTGCGGTGGCTGAGCGGACCTGCTGGTCTGTGTGCAGCCACCCAGCCGCACCGCCCAGCAGCCCGCGCTGGCGCCAGCCCAGCTTTCTCTGTCCCCCTCCCCCACCCCTCCCCGCCCACCAGGCGAGGCTCCCTCTGCTGCAGACCAGCAGCCGGGATGTCTGATGGACCAGCTGGAGGGAGGGGCAGTCAGGCCGAAGCCTGCATGGAGCCTGGGGCCGGAGGCAGCCTGCCCATCGGGGGAGGTGGGGGCTCCTGGGCCTCCCCGGCTGCCTTATGGGCAGTGTGTGCAGGCCCCTGAGAGCAGAGGGACAAGTGGTCCCACCAGAGTGAGTTAACCTGCCCCCCTCCACCCCGCCTGGTGGAAATGGGTCCTCCAAAGTCACCCCCATTAACGGGGGGGGGGGGTCACAGCAGGAGGCAGCTCAGGTGGCAGGTCACAGGGTCCCAGCAACCCTGTTTGCAGGACCTGAGAGCAGACAGACAGGCGGGCAGATCTGTATCTCTGTCTCTGTCCCTCTCCCTCCCCTGCCTCCTGGTGAGGATGGGCTGGATCCCCAGGGCAGCCGTAAATGGCAATGGCTGCGGCAGGGTTTGTGTCCGGCTCTCAGTGCTCCTAGAAGCCAGGGCCACTCTGAGTCGCTCTGTGCCCCACAGCCACCCACCTGACCCTCTGCCCACTCTCCACGCTTGGTCTCGGAGGGACCGGGCACTGGGCTTCTGGCATGGGTGAGGTGTGAGAAGGCACTTCCTCCAGCTTTGCCCACACCCACCTCCTCCACTGGGGATCAGAGCCGAACAGTCACCGTCCAATAATAGGATGTGAGACAGGGCCGTGGGGGCAGGGCTGGGTCTCGGCCCTGAGACAGGTCAGTGGGGGGCAGGGCTGGGTCTCGGCCCTGAGACTGGGCGGTGGGGACAGGGCTGGGTCTGGCCCCGGCCTGCTTTGGGGACCGCCAGGGTGACACCAGTCATCTGTCTCAGAGGGTGTCGCCCCCTCACAATTCTCATGAAACCCCTTTACTCCCATCAGAGCAGGCTGTGTTCGTAACCAACTACCACAGACCCGGACCTGCAGCCTCCCCTCACACAGGCTCAGAATCTCGCCCCCTCCAGGCCTCCCCGCGTCCCCCAGGCTCAGCCCCTCCCGAGGACCCCGCTGTGTCAGCCAGGTGCACAGCCAGGTGCACCGTGTTCCTAAAAACTGCCTGCCGAAGGAGAACTAAGGTGGGAGGCGCAGTCAGCCTGAGGGAAATCCCCAAGGGCAGCCAGCGCGGCTCCAGCATTGTGTACATGCTTTCCTTTATGTCTTCCCTCTGGCGCCACAGGCCACCGTCCTGAAGCAAGGAGCATGGCCGGAGGCTAGCGAGCTTCCAGAAGGTCTGTCTCCCTCTTGGTCTCAGTCACAGCTTCTGAAACGCACCCTCTGCCTCCTGTGACCGGTGTCAGCGCTTTCGTTTCTGTTTTTTTTTTTTAATCCTCACCCATGGATACTTCAACAACGATTTTTAGAGAGAGGAGGAAAGACAGAGGGAAATATCTACGTGACAGAAACACATCGATTGGTTGCCTCCTGCACAAGCCCCAATCAGAGCTCGGCCAGGGAGGAGCCTGCAACCAAGGTACTTGCCCTTGACTGGAATCGAACCTGGGACCCGTCAGTCCGCAGGCCGCCGCTCTAGTCACTGAGCACACCGGCCAGGACTGTTGTTACTCATAAACCAACGATGGAACCCTTTCCCTGACGACGTCATCTAAAACCCACCGAGTAGCCAACCGGACGCTGTGCCTTCCTGGACTAGCAAAGCCGTTCTTCCCTGGAACCTGGCGCAGGCCCCTCCCACCCGCGCCCGCCCTGAAGGACTGATGCTCTGGCGTGCGGAGTGCCGTGTGAGTGGGCGGCAGTGGCAGGGCTCTGGCTGCTGGGGCAGGAACTTGGAGTCGAGTGGCTCACAGCCACATGCCCCTGTGGGGAGGGGTGGGGCTGAGCCCCAACTGGCAGTTCCCAGGAACCCGGGCCCTCGCAGGGCCCTTTTGGACACAACACAGCCAGTGGCCAGTGGCCAGTTCACGGTCTCCTAAAGCTCACTGCGTCTCACAGTGGAAGACGACCTGCCTTTGCACATAGAAGTCACAGACTCTCCAGAAGTTTCCAAAGCTCCATGGGCCTCCCACGAAGCCCCCGCTGTTCACCTTCCATCTAACTCTGGGATATAGGGCAGGGGTGCCCGCAAGTCCAAGTGCGGTTTTAAATAATCACTGAGAAGTGTAAATGCTACAAACCTACAGAACACATCCGTGGAACATTTACTTATTAAATGTCTTTTACACCGGGCGTGCTGACATTTGAATGCTAAGCTTTCACTTTAATTCTTGGCGTGGGCCAGCATCTGGGTGGGACGGGGGGCTCTCCCACAGCCCCTGGGAGAGCTGGCCGTCCTCCTAGAGGCCACCATGCCCACCTGAACATGTTTATTTATTTAAATATTTAAATATTGTTACTGATTTCAGAGAGGCAGGGGGAGGGGGGAAGAAACATCAATGATGAGAGAATCAGTGATAGGCTGCCTCCTGCACGCCCCCCCCTGGGGATCGAGCCCACAACCCGGTAAATGTGCCCTGACTGACCAGAAATCAAACCGTGACCTCCTGGTTCATAGGTCGACGCTCAACCACTGAGCCACGCCTCCTTTTTAGTACTCGGTGCTGGGTGGTCTGCATGCGTGGTAACACATGTAACGGGTGATATTTTGGTGAACATATTAACCAAACATGCTGACCTGTAACCTGTCACTCTGGGTACACATTCAGGAGCGTCGCTTTGCTTTCTGTCGCACGGCCAGCCATCGCATAACTGACTGGACGGCCGTCCAGTCCAGCGCGTCCCTACACGTGCATGTGCTGATCCAGGGCGTCTTTGGGGACCCTGCAGCCACAGAGACGCTTTGCGGGAGACCCCGGGCACCGACTGGGGCCCAGGGCAGCCGGGCCCACGTGGCAATGGGGCTGAGGTGGAGAGGAGAGCCGCCCTGTCCGTGCCCAGCCGCCAGCTGCGTGTGCTGCGTGTGCTGTGTGTACTGCGTGTGCTGTGTGTACTGCGTGTGCTGCGTGTGGTCCGGGAGGGGGCACAGCTCTCAGGCTTGTGCACTTTGCGTCCCGCTCAGCTCGCTGAGGCGCAGGCTGGCTGGACCTGGAGCGGAGCCCGACGCTGGCGGGTCTGTCCGCGGTGCTGCCTCCTCGCTGGGCCGCTCATTGTGCTGTGTCCCTTTCCACATTAGTCCACCGGCCTCTGAGCCACAGTTCCCGGGGCCACGGCCCCGCCACACCCTGCGCCCCCATAGCGGGAGCCGTGGGCACTTCCCTCGCCCTCAGCATTCCTGCGAGTTGAAGTCACTCCGTCCACCGAGGCCATCCCAGGCCGGCCCTCCCAGCATCTGCTAATCTGTCTGCATGTCTGCGGGGGGGACAGCGGGCGAGAGGCAGGGCTCCCGTTCGGGGAAACCGGGCGCTGAGCTGGTTGGGGCAGAAAAGACGACGTGAGGGCAGAGCGGCGTTGGAGGGCGCAGGCTGGACGGAGCGGTGACCGCGGAGGCAGCCTCTGTGGGGCCGGCCCCGCCTCAGATAAGCCGGGCTTTCCTCCTTGTCCTCTGTCCTCACTGTCGCGAGGGCGTGGGGGTCCCCGGTCCCCTATCAAAGTGGCACTCCAACGCTTTGGCCAGCACCCACCTGAAGAGGGACGGGGAAGGTCCGACACCGGCCCTCGGCCCAGGGCCCCCATCGTCTCGGCCAGGCGTGTGCATCTCACTGCACCTGCTGCTGGCCTCCCCGTTCGGCCGTCCCGCACGCTCAGAGGACAGGCGCGGAGCATGCACGGCCAGGCTGGGCCTTGGCCGGCCCCTCTGCCTGGCATGCTGCCCACCACCCATGCTGCCGCGGGCATCTCCGCAAGTGGGCAGGTTGGTTCTACCAAGGTCAGGCGCCGAGTGCAGTGTCACGAGTCCTGAGCTCCCGGCACTGACCCCCCTTCACACTGACCCTCCCCCCATCTTGCAGGACGAGGAGCAGGAGCAGGAGCAGGAGCAGGAGGACAGCGAGGAGGAGCCGCCCCCGGCAGAGCCTGAGGAGGACGATGGTGAGTGGGCCTGGCACCGCGGTCGGCACCGTCTGGCCGTGAATGCCTGCTGCGGTGGACTCTTGGGGTGCCAGCGGAGGATCTGAGGGCAGTCTGAGGGGAGGGGGTCGGGGAGAGGATGAGGGAGAGGGCTGAGTCTTGGAGTCCTGTCGGGCCCCGAGGACATCCAGGTCAGAGCCGCTCCCTCCACCCACCTTCCTACGCCCACCTCCCTGCCCTCCTCCTCTGTCGGTAAATGGGGAGCCGTCCCCAAACACAGGGGCCCGCCTCCTGGCCAACGGAGCATTTCGACCTGCTGGGTCCTGGGCTGCCCCTCGGCGCCCGGCGTCATGGCCCCCGCCTCCACTTGCCCTCCCAGCGCCTCTGCCGGGTCCCAGGGACCAGAGCCACTCCGGCTGCTGCCTGCGCCCGCCCGACGGAGCCCGGGAGCGGGCGCCCGGCCTGAGGGTCTCTGACTAACGGCCAGACCTGCTGGCCACCAGGGCCCAGGCGCCAGGAGAGAAAGGGAGTGACCAGGACCCCGAGGAAAAGGACCAATGCAAACCTGACCTAGTGGGAAGCACCCCGGGGGCCAGGGCCTGGACAGACAGACAGAACCAAAGCCACCGCTGGATCTGTCATGTTTTCTCTTAAACAAACAAACAAAAGTCAGCATTTGCTCAGTCTGTGTGGCAGGCACACGGAGGGCTTGCTGCTATACTTTTGTGTATGTTTGAACTATTTCGAATTTTTTGTCGTTAAACTTCACAGAGGATATTTTCCCACCGATTTCCAGAGAGTAGAGACGGAGACAGAGAAATATCCGTGTGACAGAGGCGCATTGATTGGTTGCCTCCCACATGTGCCCTTGACCGGAATAGAATCCGGGGTCCTTCAGTCTGCAGGCTGACACTCTAGCCGCTGAGCCAAACAGGCTAAGGCTGTTTTTAATTTTTAAAAAGCAAGGCTGTTGCTGTGACTTTAAGCCACTGCTGGCAGGCGCCGCGGCAGAGCTTCAGGAATGCAGTGGCCGGGCTGGCGTGGGGCGGCTGGGCAGGGCTGTCTGCATCTGTCAGCACCGCCTCCGGGGGAGGGAGGGCAGGGCCCTGGGGGGCGCGGCGGGCGCGGGAGTTGGACATCAGACCCTGGAGGAGCTCTTCCTCAGAGCAGCGTCAGTTTTCCCGGGCTGTCTGCAGGAACCGGCCCAGGGTCTGCCGCTGCCACGTGGGGGGTCCTGTCGGTGAGTTGGGGACACAAAGCAAAGCTGAGGCTGTTGGAGGCCCCGCAGCCAGGACGAGTGCCCTCCCTCCGTATCTGACCGCTGCCCTGGACACCCATCCCCGGCCAGCGGACCTGTGTCCCTCAGCACTCATGGGCTCACAGGATGTCCCCTCCCGGGGGCGGTCGCACGGAGCCCTCCTAATCCAGCAGACTGGAAGTTTGGTCCATGCATGGTCCGCGATGTGATCAGTGCAAACCGCTGCGAGTCTCTGGCCAGAAACAACCCCAGTCAGACCTGCCCCATCCAGACCTGCCCCATCCAGACCTGCCCCATCACACCTGCCCCATCACACCTGCCCCAGTCAGACCCACCCCAGTCAGACCCGCCCCATCACACCTGCCCCATCACACCTGCCCCATCACACCTGCCCCATCACACCTGCCCCATCACACCTGCCCCAATCAGACCCGCCCCAATCAGACCTGCCCAATCAGACCTGCCCCAGTCAGACCCACCCCAGTCAGACCCGCCCCATCAGACCTGCCCCATCAGCCCTGCCCCAGTCAGACCTGCCCCATCAGATCTGCCCCATCACACCTGCCCCAATCAGACCTGCCCCAGGAACTGGAGCTGAGCGCCCAGCTGGCAGCACTTCCGTTTTGTTTCTCTAAACAGCAATAGTGGCCGTGCGGGAGGTTAATGGCTCTGTTGCCTCTTTTTGAGGCCCGGGAGCATGTGCCAGCTGCTGGAGTCCGCAGCCCCACGGTTCCGCCTGCGGCAGGCTGTGGGCTTTCTAGGTGCCCCACACGCAGGCCTCAGCGGGGCCCGGACTGTGCGCGGAGCTCCAGCCGGCGCTGAGCGCTGCCCTCATGAGCTCAGCCGAGGGAGGGCCCGGAGGGCCGGCCATGGGAGGGGGACTCGGTGAGGGAGGCACCCAGTCTCAGCTGGAGGAGAGCCGGCCCCAGCCCATCCCAGGGCCTCCCTGCCCCTCCTTTCCCCTCCCCAGCTCCCCGCTGTCTGCTGAGCACTCAGGACCCATTGTAAACTCCACACTGAATTACTCATCTTCGCCCACTTCGTCCTGACCAACACCCAGATCAGTTCTCCCTGTCTGCTGGGGGGCGGGGGGAGCCTAGAGCCACCACCTCCTAAGCGAGTGCAGTGAGAGGCAGACCGACCCCACAGCATCGGGACTGGTTCTGAATGTGCGTCCACCCCTTCCGGTTTGGCCGAGAGAGGACGAGAGAGGACCCGAGTGCTGAGCCGCGCCTCCCCTCGGCCCACGTCCGCCGGCGCGGGAGGTCAGGGCGGCCGCAGGGTGTGGAGGTGCTGCGATCCCCCGCCTTGGGGGGAGAGAACGGAGAAGAATACGGTGTGGGTGTGGGAGGGGTTTGCTGGCCGTTCCGCACTCAAGTCTGTACTCCCTCCCGGGAATCGGTGAGACCAGCCCAGAGCCATCCTGCACAGGCCTGCTCCCCAGCAGGCCTCCCTCCTCCTGGACGCCTTGTCCTCTCGAAGGCAGCTGTGGCTCCCCTGGACGCGGGCACGGACCCAGGTCCGGGGACTAGATGGGGGGCCTCGGTGGGAGGTCCCTGTGCGGGACCGGGGCCACCGGGAGCAGGGAGCCCAGCGCCTGGGCTCAGCTTGCTTCCCGGAGAGGCGCTCCCTCCGCTGGCTGCACCGAGCACAGCAGCCATGGGGGCGGGCCTCCCAGACAGCGGGCTCGGTGAGCCCTTTGGCAGCTCAGCCTGGTCCTGGGGGCAGCCGTGTTGTTCGGGGAGGGGGCGTCTGGTTTGGTCTAGACCCCGTTTCCGCTCCTAAGAGCTCCTGAGTGTCTGTGGGAAGCCTGAGTGCAGGGGAGGGGCCGGGCTGCCCGGCGGGCACTGTGCCGGGCTCTGCCCCTTTCTGGGGGGGCCTCCGGCGCTCACCCTGTGTCCCCCCGCAGGAGAGGCCTTCTTCCAGTACAGCCCCGGGAAGCTGCGGGGCAGCCAGTACAAGCGGATGATGACCAAGGAGGAGCTGGAGGAGGAGCAGAGGTAGGCGGCCCCTCTAGGGGGTGGGGGGCGGCGGGGGCTGCGTCTCACCCGGACCCCTGGTTCAGGGGCCAGCAGAGGGGCTCGCCCCTGTGAGCTGCACCCACGCTGACCCGCCAAGGTCCTGTGCGGGGTCCTTCCTTCCTGGCGGTATCTGTCCGGCTCGGCTTCCCCTGGAGACAGTGCCCGGGGGGGGGGGGAGGGTGCTGAGCACATTCTTGCACCCGCTCCTCCCCCCACAGAAAAGAGAGAGAAAAAGAGAGAGGTGCTGGGGGAGGGCCTGGAGCAGATCGGCTGTTCACCTACACACAGGGCTCTTGGCAAAACCCACCTATCCCCCGGCACGGCGCCTCTTCCCGCTCATCCCCTCGGCAGCTGCCGCCTCCCGGCCCAGCGCCCTCCAGCCCAGCGCCCTCCCAGCCCAGCGCCCTCCCAGCCCAGCGCCCTCGCAGCCCAGCACCCACCCAGCCTACCGCCCTCCCGGCCCGGTGCCCTCCCGGCCCAGCCCCGTGGGCATTCTTATCTGTCCTGGGCGTCTCTGATCTGTTCTGCTCCGGGGAGCCCTGAGCGACCGCCCAGGCGCAGCTTCTCGTTTTTAGAACCGACCGAGCTCTTCTGGGACCCGTCGGCCTCCCGCACACCCAGGTCCCTGTGCCTCTCCAGCCACCCCGCCCTGCAGGAGGCTGAGGGCAGCAGGTCTGCCGGAGCCCAGCGCCCCCATGCGCTCGGCCGGCCCGGGGCTGGAGTCCTTTGGCTGGGGCAGGAGTCAGTCACCCTCTCCCGGCACCCGGAGCCCCCAGGGCACACTGTTCGGAAGGCAGGTTACTGCCCAGTGCAGGCTCGGCCACCTGTTCGGTCCTCTCACCGGCCTCACAGCATCAGAAGTCAGAGCCACTCTGCGGAGCACCCCTCCTCCCTCTGGGCGGCGGCTGGGTGGCCTGGGAGCCTCCCCCTCCCTGTGAGGGCGAGGGCGCTGCCTCTGACGTGACGTGTGCTGGCTTTATAT
This sequence comes from Pipistrellus kuhlii, assembly GCF_014108245.1. Lineage (NCBI taxonomy): Eukaryota > Metazoa > Chordata > Mammalia > Chiroptera > Vespertilionidae > Pipistrellus > Pipistrellus kuhlii. The sequence continues at coordinate 1,239,694 of NW_023425545.1, read as the reverse complement.
TTCAGGATTGAGCTGACCTCTGACCTCACTTCCCTGTAGCAAGCTCCCTAGGTCCTGAGCCACAATATCCTTGCAAATCCTGTTGGTAAGGAGACTGACTTCTTAGCCGAGGGCTGTTCCCTCTTCCTGTCTGTCAGCGCGTCCCCGAAACGACCGGGTGGTCTAACCCCCCCCCTCCGCCCCCCGCCGCCTTCACGGCCAGGGAACGCCGGCCAGGCACCACGCCTCTGGTTCTCCATCCTCCTCCGGGCAGGGAGTGCAGGGATCCTGGCAAACAGGTCCCTTCCCCAGGCCAGTCCCTGGGGCGCCTCCTGGCCCCGCCGGCGGGGGCCGGCGCCCTCTGGTGGGGGCCGCAGGGGCGGCGGGAACCCTTTTGGCTTTGGTCCTCCCGAGGAGGTGGCACAGCCCAGCACAGCTCACAGCACAGCAGGGGGCGGAACCCGTCTCCGGTGGCGGTGGGACCGGCAGGCCTTCACGGCCACAGCTCTTGGCGCCGGTCCGGTGGCAGGTGGAGCCGGCCGGCTCCTTTGCCTGCGGGGCCGCGGCTACTGGATGCAGCAGGGACCACGTGCCCACAAGCCTCCCCGTCAGGGAGCTGGCAGCTCGGGGTTAAGCGGGGAGAGAGCTGCGGTCCCTCGAAGGCCCTGAGGACCTGTCCTTCGGCTGCCTGCGCTGCAGGCGGGAGGGCCGGTCAGGCCAGGCCTGGGGGAGGCGTCAGGCTGCACTGTCCTGGGTCCCGGCTGGGCCTGGGGGAGGGGAGGGAGGTGCCTTCCCCGTCGTCTCAGGCAGCAGACTGCGCCCCCCCAGAGGGTCTCCCCCTGGATCTGTGGAGTCTCTGGACCACAGACTCACACGTCGTCCTCTGTGGGGTGGGGCCGGGGTCCTCGCCCTCCCGCAGGCTGCGGTTGCCACTGGGGGAGTGAGTGCCTGAGCGGAGGAGGGTCAGGTGGGCCTCGTGGGCCCTGATCAGGGCTCCTCACAGGGTGGGGAGTTCACGCTCATTCTCACCCCTGCCCGCCCAGCATGCTCCCCGAGGGTCTGCCTGTGGTGGCTGCTTGCTCCTCTGCCCTCGCATGTGGCCAGCTCCTGCGTGTGCCCGTGTGGGGCTCCTGGGTGCCCCTCCCCTCTCGCGATGCTTGGGTTGCAGAGGCTGGCGCGCCTGGCTTTGCCTTCCATCCTCAGCAAGATAGCTCTGGTGGGACCGGCACAGCGGGTGGGCGTGAGGCAGCCCGGCCCCAGCTGAGCCCAGAGAACTGCCCGGGAGCATCGGCATGAACAGCACAGGCACGTGACTGTCCGTCCGCCGAAACCGCGAGCCCGGAAAAGATGCTCTCGTCCCAGCTGGCCGAATTCCTACAACCAACTCCGCCTGTTCCTGACGCCTCCCCTGGCTCTCAGGTCCGTCAGGCTAGTGAGCAATCAATGCTGCAGCTCCCTGGCCTTAAGCATCAGCTCAGCCAACATAACTACCTGGAGCCTGGCTGGGGCATGGTCACGTGACCCGCAAGCCCCGGAAGCCTCAGTTTACCAGTTTTCAAGGAATGGCCCTTAAGCAGCAGGACGGAAGGCAAGGGGCCCAGGTCTGTAGATCTGCCTCCGCTGCCCATGGGGCGGGAAGCAGTGAGGTTCCGCAGACCCAGAGGCAGCTGCTGGGAAGAGAGACCTGTGTTGTCTCTGCCCACCCTCCTCCCTGCCCTCTGGGGCCCGGGCTCCCGGCCCACAGGCTCCTCAGCATTGCCTCCGCCTGGCTGGGGCGTCCCCGCTCCCCCTCAGCTTCTCTGGGGTGCCACGTCCACCTGAGAGTGGCTGGGACGGTGGGTGCGCAGGCCGGTGACTGTGCCCCTCACCCCAGAGCGAGGGAAGCTGGGGGGCTCAGCTGGCTCCCAGTCTGGCAGGAAAAAGACAAAGCACCACTTCCACTCCCTGCAAGCCACCGTCTCCCCATCTCTGGGCCAGAGGGACGGGCCTGGACTGTAGGCCAGGCTGGCTGACAGCCGAGGGCGGGACCCAGCTGCTCCATTCCGGAGGCCCGCAGGACGGCCGGACGTGCTGGAGTGGACACAGCCCTATGGAAGTGTTCTATGCAGCACAGTGGGCAAGGGGGAGGCGACCCAGGAGCCCAGCTGTGGGCCATTCTAGTCTCTGCCGCCTGACACGCCCAAGGTGTGAATTTCTAGAAACGGGCAGACTGTGACCTGAAGAGGGCGCCAGAGGGACAAGAATTAGACCCCTGCCCGCGTGTTTTCCTGCTGGCCTCCTGGGGGCAGCAGCAGTCCGCCGCTGCCAGCGCCCAGCGGGGACCGCGCCGGCCCGCGGGCCTAGGAAGCAGTCCGGCGTCACAGGACGTCCCAGGGCAGCCGCAGGCCAAACCCCAAGTGCCGGTGCCGCCCTGCCCGCCTCCCCAGATTCGGGACTGACCTAACCACCAGCCACCCAGGTGCCTCCACGCTCGCAGGGGGGGCCGGCGGGCTCCGGGGCAGGGTCCTGTGCGGCCAGGGGCACAGACTGTCTTGCTGAAGGTGCGGGGTGGACGCCCCTCCGGCGTCTGAGGAGCACCGGCCAGCCGGCTTCTGCAACTGCAAACATCCTCCCTCACCCCGTCCCCTCTGCACGGTGCTCTTCCCCGGCCGTGAGTGACATCAATGACCTTCTCTCCGTTTCTCTCCACAGAGCCGAGGACTAAGGAAGTTCCCCCTAGCGCCCTCCTCAGGCTTTTCCTTTGGCAGCTTACCCGCCGGAGGGAGCAATGGCCCCGAGAGCAGCCTGGCTCCCAGGGCATTGCCTGCACCGCAGGGACCGGCCCTCAGCGGCCTCCCCTGGCTGCGGACCGGCCGCCTGGCTCTGGGTGCGAGGCCCTCCTCCTGGCGTGGGGCTTGCTTTGCTGCGCTGGAAGCTTGGGAGTGTTCTCACACCCCGAGCACTGGTTTTCTGTTCGCCCCACCCTGCCTGTGCCTCGCACCCCGCACCCTGAGACAGTCCTTTGCCGTCAGTGCAGGCCTCCTGCTCCCCCTCGCTCGGGGCGGTGTGAGCCGACCCACAGGGCGAGCTGCCCTGCTCCCCGCAGGCTCGGGACAGCCCCCGCCCTCCGCTGCCTGGGGCCGTTTCCTGAGGTCTCGCTCTCTGGGTGACAGACGCTGATGGATGACGGGGCAGCACGCAAGGGCTGGTACTGGTTTACTCACGGCCCCTTGTTCCCTCGGAGGAGGCTCCCATCCGCCCTCTTGTTGCTCGAGGCCTTTTCACTGTTCCTACCGGCTCAGCCACTTTGGTTGCCTCCTTAGCTTTGGCCGGAGCAATAATAGTGTCCTCCTCATAGATTTCTCCTCCATTATGCCTTTTCCCAGAAAGTTTCCAAGGTTCGCTACAGCTTCATCAGGTAACCAGATTGGCCCCATATTGGTTTCCTGGAGTTTTATATGGGATAGTATTTATACTCGGCCAAACCAGTCTACAGTTTTTAGAAGTGTTAAAACATTTTTTAAGTAGTGAGTACCGTATTTTCCGGCGTATAAGACGACCCCCTAATTTTAACAGTTAAAACGTAGGTTTATGCCTGTATTCGCTGTATAAGACTACCCCCCACTTCCGAGGCAACACCAGTTCTTTTTTTAATAGACCGCCTCTCTGACTCTGGCCAAACTGAGCAGGCTTTTTACTAGAACACAGTGTACATGTTCTGTACCCAAAGCTACACTGTGTTCCAGTAAAAAGCCTGCTCAGATTGGCCAGAGTCAGAGAGGCGGTCTATTAAAAAAGGAACTGGTGTTGCCTCGGAAGTGGGGGGTAGTCTTATACAGCGAATACAGGCATAAACCTACGTTTTAACTGTTAAAATTAGGGGGTCGTCTTATACGCCGGAAAATACGGTAATAGGAAAATCTTTGCCATTGAATGGAAGGCTGGGAAATAAATGTCACGTTCCCAGGGCCCTTCTCCTCTGGGCCTGAAACTTGAGGCTCAGGGCCGAGGGCAGGACGGCAGCGACCACAGCCACAGAGCCACGTGACGACAGGCGTCGTCCTGTGAGCACACGTGGCCACACAGCCACACGGTCCTCCAGGCTGGGGTCACTGACACGCCAGCAGGCGGCTCCCCGGGCCAGTTACCGCAGTCCGTCTGCAAACGCCGCACGTGGGCACCGGCCTCTCGCCTGCTGACGGCCTGCACCTGCGACTCGGCCTCTGTGCCGCCAATAAACTCGGAGTAGATGAGCCTGTCACTGTGTGTGTGTGCAGCTTTGCTTGGTGTTTTAAAAAATGATCTCCTTTGAACCCTGTAAAACGTGAGCCCTCTCTCACGTTGATGCTGGCACTCTCCGGGAGGGTGCTGAGTCCCATGTCCACCTGCGAACAGTGTGCAGAGTCACGGGCATCTGATGAGTCCATCCACGGAGCTCAATGCACACCCGGAGCCCAGCGCTGCCCTTCCTTCAGGCGCAGAGCCCTTGGCAGAGGCTGCCTCTCCACAGCAAACCTGGAAATTGCTTTCCCAGGTGGCACAGAGGCTGGCACTGGGGACTGCAGTGCTCCGGCCTCTCTGTGCCACTCCGGTCAGAACTGCTGGGTGGGGAAACGTGGTCCCTGCAGGAGGGATGTGTTAGGACAAGTGTAAGACAAGCCCTCGCACCCCTGCCCAGCAGCATGGGGTGCTGGCCCTGCAGGCCATGGTGCCGGAAGCTGTGCCAAAGCCCTGCGCGGCAGGACCTGCCGTGACGGCAGCAGCCTGGCTGCAGGGAGGTGTGCGGTCCCACCCTGCCAGTTGGCTGACGTTCTCCAGGCGACCGACGCCAAGCTGGTGGTGTGGTGTGTGTGGTGGTGTGTGTGGTGTGAGGGAGGATTTACAGAGGCCCGGAGCCAGAGCAGTGAGCCGGTGCCAGCACACCACGCCCGTTATGCCAACAGCACAGCAAACCGGGCAGAACAAACAACCAGCGTGTTCCCGGCTTCCTGCAGCCTCACACCCTTTCAGGGCAGCACCTGCTGGGCAGGGAGCGGGCTGAGCCTCGTAAAGATAAGAGAGAGGCCTGAATGTCCTCAACAGAGCCGGTCCCAGCCACCCCCGACGGGCGGGACCCGCAGGCCGTACGGTGTCTGTAAATCAGAGGCGCCCCTTCCTCTGAGCAGCGGAACCCCACCCCACCCTCGCCCTGGCCTCGCACATGTACGCCCCCCCGTTCCCAGCCCACCATGTGCCCTCTCCTCACTCTGGCTCCTCTCTGCCAGACCTCCAGCCCTCTGGGCCCCTCCCTCCTCCTCACCTCACTGGGCTGTGTGGTCAGCAGCAGACGGCAGTCCCAGGGGAAAGGAGCACCGAGGACCCGAGCCATAACTTGGGGGTCCGCCAATCTCCAGGGTAGACCCAAGACTCAGACCCTCCAGCTGAGCGCTCTAGGCTAGCCCACACAGGCTGTGCTGAGCGGGTAGTTGGAGTGGAGTTTCTGGCTGTTCTGGACGCTCCGAGGCACCCCCTGAGGCTCCCCGCCTGTGTCCTCTTCCCGCAGGGTGCAGAAGGAGCAGCTGGCGGCCATCTTCAAGCTCATGGAGGACAACAAGGACACGTTCGGCGAGATGTCCCGCGGCGACGTGCAGGAGCAGCTCCGGCTCTACGACATGTAGCTGCCCCTTCGCCGCGCGGCCCCATCGCCGTGCGTGCAGCCGCCTGGCCGACCAGCCCTGTCACTCCCAGCTTCCATCCACGGACGGAGAGCGTCCCACGTGCAGATCTGCTCAGTCCTCCAGCCTCCGTGCTGGTACGGGAGCCAGGACTGTGGTCTCAGGGGAGAAAGGCCTGGCTCCTCCAGCTGCTCCACAGTAACCCTCTAGGCCCCAGCTGTTCCACAGGTAAATCTATGAGGCCCCAGCTGCTCCACAGTAACCCTCTCAGACTGTCTCTGCTCCTGACTGAGCCCTCCACGCAGCCCCAGGGCGGGCGTGGCCCAGGAGGGTGAGCTGAAGGCTCAGCTCCCAGGACACGTGTGGTGGAAGGGTCCCTGGTGCTGGGAAAGTTGCGTATCAGGGCCCGTGGCCTGCATGTCCAGTCTGGTAACATAACACTCTCACTGCCTTAGAAGGACTTCTGGAAGCTTCTGTAACTATGGAAGCAAGCAGTGGGGGAGCCCTCTCAGCAAAAAGGCTAGTTCATCCCCACCGTCCCTCTGGAACAAAGCCGCGGTCTCAGGGTGAAGCCCTCCCGGCATTTCCCTGGCGGAGCCTGGGACTCACTGTAGTGTCACTCAGTAAGCACCTCACAGAGCTAAGTAAGCACCTCACAGAACTAAGTAAGCACCTCACGGAGCACCGAGAACCACGCCGGACACAGCAGATGGACACACGTACCTGGCCTGGCGCCTGCCTGCGGGGGGAAGCTCGGTAGAGAAGACAGGCAGGGCACAGGGAGGCCTCCCCAGGCAGCGCTCAATAAAGTCAATAAAACCTAATAAAATCTCAGAACACTGTCCGGGACCCCTCACCAAGCCACCCGTTTCTGTGAGGAGCGTTTCAGAGCCAAGTGAGTGAGGAAGAACCCATAATGTTCTTATGTTTTTTATCTGCTGGAATAAAGCGAAGCCCACACACAGAATTAAAAGAGGCCGTGGCCTCGGACGCACCTCAGGTTAGCAACGCTGGGACGGGCACCCCCTTCTCCTCCTGCGCCAGACCTCCTCCCACCTTCCTGTCGTTCCTCTGGCTGCTCTGCTGGCAGTCCGCACGCGGGCGAAATGTCAGTGCTTTTTACTCTTAAAAATTATTTTTATCTTTTTTGCCAAGCTTTTAAAAGTTTTATGGTCTGAGGATTGTTTGTCCCCTTTCTGGGGTCTCAGGGACCCACTTCCGGGGTGTTCTATCTACACACACGGCGGGCAGGTCCCTGGGGCCGCACTGCAGGGTGGCACTGCCCTCTGCCCCCTGCCCCCTACCCTTTGAGGCCTCACTGGAACGCCACCAAGTCCCTCTGTGGCCAAAAGAGTCCTCTTAAAACCCATTTCTTTTTTTAAATATACTTTTATTGATTTCAGAGAGGGAGACGAGAGATAGAAACATCAATGATGACAGGAAACCATTGATCTGCTGCCTCCTATACGCCTCCTACGGGGGATCGAGCCTGCAACCCAGGCCTGTGCCCTGGCCGGGAACTGAACTGGTGACCTCTCCTGGTTCATGGGTCGATGCTCAATCACTGAGCCACAGCAGCTTGGCTAAAACCCATTTCAAACTGACCCCCCCAAGCCCCCCAGATATCATATTGCTACAGGTCAAGAAAACCAGAGTTCCTTCCAAATAATGTAGCTGCTGATTCGAGCCCATTATTAGACGTTTCCTGGCAAAAACGTGGACACAACGCAGGACACACCCTGCAGTACGCAACCGAGAGAAAGCACCTGTTTGTTCACAAGTGTGGAGAGGGACACACACTCCTCCCATTAGGGCCATGAGAAAGCAGAAGGCGGGGAGAAAAACCAGAGGCAGGAGAGGACAGTCAACAGAGGCTGACTTCCACAAGCCAGGCCGCCCTCCACCAGCGTGTCCCTGCCACACGGGGCCCAGGAGCCGGCGGATGGACCCCTCCAGGTCTGCGGGTTCAGAGACCTCCAGGGCGCAGTCTCCACCCGGCATGAGAAGCCGCTCACAGCCGAGCCCCGGGTTTCCTGCCGCCCCCGCCACTCCACCCCCCTCCACTCTGCCCCTGCCACTCCGTCCCCCTCCACTCCACCCCCTCCACTCCGTCCCCCTCCACTCCACCCCCTCCACTGCGTCCCCCTCCACTCCGCGCCCCCCCACTCCGCCCCCTCTCCCCCCCCCTCCACTCCCCCCCTCCACTCCGGCCCCTCCACTCCGGCCCCCGCCACTCCGGCCCCCGCCACTCCGTCCCCCTCCACTCCGCACCCCTCCACTCCCCCCCACTCCGCCCCCCCCCCTCCGCCCCCCCCACTCTGCCCCCCTCCACTCCATCCCCCCTCCACTCCAGCCCCCGCCACTCCGCCCCCCTCCACTCCGCGCCCCTCCACTCCCCCCCCCACTCCGCCCCCCTCCACTCCCCCCTCCACTCCCCCCTCCACTCCGGCCCCGCCACTCCGGCCCCCGCCACTCCGCCCCCCTCCACTCCCCCCGCCACTCCGCCCCTTCCACTCCCCCCTCCACTCCGGGCCCCTCCACTCCGCCCCCCTCCACTCCGGCCCCTCCACTCCGGCCCCTCCACTCCGCCCCCCCCTCCACTCAGCCCCCCTCCACTCTGGCCCGTCCACTCCGCCCTACCTGGAGCCCTGCTCCGGAGGCGCTCACACACGCAGCTGTGGCTTGTCACCATCGCACACCTGCAGTGGGTTAAATCCATGTCCACAGGTGTCCTTATCTGTTTACCAAACTCTCTTGCTACACCCGTGGTCGGCAAACCAGAGCTCGCAAGCCACAGGCGGCTCTTTGGCCCCTTGAGTGTGGCTCTTCCACAAAACACCACGGCCTGGGCGAGTCTGTGTTGAAGAAGTGGCGTTAGAAGAAGTTTAAGTTAAAAAATGTGACTCTCCAAAGAAATGTCAATCATTGTGCTGTTGATATTCGGCTCTGTGGACCGATGAGTTTGCCGACCACTGGCCTAGACCTTTCAGGCCCTCCTCCTTCCCGCAGGCTGTGTAACTGCCGTCATCTGACAAAATGAAGTGTCTCCTCGCTTCCTGCTCTTAAAGTTGCTGCCTTTCCCAGCGGCTGCGTTGAAGGAAACGTGCTTCAGAGCTGCCTGAAGCCAAGGGCAAGCTCGCTGTGAGACCCCCACACAGCTCCCCGCAGCCCCCTCCACACACACACAAACACAGCTCCCCGCAGCCCCCTCCACACACACACACACACACACACACACACACACACAGCTCCCCGCAGCCCCCTCCACACACACACACACACACACACAGCTCCCCGCAGCCCCCTCCACACACACACAGACACACACACACACACAGCTCCCCGCAGCCCCCTCCACACACACACACACACACACACACACACAGCTCCCCGCCAGCCCCCCTCCACACACACACACACACACACACAGCTCCCCGCAGCCCCCTCCACACACACACACACACACACACACACACAGCTCCCCGCAGCCCCCTCCACACACACACACACACACACAGCTCCCCGCAGCCCCCTACACACACACACACACACACACACAGCTCCCCGCAGCCCCCTCCACACACACACACACACACACACACACAGCTCCCCGCCAGCCCCCCTCCACACACACACACACACACACACATACACACCTTAGATAATTTATACTTGCTTTCAGTGTTTTAAAATCAGAAAAATGGGACTGGCTAAGGACAGATCCCTTTGAAGCTGCTTTGTTCCTCCCAATTTGATGAAAACACAGGCCCAAGGGCCTCCCCGTGCTCACAGTGTGACAAAGCCGGTCTCCGGGAAAGACGCCGCTGGAAGCATGGCCGGCCCGGACGGACGAGGCCGCCAGTGTTCCCGAGGCCACGGGCATGGCCGTGGCACCAGGCACGGAAAGGCAGTGGTGAGAGGCTTGCTTCTACCCGAGGCACCCGGATGGCAGCACCCTGTGTCTGGGACCCCTGTCCGGCCTCTACTCCTTGCTGTGGGAGCGGTTACGTGAACCTGAAGTAGGCAAAAGCCGTGTCCTTCCTCCCCCCACCCCCTCCCTTAGCGGCAGGCCTGTTACCAGCCACGGAGGCCCACCCTGCGCCCGCCCTGGTTAGAACTGGGCGCCGGGAGAACCATGGCCACGCTGGGCACATCCCAGTTGTCACCGAGCTTTGTGTTGTGTGGAGGCCTTTTGTTTTCGCTCACTGTTATCACTACTACCACTTTATTTTTATTCTATTTCCCTCCTAAGGCTTCCCCCAGATTCGCCGCCACTTCACTCCTAATGAGTAAACCATTCTGATGACTAGTTTTGGTTTGGGCCTTTCTGCCCCTCTTTTTGCTAAAAGTAGCGGCCCATCTGCACTCTCCCTGGAGATCAGGCCTTGGAAAACCCGCCGGCTCCCTCCTTTTTAACGCTGCGAAGTCTGCTGAATAATGCCACACAGGCCCGGCCGTATCCTGCCATTTGCCTACTAACGGGCATTGAATGGCTGCCATCCTTGCTAATTCAAGTGTAACACTACGACGACTAAAGCTGCGCACCTCCCGGCGGTGTGTTTCAGGGCAGATTCCTGGGAATGCATGGGCGGGTCAAAGCCAAACTCAGGCTATTCTGTCAGGTGTCACTTCCCCATCGCCCCCATTTCCCCCCATCCCAATTTGCTGGGTATGGCAGAGCCAGTTTCTGCGCTGACCGTAACCAAGAACCTTGTCAAATTTTGGATTTTTGCCAACCTGATAGGTCAGGATGTTAGCTCAGTGAAGTCTGTATTTTTTTTTTAATGAAAAAGGTTGAGCATCCATTAAGGGCTCCTTACTGTGGTTTCAGTCTCTTCCTGTTCCCTACTGACCATCACCCACCATCCTAGCTCTAACTCCCCGAACAGCGCACAGTTCCCGTTATCTGGGCCCCCGTTCGGGCCTCGCCGGCTGTGCGCCCGGATTCTGCGGGTGGAAGGGGGCGCCGCCCCTGAATCAGAGGACCCAGGTGCCTTAGTTACAGCCATAATACCGGGGGGAGGGGGAGAAGGGGAGAGAAGGAGGCCCTTTCTTTTACGCGTTAATTGCTCACTTTATTCGGAGGAAACACGCACCGAGATAAAACACAGGTTTGAACACCAGCCTTTCCACGCGGGTATCCCTCCGCGGCACCTCAGTGGCCCGAGCACCTGCCAATCTTCCGCGAAGGCGAAGCTCTTGATTGCCATTGGATGCTGCATCCTTCCATGGTCTCCCTCAGCCCCAAACCCCGCCCCTCCCTCAAAGATGGCCGTCCCGGATGTCCGGTCTCGTCCAGTCGCCTTTCCTCAGTGATTGACAAGGGCTTTTGTCCAACGAGAAGCGCGGGGTGGCTCCTCGGTCCACGCAAGCCCCGCCTCTCGCCTCTGCCGCAGAGGCTGCCGGGTGCTGGGGGCTTTGGGCCGCTGTCTGCCGTCGCGGCGGGGCCCGTGCTTCCGGCTTTGCCTCTGGAGGCCGAGTCCCGGATGGCGGCGCTTCTGCCCGGTCCCACCGAGCCGCCTGCCGCGCGGAGGGGCGACCTGGCGACCTGCCCGGCCTGGGGCTGGCTCCCAGGTCCCCCCCTCAGTACGAAGATGGATTCAGGCGCGGTCCTGCACCCCAGGATCCCACCATCACCACCTTCCGCCAACACTCCCCAGGCCCGTGGTCTGCAAACTGCGGCTCTTTGGCCCCTTGAGTGTGGCTCTTCCACAAAACACCACGGCCTGGGCGAGTCTATATTGAAGAAGTGGCGTTAGAAGACATTTTAAGTTTAAAAAAAAAAAAATAGGCTCTCCAAAGAAATGTCAATCGTATTGTTGATATTTGGCTCTGTGGACTCCTGAGTTTGCCGACCACTGCCCCAGGCCCGGTCCAGAGCGAGGCCTGGGGTCTCCAGCCTCCGTCCTGTAGCTGAACCAACACTCCTTCCAGCTCAGCCTCCCTTCTGTTTCCCGTTATCCCGCGCCCAAGGCAACATCCAGCCAGTCCTTTGCATTGGGCCACCGCACGCACCCATTCTCTCCCCGCGGTCTTGGGTGTGGTGCTGACCTAAAGGTGCCAGGCCAACGGGGCACACCTCTCACCCGCGCTTGCCCTTTCGTGTTACGCCCTCGGCCCTAAGCCGGGGTTTGCCTGTGCGCCTCTGAGTAAGCCTGAAATCACTGGCTTATGACTTTATGACTGTCCGCCACTTCACACCCAGGAATGGGGCACCACCCACCTCGATTAGGGGGCCCTGGCCATGGCCCACATCCTCTACCAATGAAAAGGGGGCCGTCCTCACACCAGGCTGGGTGCCTACCGGTCGCTCAGCTATGCTCAGTAACTTGCCAACCTGCAATCGGGTCTCTTCACAACCTAATTCTCTCCTCTGAGAGCTTTAATGACTTACTGCTGTGCTCTCTCCCGGAGGAGGGGACGGGTTGTCCTGGCAGGCTGTCAGCCTTTTGGCTCCTTCAGAGGTTCAGCTTACACGCCTCAGCTGGTTCTCCTGCAATCAGCTTCAATGATACTGCGAGTTCAATTTCGGGAGACGAGGCAGCTGGCAAAGGATGTAAAATTAAGGAAATTGTTCCTGGGAGAAAAGGTTCAATGAAAGAAACGGGAGCCGGGGGCACGGCACACAGACTGAAGCGGGGACATTGAGTGTGTGAACTGCACATCGAGCTTCTCAGACACGCGTGGCGCGCTGTGCTGGGCAGAGTGAACTCGGCCTGGTCTTCCTTTCCCCACGAGGTGAGGGGAAGGTGCCCTGCTTCACCCACTGCGTGCCTGGCCAGTGTTCTCCCCTGACTCTTCACCGCCTGTTAAAGGAGTAGCGCTCCGCCCAAACCCGTGTGGCTCAGTGGAGAGAGTGTCCCAGGTTCGATTCCGGTCAGAGGCATGTACCTTGGTTTCCGGCACATCCCCAGTGGGGGGTGTGCAGGAGGCAGCTGGTCGATGTTTCTTGCTCTCTATCCCTCTCCCTTTCTCTCTGTAAAAAATCAATAAAATATTTTAAAAATAAAAGAGTAGTGTTCCCCTTGGAGAGAAGACTCAGAAGTTCCTGAAGCCCTAGCTGGTGTGGCTCAGTGGACAGAGCGTCAGCCTATGGCTTCGATTTTTTTTTTTTTTAATATATTTTATTGATTTTTTACAGAGAGGAAGGGAGAGAGACAGAGAGCTAGAAACGTCGATGAGAGAGAAACATCGACCAGCTGCCTCCTGCACACCCCATACCAGAGATGTGCCCGCAACCAACGTACATGCCCTTGACTGGAATCGAACCTGGGACCTTTCAGTCCGCAGACCAATGCTCTACCGCTGAGCCAAACGGGTTTCGGCCCGGCTTCGATTCTGATCAAGGGTATGGACTTCAGTTGCAGGCTCAACCCCCCCACCCGGGTTGGGGCAAATGTGTGAGGGAACCAGTCGATGTTTCTCTCTCTCTCTCCCTCTCCCACTCTCTCTAAAAATCAGTGGGAAAATATCCTCAGGTGAGGATTTAAAGAAAGTTATTGAAGATAACCCTATTGAAAACTGAACTAAGGATCTGAATATCATTTCAGCAAAGAAGGCATCAGTGACCAATAAGCACGTGAAAAGATGTTCAACATACAGGTGAAACGCAAATCAAAACCACAGTGAGATACTGCAGTGAGTAGGGTGGCCATAATAATAAAAAAGGGAGGTAGCCGAAACCGGTGTGGCTCAATGGATAGAGCGTCGGCCTGCAGACTGAAAGATCCCGGGTTCGATTCCGGTCAAAGGCATGTACCTTGGTTGCGGGCACATCCCCAGTAGGGGGTGTGCAAGAGGCAGCTGATCGATGATTTTCTTTCATCGATGTTTCTAACTCTCTATCCCTCTCTCTTCCTCTCTGTAAAAAGTCAATAAAATATAATAAAAAAAGGACAGGTAATGAGTACTGGTGAGGCTATGCGGACACGGAGCTATCACACTGGATGGGGATGCAGAATGGGGCGGTGCTGCAGAAGACAGTTCCTGTCATTTGTGCGTGGGCCCTGGAGAAGGGCCTCGCACAAATGACAGAGACAAGACAAGAAATAATAATTCGGGAATTGGGGGGCCGGGTGGGAGCCCAATGCAAGAAGAAGGAATCCACTGTGCTCAGGCCTCGCCATCCTGTTACTCAGTTTGGGATACACCTATAGCCTTCAGGCGGGCAATTTCCAGTAACAGACTTATCTTTTTTTCTTTTTTTTTAATGTCTAAGAACGTGTTTTTTTTTTTAATTTATTGATTAAGGTATCACGTATTTGTCCTCAACCCCTCCATTCCAATCCCCCACCCCTCCCCACTCATGCCCCCCACCTCCCTATTGTCCTTGACCACTGTTTAGGCTCCTATGTATGCACAGACAAACTATCTTTTTTTTTTTCCCTCCCAGACAAACTATGTTATCAGTAAGGATTTACTTACATGACTATCTGTTCAGGTGGTTGGGTGTGTAGCTCCAGACCTGTGCCAGTGCTCAAGGGTCACCAGCATTCTGGGCTCCTTGTCCACACCTCTCTGCCAGAGAAGACAATACGCAGCTTCTCACAAGTTCTTCCAAAGGTTAAGCAAAGACTTGCCATCTGACTCAACGCTCTACTCCTGGGGAGGTACCCGAGTGAAATGAAAACACGTCCGCCCTCACCACAAAGAAGAAAGTCAAGGGACATGGCAGAGCTGTGCGCTGACACCCTGGTGGAAGTCACAGGCTTTAAATCGCTGAATGGTATGGTTGGTATGTGAGTCACACTTACATAAACTGAAGATTATGTATATAGTTTTTGCTTTTGTTTTTGGTGGCATTCTAGTGAAAATGGCAACATGAGCACATATTGTGGTTGCCTCTTCTGGTCTTTTGAGAGGATGTTTTTTGTTGTTTTTTAAAAAAATATATTTTTATTTCAGAGAGGAAGGGAAAGGGAGAGAGGGAGAGAGAGATAGAAACATCAGTGATGAGAGGGAATCACTGATTGGCTACCTCCTGCACCCTGAACCACACACTCCGCACCCCTGGGGATCGAGCCCACAACCCGGGCATGTACCTTTGGTGGGGAATCGAACCATGAGCCCGCTGGCTGGGCCTGAGAGGATTTTTTTAAAAAATATATATTTTATTGATTTTTTACAGAGAAGAAGAGAGAGGGATAGAGAGTCAGAAACATAGATGAGCGAGAAACATCGACCAGCCGCCTCCTGCACACCCCACACCGGGGATGTGCCTGCAACCAATGTACATGCCCTTGACCAAAATCGAACCCGGGACCGACCACAGACCGACGCTCTATCCACTGAGCCAAACCAGTTTCGGCAGGATTTTTTTTTTTAAATCTGTGACTGAGAGAGAAAGACACGCCTTGGGCTTGTACTAGCTCGGAGGGCATTGTGTACCTGTGCCCTCTGTGACTGTTCTTGTGAGGAAAACAGCAGGTGGGTCCCCAGGAAACCGGCTGAGAGCGTTCTCCTGGGCGGATGCCTGTGGGCAGGACGGATGCCTGTGGGCTGTGACCCAGCCTCCTGAGGCCGCAGCAGACCCTATGGGGAGGCTTTGTTTTTTTAGCCAAGGTGGAAATTTATTTATTTTATTATCATTAATTTTAAATACATTTTATTGATTTTTTACAGAGAGGACGGGAGAGGGATAGAAAGTTAGAAACCTCGATGAGAGAAACATCGATCAGCTGCCTCCTGCACACCCCCCACTGGGGATGTGCCCGCAACCAATGTACATGCCTCCGATCGGAATCAAACCCAGGACCCTTCAGTCTGCAGGCCGACGCTCTATCCACTGAGCCACACCGGTTTTGGCAAGGTGGACATTTATTGAAGGACAAGGACAGATTCCCCTGTGGTGGTGGTGGGGGAAGAGTCCCCCGTCGGGAGTTTTGAAGGTGGATGGCCCTTCAGAGCCCATGGGGGTGAGGACCAGGCCTTTATGCCGTCTTGTCCATCAGTCGCTGGGTGCTGGCTGCCCCGCAGGTCCTCTCCCCAGGGAGGCAGCTCCCGCAGGGGGTGGGCAGTGGAGGGGGGCTCTGGGTGGGACATCGATGCAGCCACCATGATGATGATGATGATGATGATTTGACTTTTACAGAAAAGGAAGCTGAGCCACAGAGCTCAGTGACTCGGCCAGCGGCCAGTCCAGGGTGCAGGTTGGGAAGTCACAGGAGGCACTGAAGTCCCCCTTGGCTGGTGCCGAGTGTGGGGGCGGAGGCGGTGGCTGGACTGCCTCTGGCCCCAGAGAAGCCTGGATGACAAGGGAACACACAGCCGGGGGAGCGGGGGACGGGGGACGGGGGACGGGGGAACGGGGGACGGGCTGGGGGTCCCTGGACACGGACCCCTCTGGCAAGAGGACTGTTAGATGAAGGGCTGGCCAGGCCGATGGGATCCACACCCACAGCGCTTTGACCGGCCCCCACGCGCCAAGCTCCCTCCCCAAGGGAACATGCCGTTTCCGACTGTCCACCCGCCCCCATATCAATAGGCATCGCAGTGTAAATAGAACCACATTAAAAACGAGCGAGGAGGCCCGAGCTGCTTTGGCTCGGTGGTAAGAGCATTGGCCCGTGGAGTGAAGGGTCTCGGGTTCGATTCCAGTCAAGGGCATGCATGTACTCAGTTGCAGGCTCCATCTCCAGCGCGGGTGTGTGCGGGAGGCAGGATTAACGAAAGTAAATAAATAAAACCAAAGAAGGACTCTTACGGGGGGCGGGGGGGGGACGGGAGCATGCGCCTGCGTGCAAGAGGACACAATACTGCAGACACGGACCCCGCGGGGGGCCCCAGCGGAGGGGGGCCCCACCAGGAGCCCTGCAGCTTCTGTTCTCCACTCAGGCTGCAGGGTCAGAGGTCAGCGTCCTGAGAGGAGCCGCTTCTGGCAGGTTTGGGAGGAAGAGGGACCTGCCCACAGGCAGGGGGCGCTGGAGCCCCCGAGGGCAGGCGGCCGAGGCGAGTGGCCCCGGAGCACAGGACACACCAGCTGGCGGGCAGGGAGGCCCCAGCTCCGAACGCACACAAGCCCGCGTTTGGGGCCCAGGTGTGCTGTCCTGTCTGCCCTCCTCCGGGCGGCGATGGCATTGAAAGTAAGGTGACCAGATCGTCCCACTTTTGGTGGGACAGTCCTGATTTTTAACAATTTCCCCCGAGTCCCTCGGCGTTTTAAAAAAGTCTTTTAAAACGCTGTGGGACGCGGGAAAAATTGTTGAAAATCGAGACTGTCCCGCCAAAAGCAGACGATCTCGTCACCTTAATTGAGAGGCGAGGGCTGGATGCTGCTGCCGCTGGGGGGGCAGGACGGTGAGAGGGGCCGCGGCAGGTGGGCCACGTCTGTCTCCCCGCCCGCGGCCCCTCAGCTGCGGGACCGCTGCCCGGCGCCCGCTGGGCCGTGTCCGCGGCTGGGAAAGCGGGGGCATGGCTCTGGGGCAGCTCATCTCCAAGTGAGTTCTCCACTCTGTTTGATGGCTTAGGGCACATGTGTCAAACACAAGGCCCGCGGGCCAAATCCGTCCCGCCAGGCCTTGCAATGTGGCCCGCACCGCGCTGTCATCACTGCACTCCGCTGCGTTTCCATCACAATGACAGTTTATGACTGTTCAGTAAACCATTCGGCCCGCGATTTAGGCTGGATTTTAGATTTTGGCCCCTTCTCTGATTGAGTTCGACACCCCTAGCTTAGGGCTTGGGAGGCCGTGTTGGTTTTTCTTACCTGACATAATCGGCACTCCCCTAAGGCAAACAGAAGCCGCCCAAGCTGGCTCTGGAGGTGTCAGAGCAGCTATGGAAACAGGTGTCTGCACGACAAGTGGTGGCCATTAAGCAAAAAGAGCCGCTGCCAGCGCTGTCCGAGGAGCCGGGGAGGGGCCGGCTCCTCACACATACACACACACTCACACACAGACACACACACCCTCACCCTCACGCACACACACACACAAACTCACTCACAAACACACACTCACACACACACTCACACACACCAACGGAAGTCTGAAGCGGGAGGGCGAGAGGGGGAAGCCTACCAGCCCCGGAAGGAGCCTGCGGGCGGCTTCAGGGTCCCCAGAAGCTCCTGCTCGCAGGCGGCGGTGCCAGGAGCCCTCCCTCCAGGTGGTCCTGTGGGCACGCCCACCTCAGCCTCAGCCACTGGGCGTCTCCGTCCTCGGCTGTGAGTCTGGGCCACAGTCTGGAACAGCACGGAAACCCCGCTCAGCATCCTGGTGTGTGTGTGAGGCCCAGGGCTGGATTCTGCCCACACCTGGAGTGGCTGCCCCTTCTCATCCTTTCCTTTCCTTCTTTTTCTTTTTTTAAAATACATTTGTATTGATTTCAGAGAGGAAGGAAGAGAGAGAGAGAGAAACACCCATGATGAGAGAGAATAATGGATCGGCTACCCCCAAACCAGGGCAAGTGCGCTGACCGGGAATTGAACGTGACCTGGCTGCCTGGGGCCTGGAAGCATCTGGTCACCCAGCTCACGTTACGGGTGACGCTGGGGTTCACCTTGGCCCCGTGGCCACAGAGACAGGGTGCGGGTGCCCAGGCTCCCGGGCTCGCGTCCTGGCTGTGCTACAGCTGGCTCAGTGGTTTGCCTCTCACTGGCTTTATCTGTGAAATGGAGATTTTTTTTTAACGGCCAACTTCGTTAGAGAAAGAAAATGTATGCTGAACGTAACCTGCATAGATTTTAGAGTCCGTGCCCCGTGAACTCATCACTGTAACCGTTCGGGAGGGGTTTGCTCAGGGTTGTACGGCCAAACCGTGGCCGGTGTACTGCCGCAGCCAGGAGGCGGGTGAAATGCATTCTGGGTGGCGGCAGAAGGAGCCCACTTGCAAGCCGGGCACTGAGAATCTGGTTAGAAGGCTCAGTGCCCCACCGTCCCCCACAAGTGGGCGTCTAGGCAGTTGGACTTCGTTCCCTGTGACCCAACACGGCTCTCAGGCCGGGCGGGGACCCCTCTCCCTGCCAAGGGCCATTGGATATACTTTTAAAAATACTTTTAATTGATTTCAGAGAGGAGGGGGGAGAGAGGGAAACATCGATGATGAGAGAGAATCACTGATCGGCTGCCTCCTGCACCCTCCACTGGGGGTGGAGTCTGCAACCAGGGCCTGTGCCCTTGACCGGAATCCAACGTTGACCTTCCGGTTCATAGGCCAATGCTCAACCCCTGAGCCACGCCGGCAGGGGGCCCCTTAGGATATTGATAACGCCATTGGAAGGCCATACAAAACTATCAGCTTCAACGTTAGCCTGAGGCCTTGGCAGGGCCAGACCAGAAGGTTTCTCAGGCCTCATAGGGCCCGAGGGCCGGACATTCCCCACCCCTGACCTAAGCGTTTGAGCAGAGGACACTTCCCAAGAATTCCAATCCTGGAGCAACCCCTGAAGAGCAGCCTCGGGGTGGCAGATTCTGGGGGGTCTGACCCCTCCTCCCTGTGGAAAACCCGGGTTTGCCCCCATTCGCAATTCAGCTTAAGAATCCTTCCTCTCTGTGAACCGCACTCCTCCTCTGAGCCGGTCATCCCGCCCGCCTGGCTGCCGGGAGCGGGAGAACCTCTTGAGCACATCCCCACGGTTCCTCTGTGTGAAGGCCACAGCTGACCCTCACTGAGGGTCACGGAGCAGCTGCTATCGCCGTGAGACTCACATCCCGCGGAGACAGAGTCCAGTCGGAAGCTTTGGCTGGAAAGGGGGAGGAAAGCAGAACTCGGCGCCAAACAAAGGTGATGGTGCTTCACAAACTCCCGGAAAGAACAAACGTGATGGTGCTTCACAAACTCCCGGAAAGCCGAGCTGCCCGGCCTGGGGGCTGGAACCTGAGGACCAGGAAGCCTCCACGCCTCCATGCCCCCACGGCTGGCTCCGAGCTCCGAGCTCAGCCAGCGCAGGGGGCAGAGGCACAGGTCTGCACCGGGGCTCAGCCGGCACCAGCGGCCAACCGGGTCCCCACCCTTTGAGGAGGCCCCGAGCCCGTCTCTTCAAACACGGTGAGATGAAAAAGACACTCTTGTTTCATCAGACCCAGGCGGCGGGCCAGGAAATGCCTCTCTGTGCACTCGGCCTGGCATTGCCCCCGGGCACCTGGGCGGAGGGTGACTGTTCGTGCCAA
This sequence comes from Pipistrellus kuhlii, assembly GCF_014108245.1. Taxonomy (NCBI): domain Eukaryota; kingdom Metazoa; phylum Chordata; class Mammalia; order Chiroptera; family Vespertilionidae; genus Pipistrellus; species Pipistrellus kuhlii. The sequence continues at coordinate 1,219,977 of NW_023425545.1, read as the reverse complement.
GAGTTCAGGCAGACCCGGGGGAAAGAATTAAAGGCAGAAATTTGTGGGCTTTTAAAATATATTTTCATTGATTTCAGAGAGGAAGGGAGAGAGGGGAACTCTCTAAGAGAGAATGAGAGGGAATCATGAGAGAGAATCATGGATCGGCTGCCTCCTGCACGCCCCACCCCGGGGATCGAACCAGCAACCCCGGCCTGTGCCCTGACCGGGAACTGAGTCACGACCTCCCGGTTCCTAGGCCGATGCTCAGCCCCTGAGCCGCAGTTTTGGCCGGACTCAGGTCCGCTGAGAAAATGTTTGGAGAGCCGGCATGTGGGAGCGGACGGGGGAGGTGTGCCCACCATCCTGGGGGCTCCTCCGCGCTCACGGCTCACCCCCCGGAACGGCGCCCCTCGGGCCCACCTTGGGGACAGAGGAGGCCGTCAGAGCCGGGGTGACTCCGCTGCTCAGACGCCCGATCTCCTTTCCCTCCGCCCCGGGAGGGAGGGCTGCTTCAGCCTTTATGGCGCTGCCCAGTGAGGGCCCGGACGGCCCAGACCGGAGGCTGAGCCCCCAGAGGCACGGCCGCCCCCAGCCCTCCAGCGGCCCCAGACCCGCCCCCCCATGCACCTGCCGGGCGCTCCTGCCCGCGCACACACACCGCCCGCAGTGCTTTCTGAACGAACCACCTGCCGCTTCTCCGGACGTTCTGCTTTCCTAACTAATAGCGACGTGTCTCTCCCCGGGGGCCCTTTGCCCCGAGCGTTTGTTCTCTGATCCCAGTCAGGCAGCGGAGGGCTGCTGTGGGCCTGTGCCTCCGGGGAGAGGGAGCCTCGGGCCAGCCGGTCTGGTCCCCCTTCTCCCCCTGCACCTGGCCAAGCTGCTCCCCCGGAGGCGATGTCCTTGCCTGTGCAGTGGGGCTGAGGACAGCGCGCTCCGGAGGGCCGGGGAGGTCACCGGGCGCAGGGCATGGTCTTTTTATTTTTAGGATGGTCTTTTAAGTAAGATTGCTAGGGGGCCTCGGACCTAATGGGTCCCCTTATTTTATTTTATTTTTTTTAATATTTTTTTATTGATTTTTTACAGAGAGGGAGAGAGATAGAGAGCTAGAAACGTCGATGAGAGAGAAACATTGACCAGCTGCCTCTTGCACACCCCCCACCGGGGATGTGCCCGCAACCACCGTACATGCCCCTGACCAGAATCGAACCTGGGACCTCTCAGTCCTCAGGCCGACGCTCTATCCACTAGCCAAACCGGTTTCGGTGGGTCCCCTTATTTTTGTCATAAAACTCACCTCGTGTCGAAACCAGTTTGGCTCAGTGGATAGAGCATAGGTCTGCGGACTGAAGGGTCCCAGGTTCGATTCCAGTCAAGGGCATGTACCTGGGTTGCGGGCACATCTCCAGTGGGGGGTGTGCAGGAGGCAGCTGGTCGATGTTTCTCTCTCATCGACGTTTCTGGCTCTCTATCCCTCTCCCTTCCTCTCTGTAAACATCAATAACGTGTATATTAAAAACAAGACAAAACAAAAAAAACCTCACCTCCTGTGCGGAGGCGGTGCCCGCCGGGGTCCCCAGGGGTGTGGGACGGGGACGGAGGCAGGTTTCCTGCCGTCTGAGGGTGTTTGTCGTACGCGGAGTCCTCCGCTCCGAGGCTGGCTTCGGGACAAAGGGACGGAAGGGGAACTTGTCTGAACAAAAGGAGTTTTCCTCCGCAGACGCAGACGGGCTCCGCTCCTCCCCCTGGCAGACACCTGTACCGGGCTCCCCGTGGCTCCCTGAGGACAAAGGGCGTGCGCTCCCCGGCCAGGATCCCCGAGCGGCTCCCCACACCGCCGCAGGCCGAGCCAAGGCCCCGGGACATGCGGGCGCCTCCCGAGGGCCCGACCCGCCAGCATGAGGCCCCCCCTGCCCAGGCTCGGTGCCCCGGGCCGCGCCGCCCGCTGGCTGCTGCTCCTGGCCGGGCTGATCTTCCTCCTGTTCACGCTGGCCGCCCTGGTGAAGGCGCCGAGCACGAAGCCCACCAGGTGAGACCACGGGCTAGGCTCCCGGCCATTCGTTAGCGGGAATGGAAACGGGGGGAGGGCGGGGGAACTCGGAGACACGGCTGTGCCCGCGTGGGGGACAGCGGTCCACGGCCTGTGCCCAGGGGCCGCCTGGGACGGTGGAGGTGGAGGGAGGGGGAGGCCCCGGGGCCTGGGGGCAGAGCCGCGGATTGGGCTCCCGAAGGCAGACAGGAAGCAAGAGTCTGTCCCTGGGCCTGTGAGTTTGAGGGCGGCTCTGGGTTAGCTCTCACGTGCCACTCAGGGCCTCGAAGCACAAGACTTACCCCGTGTACCCATCCCTTCCCTTCGCAACCACCTCTCCCTACGAAGCCTGAGCACTGGGAGGCAGCTTAAACCCTGGGCCTCAAGAATCCTTGAAGAGCCCTGACCGGTGTGGCTCAGTGGATAGAGCGTCGGCCTACGGACTGAAGGGTCCCAGGTTCGATTCCGGTCAAGGGCACGTATCTTGGCTGTGGACACATCCCCAGTGGGCAGGAGGCAGCTGATCGATGATTCTCTCCCATCGATGTTTCTAACTCTCCATCCCTCTCCCTTCCTCTCTGTAAAAAATCAATCAAATATTTTAAACAAAAGGTTAAAAAGAATCCTTGGAGAGAATTTCCTAGACCAGTTTTCCATTGATTTCAGAGAGAGGAAGGGAGAGGGGGAGAGAGAAACATCAATGATGAGAGAGATTAACTGATCAACTGCCTCCTGCACGCTCCACACCAGGATCCAGCCCTCTCCCTCCCGGGCGTGAGCCCTGACTGGGAATCGAACATGGCCTCCTGGTTCACTGGTCGATGTGCCACCACTGAGCCACGCTCGCCGGGATGGACCGGTTTTCTTAGAGAAGAAGCACATCTCCAGCAGGGAGAGACCCTGTTCTTTCTAGACTCAACTTTCTAAAACCTTGTTTCACCCCTCTGAAAATCCGACAGCTGTGCGTGTTCTCGTGGAGTTTACCAAAATACAGAAAGGGGAAGCCGGAAGGGGGGTCTCTCCATTACACCCCATCTCTACCCACTCTTCGGGGTGACCGCTCCTGATACCTGGTGCACATGTGGTTATTATGTTACTAGTGAAATTCGTGCGCGTTAAAAGGGGATCATTAGAGGAAATAATTTAATAGTGCTATTTGCCCTTTCTCTGTAATAGAAGTGTCAGAGAGGAAAGAAAATTAGTAAAATGTATATGAAAAGCCTTCCTCCTGTCAGAGCCTGGGGCACACCACGGGACCCAGAGTCAGGTCCTCGCCCACCCACATGCGCCTCAAAATCGCGTGAGACCCCAGACCCGGCTGCCCCCTCCCCCTAATTGGGCTAGATCCAGACCCGGCCAGTCCCACCCTTGTCAAGCCCAGCCAGGTGGGGGGTGCTGTCTGAGGTACCCCGAGCCCAGCACCGGGATGGGAAGCACACCCTGAGGTGCCCTGTTAAGCCTGATGCCAGGCGGGGGGGTGGGGCATGGCCTGGGGTCCCCTGTCAAGCCCCTCAGGGGCGGGGCAGGGCAGGGCGTAGGCTCAGGTCCCTGCTGATTGCTCGTTAAGGCTCCTTAAGGGAGCTTGGCCTCAGCTGTGGGTGCAGCCATCTTTGTGAGGGAGTGATGGCCATTAGCACATTCCCTCTTTAGTAGATAGGATCGCAGCTAAGACTTCTGCGGAATTCTCTAGATGCGGGGCGGGCGGGACCCTGTAGGCTTTATGCTTGTGGTTGTGAGCATCCTGAAACTGGAGCTCACGTGAGTCACCAGCTCACCCTGCTAGGACGCTGCAGGACCCGGTTCAAACCCAGCATCTGGGTTCCGCAGCTGTGCTCTCCCCGTGCGCTCTGGAGGCGGGCGGGGGCAGGGAAGGAGGTGGGCGACAGGTGGGTAGTGCACACTGGTCCGCAGGTGGACTTCTTAAATCGACACTCGCTCTGGGCATCCTTTCCTGGGCTCATAGAGCCGCTCCCTCCTTTTTCCTGGCTGTATAGTACTCCACGGAACGCTGTCATCTATTTCGTTAGCTCCTATCGATGGACACTGGAGCTGTCACTAGTTTCTCTCACACCGGTGAGTCCTCACGCTAAGGATTCCTGCAGGTAGATTCCTGGAAGTGGACTTGCCCAGACGAGGGCTGTGTTCACATCACGGAGCGATGGATACCATCAGCCCTCCTCTGAGAAACTCACAGCCACAGGTGTGACCTCTGACCTCTGTTAAAGCTCAGTCTGCTGCTGCGAGAAAGTGTGTTCCTCCTCCCTAAAAATCAGTAGGAAAATATCCTCAGGTGAGGATTAACAGAGAGAGGGGGGGGGAGGGAGAGTGGGAGTGAAAGAGAGAGAGAGGAGAGAGAGAGAGAAGAGAGAGAGAGAGAGAGAGAGAGGAGAGAGAGAGAGAGAGAGGAGAGAGAGAGAGAGGAGGGAGAGAGAGAGAGAGAGAGAGAGAGAGAGAGAGAGAGAGGAGAGAGAGAGAGAGGAGAGAGAGAGAGAGAGAGAGAGAGAGAGAGAGAGGGAGGAGGATAGGACTGTTGCGATGGAGACTCTCCTCCCCACGGCGCTGCTGGGCGGGGAGGAAAGTCAGGAACTGAAGGGAGCCTTGCTGCTGTGGCTCAGGTGGTGGGGTGTCGTCTCTTGCATCCAAGGGTCACAAGTTCAACTCCCAGGCAGGCACATGCCCAGGTTGCAGCCCTGGTGAGGGGCGTGCAGGAGGAGCCAATGGAGGTGCCCTCCCACATTGATGCTTCTCTCCCTTCCCCTCTCTCTAAAAATGATCAAACTATTCTAAAAAATTATAAAAAGGAAGGAAGAAAGGAAGGAAGGGAAGAAGGAAGAGAGAGAGGAAAGAAAGAAAGAAAGAAAGAAAGAAAGAAAGAAAGAAAGAAAGAAGAAAGAAAGAAAGAAAGAAAGAAAGAAAGAAAAGAAGAAAGAAAGAAAAGAAGAAAGGAAAAGGAAGGGAAGGAAGGAGGAAGGAAGGAAGAAGGAAGGAAGGAAAGGAAGAAGAAAGAAAAGGAAGGAAGGAAGAAAGAAAAGCAAGCCAGCCGAAGCCAGTTTGGCTCAGTGGTAGAGAGTTGGTCTGAGGACTGAAAGGTCCCAGGTTCGATTCCGGGCAAGGGCATGTACATTGGTTGCGGGCACATCCCTGGTAGGGGGTGTGCAAGAGGCAGCTGGTCGATGTTTCTCTCTCATCAACATTTCTAGCTCCTTATCCCTCTCCCTTCCTCTCTGTGGAAAATCAATAAAATGTATTTTTTTTAAAAAAAGAAGAAAAGAAAGAGAGAGAAAGAAAGCTGTAAACCACCAACCCCGAGGGTGGAGAGTTTGCCAAGGTCAGGAAGCCTTGGTATGTGAAGGTCACTCATCAAAGGGCTGTTGGCACTTTTGTCATTTCTTTTTTTCTTTCTTTTTTTTAAGTTTTGAAAGTGGAAGCTTTATTTTTATTTATTTATTTATTTATTTATTTATTTAAATATATTTTATTAATTTTTTTACAGAGAGGAAGGGAGAGAGATAGAGAGCCAGAAACGTCGATGAGAGAGAAATATTGACCAGCCGCCTCCTGCACACCCCCCACCAGGGATGTGCCTGCAACCAAGGTACATGCTTTGACCGGAATCGAACCTGGGAGCTTTCAGTCCGCAGACCGACGCTCTACCACTGAGCTAAACTGAGCTAAACTGGTTTCGGCTATGGCATTTCTTTTATGGCACTTTTTTTTTTTTTTAATATATTTTATTGATTTTTGTACAGAGAGGAAGGGAGAGAGATAGAGAGTTAGAAACATCGATGAGAGAGAGTCATCGATCAGCTGCCTCTTGCACACCCCCTACTGGGGATATGCCCGCAACCAAGGTACGTGCCCTTGACCAGAATCGAACCCGGGACCTTTCAGTCCCCAAGCCAACGCTCTATCCATTGAGCCAAACCAGTTTCGGCCTTTTATGGCACTTTTATGGCACTTTTATGGCATGTTATGGCAGGGTCGTTTCAGAGATGGAGGAGGTTTACAGATAGTAACCTGGGCTCCCGGGTTGTGTTGCTGATTGTTTGTTTACAAACAGCGCAGCAGGGGGGTAAGGAACCCAGGTCTGTGCGGGGCAGCCTGTGGACAAGGCCGTTCCTGGGCAGGGCGGGCGGAGGGAGGGCAGCGGCCGCACCTGCTGGGACGGGGCGGCCGGCGGCGGGAGCATCGCAGGGGAGAGCGGGCACGTCTGTGGAGGGAAAGGCCTCCCGCGCGGGGAGGCTGGTGAGTGGTGGGCGTGCGACCACCACGCCCGGTCTCGGCCTCGGCCTCGGCCGCTGACCGTCCGGCAAGCCTGCCGGGCGGACACTATCGTCACCCTCCCCTCCTCGCACAGATAAAGGGGTGAGGCCACCTGTCCCGCCAGCCCCGGCGCCAGGTCTCAGCCAGGACCCGGGGCATCACCGCCCTCTGCCCAGCCGCCGGGCACCAGCGGAAACCCAAAGCGGCTGTTTTTTCTGAATTTCTTGTGGGTGGGACCAACCGTCCCATTTGTCTCCGCCTCCCAGCCAGCGGAGGGGCCTGGCCAGGGCAGGGCCAGCGGTCCTCTCTCCGGGAAAGCACTGTCTCAATGCGCTTCGAACATTCAGTCTTGTCTTTGCTCCCAGAGTCCCCTCGTGTGACGCAAACGTAAGAACTAGTGGGTGTGGCTCAGTGGATAGAGCGCCGGCCTGCGGACTGAGAGGTTCCAGGTTCGATTCCGGTCAAGGGCATGTACCTTGGTTGCGGGCACATCCCCAGTAGGGGGTGTGCAGGAGGCAGCTGATTGATGTTTCTCTCTCATCGATGTTTCTAACTCTGTCCCTCTCCCTTCCTCTCTGTAAAACATCAATTATATATATATATATATATATATATATATATATATATATATACACACACACACACACACACCTTGTTTCCCCGAAAATAAGACAGTGTCTTATATTAACTTTTTTTCCCAAAGTTGCACTAGGTCTTATTTTCAGGGGATGTCTTATTTTCGGGGAAACACGGTGTGTGTGTGTGTGTGTGTGTGTGTGTGTGTGTATATTTTTTTAAATTTTTTTTAAAGAAGAACTCAGAGGGAGCCCTAGCGGGTTTGGCTCAGGGGATAGAGTGTTTGCTGCCGGACCAAAGGGTCTGGGTTCGATTCCGGTCAAGGGCACCTACCTGGGTGGCAGGCTCCTCCCTGGCCCGGGCCCTGGTCGGGACTCATGCAGGAGCAACCGATGGATGTGTTTCTCTCACATGGATGTTTCTCTCTCTTTCCCTCTCTTTCCCACTCTCCCTAAAAATCAATGGGAAAATACTAGTACCCTCAGGAGAGGATTAACAAACAAACTAACAAACTAAGAATGTAGAGGGAGGAGGATGCCAGATTGTGTTTCATTTATGGGATCCAGTGGTTTCCAGATCTTATACTCCCAGTGCAGCCGTGTATCTTTACCTCCCAAATAGGTCGGAGTCAGGAAATTAAATTGCTTCCGGCATCCGGCTTGGCTGTGACCCACGAGTGGTTTGCCTGGCCCTCTGAGCTACAGGCTCTCAATAGAAAGAGGTCCCCCCGCCCCCCCGCCCTGCACCCCACCCCACCTCACCCTCCCCCAGCCCAGCCCTTGGTGTACAAAGGATGGAAGTTTCACATCAGAACACTCAGCAAACACCTACCTGAGACTCGGTAATGCCTGGATAAACACCCGCCTCCTTAGCAATCACAGGTGTGTGCAATTACAGGGAATTAAAATGAAACAGAACGGCGTCCTGCTGTCACTACCTGGGTCACTGCTGACACTTCCCGTAAAGACAGGTGGCATTTCCAGCTGCGCGGTCTGGGCGCTGGAAGTGGAGGCGCACCCAGGAGTCAGCCCGAGCAGCCGCTGTTTGCCAAGTGGGTTAGCACCCGGGCTTCTGGGCTGCCCTCGGAGCTTCAGCTCAATTATGGGCTAAAGGGTGGCTCGGGGAGGGTGCACCGTCTTCCTCCTGAACACAGCAGCTCACACCCATCGCCAGCTTTCCCTGGGCAGGGGCTGGCGTTCTCTATTTTTTATAAAAAGGTTTTTATTGACTTCGGAGAGGGAGGGAGAGGGAGAGCGTGACAGAAGCATCGATGGTGAGAGAGAATCCTCTGCCGCTGCCTCCTGCCCCGCCCTGGGGCAGCATTCTCTCACAGTGAGCGCTCTGGGGGCGTCCGCCATCGCAGGCGCCCGTGACCCCCTCTGTCTCTGGAGACTGACGTCCTTCTGTGCACAGGCTGGGCCCCGGGATGTCACCCATGGTATTACCCAGCCCCTGGCCAGGGATGGAGAAAAGGCCTAAGTGGGTAGAATCTCGGCCCCCAAAATGGGGCCTTGGGAGCTCAGAGAGCCGACAATCCCCAGAACCGGTGCGAGGGGTGGCTGTCCCCACGCCCCGGGGCTGAAGGCCGGCGAGAAAGAGAGAAGGAGCTGCTGCGGGGGACGAGCCCCGAGCCCGGGCCTGGGCCCTCCACCGGTCACTCCTCCCTCCCGGCTCAGGCCGCGCCTCGAGCGAACCTGGAAGGCAGGCCCGGTCCAAGGCCCTGGATTTCTTTCTTTTTCTTTTTTTTTTTTAAATATATTTTTTTGATTTTGTACAGAGAGGAAGGGAGAGAGCTAGAGAGCTAGAAACGTTGATGAGAGAGAAACATCGACCAGCTGCCTCTTGCACACCCCCCACTGGGGATGTGCCCGCAACCAACGTACATGCCCCTGACCGGAATCGAACCCGGGACCTTTCAGTCCGCAGGCCGACGCTCTACCACTGAGCCAAACCGGTTTCGGCAAGGCCCTGGATTTCAAAGTCACGGTTCGCAGCCCATCTTCTTTGAACAAGGTTGCTATTGTTCCCTGCACTTCATTTAAAATCAAAACACAAACAGCCCGAGGTCGGCTGAAGGGCACGGCCACCAGACCAAGCGCCAGCCCTCGGCCGCACACTCAGTCTTAGACCTCAGGCGGAGCAGTGCCCTGGGAGCCTCGGAGAACCCGCCGAGAGGGAGGGGGAGGGGGAACAACAACGAGAGAGAGCCACGGCCGCTGCCTCCTGCACGCCCACAGGATCCCCGCCGGGATGGAGCCGCAGCCCGGCCTGGGCCTGACCGGGAACCAGCTGTGACCTCCTGGCTCCTAGGCGGTGCTCCACCCGAGCCCCAGCCGGCAGGGTGCTCCACGGGGAGGCCCCAGAGGCCAGGCTTCCTCTCTGAGGGGGGAGGGTGCCGTTTCCTCCCAAAGGGCACTTCCCCTCATCAGACGTTCTCTGTCCCCAGGCAGCACAGACAGAGGACCACGGCCCTGGCGCCCCCCGTGCACAGGAGGGCCCCCACCCACGCAGGGTCCGCGCAGGAGAGCAGCACGCTGGACACGCACCCTGAGGCCACGGGCCACACGGAGGCCACGGGCCACACGGAGGCCACGGGCCACAAAGAGGCCACGGGCCACATCACGGCCAGAGCGCGCGGCACAGCCAGGACGGCACTGTTGAGGAGTCAGGGCACCACGGCGGGCACGCCGTTTCCGCGCAGTCGGGCTGGGGGGCCAGCCCCCCCTGGGACAGGGGCACCGCGGGTTCTGGGTGCGAGGACAAGCGGAGGGAGGAGGGACAGGAACGAGACGGCCAGGGCCGCGGGGACAGCACCGGCGCAGCCCCGGGCGCTCCCGGCAGGGACACCCCTGCCCCACAGCCGGGCCGAGGTGCTGACCCCCCCGGGAGCGGGGTCACCCGCGAGGAAAACCAAAGGCGGGACCCCGGCAAGGGCTGCCCCACGCGCCACCCCCTCCCGCAGCCCCACCACACGGACCACCTCCGGGCTGCGGGCCGCCAATTTCAAGGCCGAGCCCAAGTGGGACTTTGAGGAGCAGTACAGCATGGACGGGGGCAGCCTGCAGACGGTGAGTTTTGCCAGGACCCTGCCCTCCACCGCCGCCTCTGCCTCCACCGCCCCTCCCGGCACTCCGCCCACCGCGCCCTCGCCTCCCAGGCTCCGCTCCTGGGCTCGGCCTGGTGCCCCTTCCCCCACCCCCTGGGTCGCCCCATCCTTCCTGTGCCAACAGACAAGGATGCCCGACTTGGTGCTGGCCGGCGTGGCTCAGGGGTAGAGCTTTGCCCCACGAACCAGGAGGTCACGGTTCAATTCCCATGAAGGGCACAGGCCTGGGTTGCGGGCTCCATCCACAGTAGGGGGCTTGCAGGAGGCAGCCGATCCATGATTCTCTTTCATCATTGATGTTTCTATCTCTCTCCCTTTCCTGACCTCTCTGAGATCAATTATATATGTATACATTGTATATGTGTGTATATATAATGTATATATATGTAAATGTACATACATGTATGTGTAGATGTAGATGTATATATTGAAGAATGCCCAGCCAGGTGCCCAGGCTAGTGCCTGGGAATACCGTGTCTGCTGCAGAGAGTGGTCCCACCACCTCCCCTGGCTTCCCTCCCTGAGAGATCACACAGGAAACAAGTACCTCACACATAACTGCCCCCACACCCAGGCAGCACCCGGGCACCCCTCCCGCTGCCCCCTCCCCGCGCTGACAGAGGGGCCTGGCCTCCGGGCCCAGAGGGGGCTTACGGAGGTGGCGGGCCTGGGGGAGGCCTCCGGCCGGCCGGCTCCCCCCGCGCCCGCCGGCCATGCCCTCCGCCCGGCTGACCGCCCTGCCTCCAGAGCTGCCCGGACTCCGTGAAGGTGCGAGCCGCCAAGTCGCCCTGGCTGCAGCGCCTCTTCCTGCCCAACCTCACCCTCTTCCTGGACGCCCGGCACTTCAGCCCCAGCGAGTGGGCGCGCCTGGAGCACTTCGCACCGCCCTTTGGCTTCATGGAGCTCAACCGCTCCTGTGAGTGCGGGGCTGCCCCCGCCCCCGCCCCCGCGGCCCCCGGCTCTGACTGCCCCCCCGGCTCTGACTGCCCCCCCGGGCTCTGACTGCCCCCCCCGGCTCTGACTGCCCCCCCGGGCTCTGACTGCCCCCCCCGGCTCTGACTGCCCCCCCGGGCTCTGACTGCCCCCCCCGGCTCTGACTGCCCCCCCCCGGCTCTGACTGCCCCCCTGGGCTCTGACTGCCCCCCCCGGCTCTGACTGCCCCCCCCCGGCTCTGACTGCCCACCCCGGCTCTGACTGCCCCCCCCCGGCCACCGCGGCCCCCCCCCCGGGCTCTGACTGCCCACCCTGGCTCTGACTGCCACCCCCCGGGCTCTGACCGCCCCCCCCCGGGCTCTGACCGCCCCCCTGGGCTCTGACCGCCCCCCCCCGGGCTCTGACTGCCCCCCCCCGGGGCTCTGACTGCCCCCCCCAGGCCACTGTGGGCCCCCCCGGCTCTGACTGCCCCCCCCCGGGCCATCGCAGGCCCCGGGTTCTGACTGCCCCCCCGGGCCACCGCGGGCCCCCCCTGGGCTCTGACTGCCCCCCCCCCCCGGCTCTGACCGCCCCCCCCCCGGGCTCTGACCGCCCCCCCCCCCCCCCCCCCCCCCCCCCCCCCCCCCCCCCCCCCCCCCCCCCCCCCCCCCCCCCCCCCCCCCCCCCCCCCCCCCCCCCCCCCCCCGGTTCTGACCGCCCCGCTTCCAGTGGTGCAGGAGGTGGTGTCCCGCTTCCCGCCCGTGGCCCAGCAGCAGCTGCTCCTGGCCGGCCTCCCTGCCGGCAGCACCCAGTGCGTCAGCTGCGCCGTGGTGGGCAACGGGGGCATCCTGAACAACTCCCACGTGGGCGAGGAGATCGACCACCACGACTACGTGTTCCGGTGAGCCCCCCTCACCCCGCCCCAGCCTCTCCTGCAGAGCCCGGCTCTGCACATCGGCCCCGGACCTGTGGAGGGCACTCTCCAGCCCTCGTCCCCCCAGGGGAGGGCACTCCCTCCAGCCCTCACCTCCCCAGGGGAGGGCACCCTCTCCAGCCCTCGTCCCCCCAGGGGAGGGCACTCTCTCCAGCCCTCGTCCCCCCAGGGGAGGGCACCCTCTCCAGCCCTCGTCCCCCCAGGGGAGGGCACCCTCTCCAGCCCTCGCCTCCCCAGGGGAGGGCACTCCCTCCAGCCCTCACCTCCCCAGGGGAGGGCACTCCCTCCAGCCCTCACCTCCCCAGGGGAGGGCACTCCCTCCAGCCCTCGCCTCCCCACAGCAGCTCCCTCTGCGCCGGCCGTCTGACCTCTGACCTCTGACCTGTCCCTCGCACAGGCTGAGCGGCGCCCTCACCAAGGGCTACGAGCAGGACGTGGGCACGCGGACCTCCTTCTACGGCTTCACCGCCTTCTCCCTGACGCAGTCCCTGTACCTGCTGGGCAGCCGCGGCTTCCTGCATGCGCCGCTGGGGGAGGTGAGGGGGGTGGCCTGGCCGGCGGCCCCCGGAGGGGGCGCCCAGGGAGGGGGCGAGCATCCCGGGAAGCTGTGGCCGCACAGGATCGCACAGGCTCCGCTCACAGGGAGGGGCGGGGCGGGCAGGGGGACCAGGCCTGGGAGCCGCACGGGGGCTGCAGGCAGAGCCGGGCCCCAGCCCCGTCCTTGGTCCCAGGACGTCCGCTACCTGCACTTCCTGGAAGGCTCCCGGGACTATGAGTGGCTGGAGGCGCTGCTCCTGAACCAGACGTACAAGACAGGCAACCTCTTCTGGTTCAGGTACCGTGTGTGCGGGCATGTGTGCATGCATGTACTTGTGTGTGCGTGTGCATGCACGTGTGAGTCTGCGTGTGCATGTGCGTGCGTGTGCGTGTGCGTGCAGAGCAATGGCGGGGCGCCAGGCCCGGGCGGGAGCAGACGGAGCGGTGACCCCCTGCCGCAGGCACAGGCCGCGGGCGGCCTTCCGGGAGGCGCTGCGGCTGGACCGGTACCTGCTGCTGCACCCGGACCTGCTGCGCTACATGAAGAACAGGTGGGCCGGCGCCCGGAGGGGGGGCGGGTGTGCGCGCCCAGCAGCCTCTGACGGGGCGGGCGGGCCTGTCCAGGTTCCTGCGGTCCCGCACGCTGGACACGGCGCACTGGCGGATCTACCGGCCCACCACCGGCGCCCTGCTGCTGCTCACCGCCCTGCAGCTCTGCGACCAGGCGAGGCGCGGGCGCCCGGGGCGGGGGCGCGGGCGCGGGCGCCCCGAACCTGGCGGGGAGGGGAGGGGAGGGCACCCCGGACCTGGCGGGGAGGGGAGCGGAGGGGCACCCCGGCGCGCACAGACCCGAGAAGAGGCCGGGAGCGACGGGCCCTTCCTCCTCCTCCCCTCCAGGTGAGTGCCTACGGCTTCATCACGGCCGGCCACGAGCGCTTCTCCGACCACTACTACGACCGGGAGTGGAGGAGGACCGTCTTCTACGTCAACCACGACTTCCGCCTCGAGAGGGCGCTCTGGAAGCGGCTGCACGACGAGGGCATCATCCGGCTGTACCAGCGCCCCGAGGCGCCCCCGCCGCGGGCCTGAGGCCCCGGAGGCCCGGCCCCAGCCGGGAGGGGACGCCGTCCGTCCATCCGTCCGTCCGTCCGTCCGTCCGCACCCCGAGGCCCGCCCTCAGGCGGCCGTGACTGGCGTTGGTTGGGAGAGCCTGGAAAGTGGCGGAATGTTCCGTCCCAGGATGGGGAGGACAAGGGCCTTTCTTTTATTTTTCCTTCTTTAAATCCTCGCCGGAGGGTATTTCCCATTGATGGTCAGGGAGAGAGGGGGAGAGAGGGAGCCAGAGAGAAGCATCGATGTGAGAGAAGCACGTCGGTTGGTTGCCTCCTGCATGAGCCCTGACCGGGGCCCAGGCCCGGGAGGAGCCTGCCACCGAGGTTCGGGGCCTTTGTTCGGATTCGAACCCGGGACCCTTCGGTCCGCAGGCCGACGCTCTATCCACTGAGCCACACCGGATAGGGCAGGGCTCCCTTCTTGAGACGGAGGAATTTTAAGTGAACCGATATCCGCTGAAAACCACGCTCCCTGCAGAAGCTGTGGGCAGAGACAGGAGCGGAGGGATGGGAACGCGGGTGTGAAGTCCGGTCTCTTCGCAGCGGGGAAGCCTGGAGGCGCTCAGTTCACTGCGGACGTCCGGGCGGTGGGTCCTGGCCGCAGCCCTGGCTGCAGTGGCCCTCGGGCCTTCCCCTCAGAGCGGAATAAACACGTGACCGCCGTGGCCGGCCAGCCGGCGCGAATGAATCACCATTATACCTCTTTTGTTTTTGCAAAAAACCACGCTTTGGGGTGTGCTGCAGAATTCCAGTCGCTCGCGTATGGGAGCCCTGAGATGAAGAGGGTTGAGGGCCGCTGGGGTTCTCTGAGCAGCCATCTTGTCTTTGGGCTTTGGGGTGGGGGAGGGGAACTGGGGATAAAAAAAGTCTTGTCCACGGAGATGCAAATACATGTTGTACGACAGAGACACGGTGGCTGTCCCCGTGGGTAGTGGCCCGATTTGTACAGTGGAGACACTGATAACTGTCCCCACGGGTGGCGGTCCGTGTTGTACAATAGAGACATGGGTGGCGGTCCGTGTTGTACAGTGGAGACACGGGTGGCTGTCCCCGTGGGTGGTGGTCCATGTTGTAAATGGAGACACGGGTGGCTGTCCGTGTTGTACAGTGGAGACACGGGTGGCTGTCCCTGTGGGTGGCGGCCGGTTTGTACCTGTCAGTAAACACGCCTTAGCGTCTCGTTGGGCTCTGGCACGTGTGCGTGTGCTTTGGGCTCCCCTGGGAACCAGCGTTCACACCTTCCCGTCCCCTCTTTCATGAATCACAGTCTCCCCTGTGAGAAGCACCCCTTACCCCTTTCTGAGGGGCCTCTAGTCTGCAGCGTGGCTCCCAGGGCGTCCATGTCACAGGTTTTTAATAACCGCTGCGCGAGCACATCTGACGAACCAGGAACTCCTGTCATTCTCCCATCCTCCCCGCACGCTCTCAGCCCCCACCGGGAGACTGGGCTAACCCAGAGTCATTTCCGTCACCTTCACTGGGCCCTAGCTCCAGGACTGGACTCTGAAGCCCAGAGCCCCAAGGAGCTAAACAGAATTTCTACCCGCAGCGCCCAGAGGACTGGCTTGCTTTGCTGGGAAAGGGTGCAGTACCAGCGCAGGGCGGTAGGTGGCAGCATCTCGGCGCACCATTCTCTTTAATGCCCAGCTTTTTTTGCTTTTTCCCCCCAGGTGTTCCCAGTTCTTTTTTCTTTCTTTTTTAAATGTATATTTAAAAACACATTTTTATTGATTTCAGAGAGGACGGGGCACTCCACCCCCCTCACCCCTGGAAGCCAATGCCCCTCCCCGGAGGGTGCAACGGCCCTGCCGGTTGCTTTAGGTCAGGACAGTCTGTGGTGGGACCTGCCCTTGGGTCGCCTTCACCTGAGACCCAAGGTCGTCTTCATTGGGCGCAGCCCCTCCGGCTCCAGGTATCTCCTGAGGAGCCTCCTGCCGTCACCCACCTGCCCGCCATGCCTCAGGCGCTGCCCCCCCTCCTGGGGCCTCTGCCCCCCACGGCTGACTACTCCTGGGGTAAGCTTAGCACCTCTAACCACACCTCCCTTTGGGGCACGCAGCCTCACCCTGTCACCAAGCCCTTCTTTCCTACGACAACTGTCACCCAGAAACACATGCCGGACGCTTTCTCGGACTCTCACCAGTTTGAAATAAAACCTTCACAGGGACACACAGTTCAGAGAGAGCAGTTTTCGCACTAAATAGCTCCTGCCCTTTCCCTCGACCCAATCCAGCCTGGACCAGGAGCCCGAGGGCCATCGAACCCCAGGCCTCTTCCCACCAGGAGTGAACTAGCAAGAATTCAAAAGTCTGGACCTAGCTGGTGTTGCTCAGTGGATAGAGCATCATCGTCCTGTGGACTGAAGAGTCCCGGGTTCGATTCCAGTCAAGGGCACGTGCCTGTGTTTCAGGTTCGACCCCCAGTAGGAGGCGTGCAGGAGGCAGCTGATCAATGATTCTCTCTCATCGATGTTTCTAACTCTCTATCCCTCTCTCTTCCTCTCTGTAAAAAATCAATAAAATATATATTTTTTTAAATCAATAAAATATATATGAAAATAAATAAATAAAAACAAAAATGAAACCTCCAGCGCCCCATGCCTGGGTGCCGGCGCCATGTGGGTTCCAGACGCCCTCACAGATTTCTGGCCGTCACCCCTGTCAGCTCGTACGTGCCTCCTTCCGTGACCCTAACAGACGTGACAGGGTCAAGTACCACTCGGCCTCGGCCGCACTTCCTGCTCGCCCTGCGCTGCTGCCCAGAGCCTCGCTCAGCGGGTGTGGCTCTGGCTGCGGGGCGGGGCGCTGGGGGTGTCTGAGGTTCAGGGGAGAGTGGGTGACGGGGTGGTGGTGCTGCAGAGGGCGGGAGGGTGGGGCTTGCTCTGGGGAGACTGGCAGCGGTCCCCGCCTCTCGCCCGGCCCAGCTGCCAAGGTCAGGTCCAGGCACCAGACACGCCAGAGCGTGTGTGCCCTGTGCTCAGAGCTGTTTGCCACACATGTGCCTCGTCACGTCCTGGGCAGGGGCACCAGCGGGGGGGGGGGGGGAACCAGGCGGCGGAGGCCTGTCCTGACCCTGCACTTACACATGTACATGCACACGCACACGCACACGTACACGTCAGGCACCACAAGATCCCAGAGCAAACGGCACCCCCAGGGCATCCCCCCAGGGCACCCCCCCAGCTCCCACCACTCGGGGAGCTGGTGCGGGAGCAGCAGGCCCCGCACTCCTGGCGGGCGCCTCCGGTTGGGATCTAACTGGCTGTTTTGGGCGTCACCCAACGCCAGGGCGATGGCAACTCAGAGTTCGGGCGGAGGAGCTGCGCTCACACATCCCGCGGAGGATGCGGGTGGGAGAGGGGGCCGGCGGGCGGGGGCTCAGGCGGGTGTCTGCGGGGGCAGCGTCCAGACAAGCTGAGTGTGACCCGGAGCGTGCGGCGGGCACGCCACCTGTGGCCCGTGTGGGAATCACACGCACCCACGCAGCCCACAGACCTGCCCCGCCTCCGGGCGGGAAACGAGGGCGAGAGGGGCCATTCCTCCCCACCCCCCAGCCGCCCGGCCCCGCCAGGGAAAGGCAGCGCCCTGACCGCAGACCCCGCAGGCAGACCCCGCAGGCGCCGCTCCCGTCCCAGACCCGGACGCCCTCCTCCCGCCCGGGCCTGATGTTGCTCCACCTTCCGCTTGAGCTCCTCCAGGCCTCTTTCTGTTGAGTAACTTACTTCCTCTTTCTGCCTGTGTACCAATTATTTGGATTTCAACAAAGACTATCCTCTTTTTTCATATTGTCTAATAAAGCGTTTTCTTTAAAAAAAAACCAAAACAAAAAAACATGTGGTTTTAGCCCCAGAACACCTTGTGAATGTCCCACAGGATACAGGGGTCTTCAAACTACGGCCCGCGGGCCACATGCGGCCCGCAGAGGAGTCTGATCCGGCCCGCCAGGTTTTTTGGGCAGTGAGCGCAGCCGAGGTGTTACAGTAGGAATTAGTAGTTCATATAGTCCGGCCCTCCAGCTCTCTGAGGGACCGTGCTCTGGCCCCCATTTTAAAAAGTTTGAGGACCCCTGTGACCTAAAAGGACGGATCCTGCCGGTCAGGCTTCCCGGCCCCCCTCCGCCAGCGCCAGGGGCCGGTCAGGTGCTGCCGTGAGCCTCCCCGGTGTGCGCCCTCCTGCCCGCCCGCCCGCCCGCCCGGAGCTCTGCGCCCTCAGCACCCGGCCGCCGGCTCCTCTGTGTCTGACTGGGTGTGCTCAGGGGGTGGGGGTAGGGGTAGTGGCTGCAGCACCCCCACACACACACACCTGCCTCTCCCCCATTTCTGCCACCAGCTCTTTGAAGTCACGGCAGCCAGGGAGCCAGGGCCGGGCTTGGCGAGGACACCTGTGCCAGGGAGCCCGGGGGAGGCAGGTGAGGACTTGATTGTCTGGTGCGGAGTGAGGGGCTCCCCAGGGACCCCAGAGCAGCGCCCCGGCCGGGCACTCGGCCAGGAGCGGGGGCGGGCAGGTCTGTCCAGTCCCAGGCGGGCAGCTTCCCTTACCACACCCCATGTGCCCCCCCACCCCCCAATCTCAACCAGGTCCCCTTGTTTCCCCCCCTCCAAAGGCGGTCATGTGACCAGGCAGCTCGCCAGGCTGGGAGCTTGTCCCTGGAGCTGTCTGTCGGGGACAAGGCCATGTTGCTGCCACCAGGGATTGGCAGGAAGGCCTGTGCCAAGTGTTCGAACAGGAACTGGAGCAGCTTGGGTGGCCGTCCCCAGGGATGGATGGGAAAGCGGGGTGCTGTTCACCCGGGGATGGATGTGAAAGGGGGGCGGGGGGCTGTTCACCCGGGGATGGGAAGCACTCGCCGTGATAGGGCACGCGGGCGGCACAATGAGGGTCCCGTTTGTGAGGTTTGGGAACACCCACAGCAGGTTCACGTGAGGAATAGGGTTTTCTCTGAAGGGCACATGGCTGAGGGGCGATGGGGATGTTTTGGGGTAACGTTAAATCCGTTGCCTCTTATCCTCTGCTTTCCGTTTCCGGGACTGTGTCGCTGTGGCCCCCAACCCTCTCCTCCCTGACTCTGTGCTTTTAAAAATTCTCTCTTAGCATCTGAGTGCGGGTTCAGGAAGGAATGTGATTGGATGCACATGTCCACTCTGCCATCTTCATCCGGAGCCCATGAAGAATTTAGTTTAGTGTTTTCAGCTTAATCATGTCTTAAAATTTTTCCAGAGCCCTAGCCGGTTTGGGTCAGTGGAGAGAGCGTCCGTCGGCCTGCAGACTGAAGGGTCCGGGGTTCGATTCCAGAGAAGGGCACATGCCCGTTTGCAGGCCTGGTCCCCAGTAGGGGGTGTGAGTAGGCAGCAGATCTATGATTCTCTCTCATCAATGATGTTTCTATCTCTCCCCCTTCTTCCTTCCTCTCTGAGATCAATAAGAATATATTTTTTAAAATAAAACAAGCTTTTACTGTAAGCCTTCTTCGTCAGCTGGGCTCTGATAAGCAAGCACTCCACGTGTTCCAGTGCCCACGTGTGCACGTGTGACGAGGTACACGGTCACCCTTCAGCTCCTGCCCTGTCTCTGCACCGGAGGGCGGGCTTTCCTGTCTGTGCCCCGGCTTGCGGGTCACCGTCAGTGACGTGGACCACACAGGAGTCTCCGCCTCACACACGTCCCAGTGGCTACGAGCTGAGTGACACAAGGAGAGATGGGGGAGTCAGAGGACAGCTGTATCGCGGGGGACACAGCCAGTGCACGCCATGTGGCTGAAGAGATGAACACAGATTTGAAAAGTATTTAGGACCAAGATAGCAAATGGGTCCAATTTGGATTCCAAACTAACAAAAAAAATGTGCTGGGAATACTTTTAAGGTTTATTATCTTTTTTTTAAAATATATTTTATTGATTTTTTTTACAGAGAGGAAGGGAGAGAGATAGAGAGTTAGAAACATTGACGAGAGAGAGTCATCGATCAGCTGCCTCTTGCACACCCCCCACTGGGGATATGCCTGCAACCAAGGTACATGCCCTTGACTGGAATCGAACCCGGGACCCTTCAGTCCCCAAGCCGATGCTCTATCCATTGAGCCAAACCGGTCTCGGCTAGATTTATTATCTTTTTTAAAACATGTATTTTATTGATTTTTTACAGAGAGGAAGAGGGATAGAGTTAGAAACATCGATGAGAGAGAGATATCGATCAGCTGCCTCCTGCATACTTACTACTGGGGATATGTCCGCAACCAAGGTACATGCCCTTGACCGAAATCGAACCCGGGACCCTTCAGTCCACAGACCGACACTCTATCCACTGAGCCAAACCGGTTTCGGCCAAATCACTTATCTTTTAAAGAAATTAACATTTCTAAGAGGTTGAAAAAAACTTCCCAGGACTAGGTCTATAGAAAAAATATTTAAAAACCCTTTTAAATCTTGAAAAGCTTTGGGCTCTAATTGTCTGAATCACAAGCGCTAATCCCAGACCCAGAACATCCCAGCTAATATTTAAAATTCAGTCGTCAGCTTTTTGCAAGCTCAGTTTCCACTCAGCTCAATTCAGTGCATAAATGTGTCTTCTTATAGATTCCTGAAATACAACTGGAACCATGTCCATCATGGCTTTTTTTCCCATAAAATAACTAACCACCTAAAGATGGTTTTGATTGCAATGACAAAACCAGCCTGTGGTATATCATTACCACATTTAATAAATTTTGATTAGGAACTTACTTGTAATTCCATGCCATTTCGGATAGTGAGAAATAGGCGAATCTTTGTATTTTTACAAAGATGCTTACACAAGATGGTTTCAGAACACGGAATACTTGGAAGTTTTCATTACTCGGTTTTGTAAAACCATAATCCACCTCTTGAGTGAAAAGTATCTATAAATACTTTTCAAGATTTTAATTCAACTTAATGATGACCTTATATTTCTAAAGAATCTGATGAGGTCTATTTCACATACAGACAAAGAAATAAATTTAACTTTATGAGATGGAAAATTTCAAGCATATACAAACATATTCAAGCAAAGTAAAAAGAATTGAGTAACGAGCTGCCCTTTGCAGCTCCTATAGATAATGACCTATGTAATCATTAATATAAGAAGGATCAGCTCCTCGCCAATCTTGTAAGCATAGGGCAATCAGCAGGCCGAACGGAGCTTAACTGCTGGAGTCAGGGGAAGAGATGGGAAGAGCCCAGCCCATCTCTGCCTCCCAGGCCAGTGAGTGCACTGACCTGCTTCCCTGCAGAGCAACATCCAGGGCCTAACCCTTCAAGGGAGTGAGGGTGGGACTTCACAAAACAAGCCTGCCAATCACTAAGGAGACAGCGAATCAGCGGGGAGAGGGTTCCCAGGACCCAGAGTTGCTACAATATATTATCTAAAACGTCCCATTTCTTTTCTTTTCTTTTCTTTTCTTTTTTTTAAATATATTTTTGCCCTGGCTGGTGTGGCTCAGTGGATAGAGCGTCAACCTGCAGACCAAAGGGTCCTGGGTTCCATTCAGGTCAGGGGCATGTACCTTGGTTGCAGACTCCTCCCTGGCCTGGGCCCTGGTCAGAGTGCGTGCAGCAGGCAATCAATCGCTGTGTTTCTCTCACATCGATGTTTCTCTCTGTCTTTCTCTCTCTCTTCCACTCTCCCTAGAAATATCCTCACCCTAGCTGGTTTGGCTCAGTGGATAAAGCATTGGCCTTTGTTTTTTTTTTTGTTGTTGATTTTTTAAAAAATATATTTTATTGATTTTTGTACAGAGAGGAAGGGAGAGAGATAGTTAGAAACATCAATGAGAGAGAGTCATCGATCAGCTGCCTCTTGCACATCCCCTACTGGGGATATGCCCGCAACCAAGGTACATGCCCTTGACCGGAATCGAACCCGGGGCCCTTCAGTCCCCAAGCCGACGCTCTATCCATTGAGCCAAACCGGTCCCGGCAAAGCATTGGCCTTTGGACTGAAGGGTCCTGGGTTCGATTCCGGTCAAGGGCTCATGCCCAGGGTAGGGGCCCCATCCCCAGCAGGGTTGTGCAGGAGGCAGCCGATCAATGATTCTCTCTCATCACTGCTGTTTCTATCTTTCTCTCCCTCTCCCTTCCTCTGTGCCCTGACCATAATATATAGAACTGTGACCTCTGTTCATAAGTTGATGCTCAACCACTGAGCCGCACTGGCTGGGCAATGCAGGTGTTTTTTTTTAATCACGAGAACTGAGACTAAATGACCCATCCTGACCACAGGCATGGCTCCGGGAAGCTTTTGGGAAGACTTGCAATTGACTAAGGTGAGAGCAGACTTGCCCCACAGGTGAGATCAGAAAGCTGGGGCCGGGGCCAGGTCCCTCTGGTCCCTGCAGCTCCTGACCGTTGGGGGGCGCTGGAGGGTTTCACAGGTCCCAGGGCTCTGCCCAGGAGCATGCCCACTGGAGAACAGTCACCACAGGGGAAATGGTGGGGGTGGGGCTCTGTGTCAGAGCACAGGTGCCCGCACTCCTCCTCCTGCGGACTCGGAAGCCCCTGCCAGAGACTCTCGGTGCTCCCCCTGCGCTCAGACCTCCAGGGGCCTCGCTTTGTAAAGGGGATGCAGGGCATGAGGGCCTGGCCGCCAAGGACAGTCACCAAGTGAGCAGCGCACAGCCTCCGCTCCCCAGCCCATCCTGCAGCCTCCGCTCCCCCCCAGCCCATCCTGCAGCCTCCGCTCCCCTCAGCCCATCCTGCAGCCTCCGCTCCCCTCCAGCCCATCCTGCAGCCTCCGCTCCCCCCCAGCCCATCCTGCAGCCTCCGCTCCCCCCAGCCCATCCTGCAGCCTCCGCTCCCCCCAGCCCATCCTGCAGCCTCCGCTCCCCCAGCCCATCCTGCAGCCTCCGCTCCCCCCAGCCCATCCTGCAGCCTCCGCTCCCCCCCAGCCCATCCTGCAGCCTCCGCTCCCCCCAGCCCATCCTGCAGCCTCCGCTCCCCCCCCAGCCCATCCTGCAGCCTCCGCTCCCCCCAGCCCATCTGCAGCCGCCGCTCCCCCCCAGCCCATCCTGCAGCCTCCGCTCCCCCCCAGCCCATCCTGCAGCCTCCGCTCCCCCCCAGCCCATCCTGCAGCCTCCGCTCCCCCCCAGCCCATCCTGCAGCCTCCGCTCCCCCCAGCCCATCCTGCAGCCTCCGCTCCCCCCAGCCCATCCTGCAGCCTCCGCTCCCCCAGCCCATCCTGCAGCCTCCGCTCCCCCCAGCCCATCCTGCAGCCTCCGCTCCCCCCAGCCCATCCTGCAGCCTCCGCTCCCCCCCAGCCCATCCTGCAGCCTCCGCGCCCCCCAGCCCATCCTGCAGCCTCCGCTCCCCCCCAGCCCATCCTGCAGCCTCCGCTCCCCTCAGCCCATCCTGCAGCCTCCGCTCCCCCCCAGCCCATCCTGCAGCCTCCGCTCCCCCCCAGCCCATCCTGCAGGCCTCCGCTCCCCCCCAGACCATCCTGCAGCCTCCGCTCCCCCCAGCCCATCCTGCAGCCTCCGCTCCCCTCAGCCCATCCTGCAGCCTCCGCTCCCCCCAGCCCATCCTGCAGCCTCCGCTCCCCTCAGCCCATCCTGCAGGCTCCGGCCTCAGCCCACCGTCAGCGCGGAGCGTCTGGGGTCCTCCACCCTCCCCATCTCAGCTGTTGGGTGAACCGGCTCATCACACCCAATCCCCAGATTCCGGAAAGGCCCCAGATGCTCACACCACCCCCATTCCTTCCACATTTGTACTGACTCCAGAGCGGAGGGGAGAGGGAGAGAGCGAGCAACATCAGTGAGAGGGAACCACGGCCGGCTGCCGCCTGCGCGCCCCGCTGGGGATGGAGCGGCCCGGACCTGTGCCCTGACCATGCCCGGTCCTAGGCCGGCGCTCAGCCCCCGGTCCGCGGCCAGGCCCCACGGGGATTCTGGGGCGCCTTTCGAGGGGCCGCCCCGCCGCCTCGGGAATCCGGGAGCCGGACAGGCGCAGGGCGAGGCCCCGGCGGGGAGGGCGCCCGCAGCTCCGGGCCACCGGGCACAGGGCGGGGCGGGCCGCCGGCGACTCCCGCCTCCCCAGCCCCACCCGTCGGCGGGCGCTTCCGGAGGCCGGTCCGGGCGGGGCGGGCGGTCCGGGCGGGGGCGGGCGGGGCGGGCGCGGAGGCGGGCGGGGCGGGGCGGGGCCGCGGCCTCGGAGGCGCCGGCTCCCGGGGGACCGCAGACGGGGCGCCCGGCGGGGCTGCATGGGGCTCCCGCGCGGCGCGCTGCTCTGGCGGCTGCTGCTGCTCGGCGCCGTGGGCGCGGGGATCCTCCTCACGCTCCTCTCCGCGGCGGGGCCGCGCCCGGGGCTCTGGGCCGGAGCCAGGTAGGGCGGCCGGACTGAGGGGGCGGGCGGGCGGCTCCAGCGGGACCCGGACCCCCTCTCCGTCCGACCGCGCTGCCGGGACCACAGCCTCGTCCCGGGACCTGCCCGTGCGCCCCGCCTGCAGGTGTCCCCCCGCGCCCCGATGGGAAACTCTGCGTCCGATCACACAGCCCCGTGTCTGCGGGGAGCCCTCTCCCCCCCGTGTGTGCGGGGAGCCCCTCTCCCGTGTGTGCGGGGAGCCCTCTCTCCCCCGTGTGTGCGGGGAGCCCCTCTCCCAGCCCCTTCTCCCCGGTGTCTGCGGGGACCCCCCTCCCGTGTCTGCGGGGAGCCCTCTCTCCCGTTTGCGGGGAGCCCTCTCGGTAACTTTGGGGGCCAGGACCCACGTCTTCCGGTTCCCACGTGGCCGGATCCCCGCGCCCTGGCGCCGTCCCTGCCTGCCCGGGCGGCTCCCTCTGCCCGCGGTTCGTCGGGTGGATAAGCGCCGCCGGGCGGACTCCCGGGAGCGGGGCCAGCTCTGGGCTCCAGGCAGGTTTGCCCTCCGCGCTCTGCCCCCTCCCAGCGCCCCGGCACCTGCCTTCAGGTGCGCCCCGCGGGGAGAAACCCGAGCCTGCCGGTGGGCTCCAGCCCGGAGCCGCCGCGGACAGCCCGGGTGGGGGCTGCAGGGGCTCCCCAGCGCCTTCGCACCTGCCCTTCCGCGCTCAGCCTGGTCCCTTGCTGCAGGTGGAATGGGACGAAAGCAAACCCTAGCCTGCTTGGTGGGGGGACAGAGGACACCCACAGTTACAAAACAAAGCTCGCTCAGTCCCTCCAGAATGAAGGGCGCTCTAGCCAGCAGTCACGGCTGAAGTTATGGAATCTCCTGTGGTGGGAAATTACATAAGGGAAGAGCTGGAGAGGGGTGAGCTGCTAAGGAAGGGATCTTGTGAACTTTATGTAAAGACTAGAGGCCTGGCCTGTGGGATCAGGCTGACATTGGCTCCCCAACATCCCGAGGGGTCCGATTGCGAGAGGGCACAGGCCAGGCCGAGGGACCCTGCGGTGCACCATCGGGACTGGGGAGGGATGCGGGAGGGATGCGGGAGGTTGGCCAGCCGAGGAGGGACCGTGGGAGGGTTCCAGGGCACATCCGGCCTGTCTCACTCAGTTCCAAGTGGCTGGACTGTCACAGTGTCTGCCCCCTGGTGGTCAGTGCTTATCATAGTGAGCTATTGAGTGGCCCTAGCATATCATCAGCATAGTACACTTTGATTGGTTGAACAGAAAACTGGGCACTTAGCATATTAGGCTTTTATTATAGGATGTTTGAAAATACAGACAGCCCTGGCCAGTGTGGACCTGTGATATCTCTCTCTCTCTCTCTCTCTCTCTCTCTCTCTCTCTCTCTCTCTCCTTCCCTACCTCCCTTCCACTCTCTAAAAATAAATGGAAAAAATATCCTCTGGGGAAGATTAACAAAAAATTAAATAATAATATACCATTAAACGTCCTTTGAAAGTATTGGATACACTTTTAAATATGAGGTTTGCTGCACATCCCCATTATACCTCAACAAAGCTTTATGTATGTATGTATGTATGTATGTACGTATGTACGTATGTACTTTTGGCTAATCCTTACCTGAGGATATTTTCCCGTTGATTTTTAGAGAGAGTGGAAGAGGAGGGAGGGAAGACACACACACTGGTTGGTTGCCTCCCGCAGGCACCTCCCAGGGAGTCCTCAGAGCTGCGCGGGGCTGGGAGACCTGGGCACTGACGGCGCCTAGAGATGAGCAGCCTCCCTGAGACTGGGGGGTGCAGGGCAGGCCCCCCTCGTCCCCTGACCTCTCCCTCTTGTCTGCATCCTGCCTGTCCTCCGCCAGCCGCCCATCAGTCAGAGCCTCCGGGTGGGGCCGAGGCCAGTGCTTTCAGCTCACTGCGGGCTCTAGGCCGAGAGAAGCGTCCCGGTTCCTCCCCAGAGGCCCTGCTGTGCCCATGGACGGAACCACAGGACGAGTGGGTGGCCAGGTGGCCGGTTATGGGGGTGCCCTGCCCGCCCTCCGGCCTCAGAAACCTGCAGGGAGGCAGGGCAGACTTCATTGTGACGCGCTGTCCCGAGCTCAGAGCAAACAACAAGGGCCTTTGTTCCCCGCAGGCCGCCTGCTCCTGTGCAGAGGGCAGGGGGGCGGAGAGGCCAGGGCCCCCTCCTTCCTTCCGGGGTGGAGGTTCCCCTTTGCCTGGAGCCTCCTGGGAGGTGGGGCTGGGCCATAACCTCAGCCTCTTGCCCCTGCCGAAGGGACACCGGCCAGAGGCTGGTAACCATAGTAACGTTTGGGTAGAGGACACGGTGTGAGGGAACAGGTGCTCCGTTTGGACTCACAACTGGGTGACACGTGACGGGATTACCGGTCATGTCAACACGGTTATCCCTGCTGTCCTGGCTCGGACTCAGGTTCCGAGTTTAGTAACTTCCCGAGATCATGGACTGCAGACTCCGGGAGTCGGGGGCAGACCTGCCCTTGACCGTAACCCTGAGGGCTGGAGCCAGGGTGACCCTTTCCCCGCCCCACCTCCCCCACCGTCGCCAAGGGCACCCTCTCATATGGTCACAATTCCAGCGGGCTGGCAAGCTTTCATCTTGTTTGCTTTTAATCCTTACCTGAGGATATTTCCCCCCCATTGATCTTTAGAGGGAGCTTGGAAGGGTGGGGGAGGGGGAGAGAGAGAGAGGAACATTGATGTGAGAGAGACACATGGACTGGTTGCCTCCTATACGCGCTTGGACCAGAGCCGGGATCAAACCTGTAAGAGGTACATGCCCGGGAATCGAACCCTCAATTCTTCGGTCAGGGGGCCGGCCTCTAACCACTGAGCAACCAAGCAGCGCCGTATCTTCGTCTCTGAACCACTGGCCCTGTGAACGCACATGCTGCTGCTTGCCAGGGTCTCTCCCCTCGGGGATCCGGCGGTCAGACGTAATTGTGTGGGAGCACTCTGTGCCTCAGGAGCGAGGCCCGAGCAGGCATCAGCTCAGAAATAGGGTCAGAGGGACGGAAGCCTTTGACCCTGACGGAGCCAGACCCCTGACGTGTGCCTTCTCTCCCAGGACCACCACAGCGTTCACTGGACCCGAGGCAGCGCTTTCTGGGACGAGGAAGGTATAGTGGCCGCACTCTGTGCTCAGAGCATCTCCCGTCAGCGGGGAGGGGGGCAGGAAGACAAGCCCAGGAGGACAAGCTCTTCGGGCCCCACCCCTGGGCCCCAGAATGAAGCCAACAGCCATCAGGGCTCCTCAGACCTGGCCACTGGGCCCTCTGCCCCCGAGAGAGGACGGAGCAGTAGGCCCCCTGGGGCACAGCCAGCTGAGCAGTTCTTGGAAGTCCTGTGATTTATGTGGAAAAGGCCTGTGGGTTTGAGGTTCTACTTCCCCAAATGCCTTCTTACTATAGAAGCCACACTGAAACCGCTCGCCAGAGCAGACACCAAGCCCTGGGGAGACGACCGTGTTTGCCTTGAGGGTGTGAGACCCTTCCGGCCCAGCTGTGCAGCGGAGCCCGTGGCGGCTGTGGGTGAGGTGCCACCCCAGCACCTGACCTGCGCTCTCACACGTGAGCCTCACGGCGAGGATCAGACTCCGGCTCAGGGCCCGTGGGGGGAGAGGTGGCGCTGGGGTTTGAGCCTCTGCCCCAGAACCTGCTCTGAACCAGAGCCGCAGAGCGTGCTTGGCCAGGTCATCTTTTTCCTTTTTTAATATATTTTTATTGGTTTCAGAGAGGAAGGTAGAGAAAGAGATAGAAACATCAACGATGAGAGAGAATCGTTGATTGGCTGCCTCCTGCACACCCCCTACTGGGCACTGAGCCCGCAACCTGGGCCGGTGTCCTTGACCAGAATCGAACCTGGGTCCCTTCAGTCCGCAGGCCGAGGCTCTATCCACTGAGCCACAGCAGCCGGGGCCAGATCATCTTCACACTCAAGTCCTTCCCCTGAGCTGCTTGTGGCTAAGTGGCAAGTACCCCCTCCGGTTTAAAAGGACTTGAGGTAGCTTTTAAGTACATATAACCAGGCAAAAACAAAGCGAATAAAATAAAGAAACTGCAAAGGAAAAGGTTGGAAAGTGAGATGGCTGGTAAGCGCACGGCAGCAGTGCCACCAGGTGAGACAGGCCGGGGACTGGCCCTGAGCTCCCTGGCAGGTCCCGGGGGAAAGCGGCCGGCTGCCCGAGGGCCACACAGCCTCCCGAGGCGAAGCCGAGAGCCCTGAGCTGGCCCGGAGGAGGGAGCAGCAGGGACGCTGCGCCATGTGCTGCACAAGCTGTGTGTGCTCCGAGCCAGTGCCGGGGAGAGCACCGGGGACACGCGAGCGCCACCCCCAGGAAGGGACGTGGAGGAACACACATGCGTGCACACACACTCCGCCTGCCCCGTCGGTGGTAAACCCTCCCCTGCCATTCCATAGAGCTCAGGAGCCGCCCGGCGATGCCCAGGCCACAGTGGCTCTCCGAGGTCAAACGCCACAATGAGCAGCGCTCACGTCCCCCGGTGCTGAGCGCCTGTGGGCGAGTGCTGGGCCCCAGCCCGTTTCCCACAAGCCCTGGCGCCTGAGTGCACAGCTTCAAGGTCACCGAGGAACGTCTGCGTCACATTACAGCAGGAATGACCGCATGCAGCTCTTCCCTGCGGGGCCCTGACCAAACCGGCACCCTGACCAGGAGGCCCCTCGGGGAAGAAGCCCGCCAGGCATCGGGGTGGGACTCTGCCCCGGGGCCTGTTCGGTATCTGCCCTCCTCCCCCCAGGTCTCTGTGTGCCCAGGCACTGAGAGGTTTGTTAGGTTGTAAATCAGAAGACGCCTTCATCGATAAGTCATGTTTATTTGGAGTCTTTTTCATTTTGCTAGTGCCAGCAGGCCCAGAGGAAATACTTGCTTCTCAAATTCTGGGGCCCCAAACAGAGGAAGTCCTTTCTACATATACCTTTTTCAGTTCTTTGTCTTCCAAATTTGGAACAAGACTTGCAGACTTCTGAGAAAAGTCCTGTGTACTGGGACAGGGCCGTGAGACCGTCTCTCAAGGCCTGCTGCCAGCACTGACAACTCTGTCGGCCTCTCTGGATGGGAGTGGCCTCATTTTCCCTATTATTTAAGCAAGCAAGCGTTTACAGAGGCCAGAATAGCAGGGTTAATATTTCAAGCAGCAGTTTTTACAGAGGGAGGTTACTATGCTCAGTTTCCTAGGACAAACGCGGTGGCTTAAAACGAGAGACATTGTTCCTCGCAGTCCCAGAGGCCAGAAGGCTGACACCCAGGCGTCCGCGGGACTGTCTGGGGGACGCGTCCTGGCCGCCTGCACCTTCTGGGGCTCCAGGCCTCCTCGGCCTGTAGCCACGTCCCGCACTCTGCTGTCAACACGGGGCTTCCTCGAGGGGCACTGAGCTTGGGGCTCACCTGGTTGCAGTGTGACCTCATCTCAACCTCCATCTGCACAGGCCCCACTTCCAACCAGGCCGCGTCCCGAGGGTCTGGGCAGACAGGACTCCGGGTAGACACCGTTCAGCGCAGCGTGAGCAGCGGCTGGAAGAAACACACGCTTGCGTCTCCCGCAGCCCTGTCTCCCAGCCCCGCAGCAAGATGCCAGAGCCCACAGGAGACCCCAGAGAATTGGCTAGCTCACCTCCTCCAAAGGCGGGCAGGTCTCACCCATAGGTGGGAAAACGCCCCAAAATTTACCCCCGAGTGAGGAGCTGGAGCCGGAGGCAGAGCCAGCAGGCCACAGAGATGTGGCGTCCAGGGGGCTGGGCAGGGGAAACCCAGAAAGCTCTCTGATCCCCAAGTCTGGAGGAGGGAGGCCACCTCTTCCCTCCCACCCCCGTGGGGCCTTCAGCTCCTGGAAGGTTCCCAGCCCCCGAGTTCAGCCCTCTCTCTTCTCACCCACAGAGCAGGCCCTGCAGACACTCGCTCGCTCAGGCCGTCCAGCAGCACCCCCACTTCCGGGCTCTGTTCAACTTCTCGCAGCCGGTGCTGCTGGCCGGGGGCCTCTTCTCCCAGGAGCTCTGGGACAGCCTGAGCCAGCGCAGAGCCCCCTACGGCTGGCAGGGGCTCCCCCGCCAAGGTAACCTCACCCCTGGCCCCAGCTGGCTGTAGGCCCTGAGGCCAGGCCTTCCTGCCCTCCCAGCACTGGGATGTGGCCCTGCCCGGTGCCCCTTCCCCCCCGGAGGCTGAGCTCCACCCCAGGCTCCGGACTCCGGACTCCGCTCACTTTCCTGCCCACAAGCACCAGGGGTCCGCGAGAGGGGCTTGGCTCCCCGCCCACCCCAATGCTCTCACCGCCCTGGGGCCTCCCTGGCAGAAGACAGGGCATGGGGCCCCAAGCAGCCTGCCGGACGGAGCTGCTGTCAGACCCCCCCTCCCCGCACCCCACTAGCTCCGCCCACCCCCATGCCCAGGTTATTCCTCCTGGAATACCTTTCCCCCTCGGACATGTCACCCCCCACCGTGTGCCTCCTGGGAGGGGCTGTTGTCCCCACGCCAGCCTCTGCATGAGGTCCCCTCCCGACCCACAGACATCGCCTCCACCCTGAGCCTCCTCAACAGCTCCGAGAGCGCCCAGCTGCTGGGCTCCAGGGAGCCGCGTGGGGACTGCGTCCGGTGCGCCGTGGTGGGCAACGGGGGCATCCTCAATGGCTCCCGCCAGGGGCTCAACATTGATGCCCACGACTACGTGTTCAGGTACATAGAGCAGGGGCAGCGAGGAGGGGAGGGTGACAAGAGGGGAAGGGACAGGGGGAGGGGAGGGGGGCAGGCAGGAGTGGGGAGGAGCTGTCCCCGGAGGGAGCATCCTCCATGGTGTGGGCCACACAGCAGCCCCAGGTGGCTCTGCAGTTGTTACAGGCATGGGCACGGGCATGTGCAGACAGACATGCCACGGCCCCTGAGAGGAAGGAGCCGCCCGGACAGATGTGCCCGCTCGATGCAGGGGCGTCCTGTGGAGGAGGAGGATGGGAGCCGGCCCCTGGCCCGGGGAGTGGCCTGTAGGCGGGGCCGGGTGGCCGGGCCGGGGGGAGGGAGTCCCAAACACGTGGGTGACCGCCCGGTCATGGGCTCTGTTTGGACCAGACTCAATGGTGCTGTGATCAAAGGCTTCGAGCAGGACGTGGGCACCAAGACCTCCTTCTACGGCTTCACTGTGAACACCATGAAGAACTCACTCATCGCCTACAGCGCAGCGGGCTTCACCTCCGTGCCCCAAGGGCCGGTGAGGCCTGGGAGCCCAGGGCTCCCGAGCCTGGGCCCCTGGCTGCGGGATGGAGCTGCTGAGGAGGGGGCTGTCCTGGGGGGGCAGGGCCTCCCTGCGGGCAGGACCAGACGTGGCCTGTTCCCACCGGCCGGCCCTGCTGTCCCCGCAGGACCTGCGCTACATCGTCATCCCCTCAGGCCTCCGTGACTACGTGATGCTGAGATCGGCCGTCCTGGGCGTGCCGGTCCCCAGTGGCCACGATAAGGGTGACAGGTGAGCAGCCGCGCAGAGCAGGGCGTGGGGAGGCCATCGCTGCCCCGGAGACCCCCAGGAGGCCAGGTGGGCGAGGGCAAGCGCAGCTCCCAGGGCTCGGGGTGCTGTCCTTCCCCCCAGGAGGGCCAGGTAAGCCTCACGTTCTGCACCTCCCGGTCCCCGCACCTCCCGGCCCGCTGGCTGCAGGCTCCAGGGGCCGCTGTTCTGAAGGAGCAGGCAGACCTGGCTTCTGAGCTCCGGGCTGCTGTCCCCAAACCAGCCTGCCGCCAGCCGGCCCGGAGAGCAGAGGGCCGGCCGCCACGCCATCCTCCCGGCGGACACCTCCCAAGGCTGGCCTGTGGCCCGGCGCCCCGGGAGCGGGAACAAAGGGCACTCTGTCCGGCCGCCCGTGTCCTGGGCACAGGCCTGGGTCCAGCTCTCCTGAGCACGTCCTGGCCTCAGCCCGGCCCTTGCTGCTGAGGAAGGGTGCTGCTGGCCCTTCCTCTGAATCAGGTGCTGGGAAGTCACCCCACCCCTGGCCACACAGGGACCCCGCCAATCTCAGAGCCCCCCAGCCCGGGAGGGGCGGTTCCCCCTCCAAGGCCAGGATAGCACCCCCCCTCCCGGCGGGGCCCCCCGCCCCTCCCCCGCCCCTCCCCCGCCCCTCCCCCGCCCCTCCCCCGCCCCTCCCCCGCCGTGGTTACCCAACAATCACCCACAATGCTCAGGGGTCAGAGGAGGGGCTTTGTGACATGGGAGGGGGGCCAGGCTCTGGGGCTGCTGGCTCAGGGCCCTTGGGGTGCTCACAAGCCTTCCCAACACCAATGAGTTCCCCCTCCCAAACCCCTAATCCGTCCCCTACCCAGTCCCCCTCCCAGTCCCGGACCAACTACAACAGCAGCCCAGCCAGCCAGCAGCCCTACTCCAGCTCGGGTGGTTCAGCCCCGTCCCCATCCCCCACCCGGCCCTCCTCCCGCGGCCCCTCTCACCCTTCCACTCCTACGGCTTCCCAACCCCCCTCCCAACCCACCTCCCAACCCACCTCCCGCAACCCCTCCCTGAACCCCAGCCCTCATTCTCAACACGTGTCTCGCACGTCTCCCCAGAGCGCCACCCCACCCCCCTCCAAGTCTCCCTCCCAGTCTGGCGTGAAGCCCGCCTCCCGAAACCACTCCCAGACCCCCCCGGGGCACTCCTCCAGGTCCCCCTCCTACAGCCCCATCAGCTCAGGGTCCTACATCGGGTCCATTTCCCTTTCGGGCATCCCGGCCCAGATCACCCCCTATGTGCCCCGCTTCCTGAAGGAGCCCCCCTTCTTCCAGCCCCCCACATCCTCCTTGCCCCTGTGCCCGCCCCCCAAGTACGAGCGGCGGCCCACCCCCCCCCAGCGCCCCCCGCCCCCGGACTCCCTCTACTTCCCCCTCCTCCCGCCCCCGCCCCACTACCCCAACTCCACCTGCAACTTCCGGACGCCCCCCAACCTGTTCACGCCCCCGAGCTCGCTCACCTACAGGCTGCCCACCGACGTGCTGGTGGGCGCCAAGCCGCCGGTGGTGGCCTCGGTGCTGCCCGCCACCTTCTACACGCCCTTCTCCCGCTACTACTCCCAGCCGCGCTTCTACTACCGCACCCTGCCCCACCGCCGCTCCATGCAGTTCGAGAGCCTCAACCGCTCCGTCCGCTTCATCTCCAAATAGGCCCCGCACCTATTTCGGACCAGAAGCCCCTGCCAGCAAATTCAAGCTGCTCCACCCAGCCTTCATCAGCTACCTGACAGAGAGGTAGGTGGTGGGAGACAGCGCCTCCCCCGCCCCCGCAGGCCTGCCCTCAGGACCACCTGCTGTAACCGAGCCAGAGCCGCCTGCCGAGGCCTTCCACTGGTCTGGTCTCTACTTCCGTGCCTCGGTGGAGGTGGTGCGTCAATCAGGGGATCAGGAAACCGGGGAGGACTCGAGGCCTATTTGCCAGGGCTGTTTATTTTTTAAAAATACTGATTTCAGCCAAGACCGGTTTGGCTCAATGGATAGAGCGTCGGCTTGTGGACTGAAAGGTCCCGGGTTCGATTCCCGTCAAAGGCATGTACCTTGGTTGCGGGCATATCCCCAGTAGGGGGTGTGCAAGAGGCAGCTGATCGATGTCTATCTCTCATCGATGTTTCTAACTCTCTATCTCTCTCCCTTCCTCTCTGTACAAAATCAATAAAATATATTTTAAAAAAAAATACTGATTTCAGAGAGGAACGGAGAGGTATAGAAGCATCAATGAGAGAATCATTGATCAGCTGCCTCCTGCACGCCCCACACTGGGGATCAAGCCTGCAACCCGGGTGTGTGCCCTGATCAGGAATCAAACGGTGACCTCCTGGTTCATAGGTGGATGGGGCAGCGCCGATGGGGCGCCAGGGCTGTTCACACAGGCGCAGGCTGGGTGCGGGTCAGTAATGGGAGCTGAGCTGCCACCTGTGTTCAGGCTGAGACGAGCATAGGGAGGAGCCAGGGAGCAAGAGCTGATCTCCTCCCCAGACCCTGCCTGTGCTTCTCTGTGGCCGGGCAGGGTCACCAGGAGTGCAAGCACCACTAGCAGGAGAGGCCAGGGCTGCTGCTGACCATCTGTAATGCACAGGACGCCCGGCAGCCGAGAGCGACCTGGCCCTTCATTTACTTTTAAATGTATTCTCATTGACTTCAGAGAGGGAGGGAGGGAGAAAAACATCAATGATTAGAGCACATGTGTCAAACACAAGGCCCGCGGGCCAAATCCGTCCCGCCAGGCCTTGCAATGTGGCCCGCACCGCACTGTCATCACTGCATTCCGCTGCGTTTCCATCACAATGATAGTTTATGACTGTTCAGTAAACCATTCGGCCCGCGATTTAGGCTGGATTTTAGATTTTGGCCCCTTCTCTGATTGAGTTCGACACCCCTAGATTAGAGGATCATTGATCGGCTGCCTCCTGCACACTCCCCACTCTGATCGAGCCTGCAACCTGGGCCTGTGCCCTGACTGGGAATCAAACTGTGACCTCCTGGTTCATAGGTCGATGCTCAACCACTGGCCCTTGAAAGTGTCTAGTGCAGCAGCTGGGTGAGATCCGGGAGCAGTGAGGGGACGGTGGGCCTGGGCAGGCGGGAGCCCAGCAATCGCAGCACGTGCAGAGGAAAACACGGGCCGAGGCCAGCCTGCCTGCCCGGGGGGAGGGCAGGAGGTGGCAGTCAGGCTGGATCCTGCTGTGGCTCCCGACGGGCCCACCCTCTTCCGCACCCGTCGCCTAAGGAGGCGGCTCACAGGAGCGGAGGTCACAGGAGCTCACTGTCCCCCAGGAGAGACTCGGCGGGAGGGGCCTTTTGGTGGTCACTGTGATGATGTAATTATCAAGCAGGTATGCAAGACCTAAATGAGTTTCAATGCCGATTTGCTTCCAGGTTTTTGAAATCAAAGCGGATTATCTCAAAATTTAAAGACATATATATGCCTAGTACCGGGGCCCTCATGCTGCTGACAGCGTTACACACCTGTGACCAGGTAAGAGCCTGCTCTCGGGAACAGAGTGCAGGTGTGGATGGGACCGGTTTAATCCCAGAGCCTCTCACCTCACCTGCTGGGCCTGTCTTGTGGGGGAAGGATCCCCCAGCTGCAGGAGGGGTCTGGGGAAGGCATGGGGGAATCGCACCCAATACCCAGGGTCCTGGAGAGGCCAGCCCCCTGCCCTCATCCCAGGGCAGCCACTCTACACATGACCAAGGCACATGACCAATCTACTCTTCTGAAAGCTGCCTTCTCAACGGAAGTGGCTGGGATAGCAGGGTTACCACACACACACTCGCTGGTCACTGAGGGACTACCACAGGGGCCACAGGGAAGACTCAAAGGCAGGCAGTGACCTGAGGCCACCTGACTCGGGGCCTCTGTGAAGCGGGAATCTCATTTGTGAGCTGCAACCATGTTCACCTGCATCTTCACACAGGTGTGGGGTGGGGGTGGGGCAGGGGCGCGACTGGACTTGGGCTTTCCTGAATTCCTGTCACCTGACGTGTGCACACAGCAGCTCGATGCGTCTCTGTGCAGGTTAGTGCCTATGGATTCATCACAAGTAACTACTGGAAATTCTCCGACCACTACTACGACCGAGTTAAGCAGCCACTGATATTCTATGCAAACCACGATCTGTCCCTGGAGGCAGAGCTGTGGTGGGACCTGCACAAGGCGGGCATCCTGCACCTGTACCAGCACCGAGCGTGACCCTTGCCCAGCCGGGGGCCAGCTCCCCGAGACCCACTCC
The DNA here is from genome assembly GCF_014108245.1 of Pipistrellus kuhlii. Lineage (NCBI taxonomy): Eukaryota > Metazoa > Chordata > Mammalia > Chiroptera > Vespertilionidae > Pipistrellus > Pipistrellus kuhlii. Next base: position 1,184,462 of record NW_023425545.1, on the reverse strand, counting down.
TCCCCTCAGGTGGCACCGAGGTGCCTTTGTGACATCACTGCCGCCTGTTCACTGTGAACACCCCATCTTGCCCTTGGCTCATCCAAGAAAACCCCGAGTCTGAGACAGACAACACTCCCAGGATGTGACTGTCACCGCACCAAGGGCAGGCATACCCAAGGCCAGCGGGAGCCGGGCAGCACCGGAAGTCAGTGGAGGGCTCGGCCACACTCCATCACTGGCACCTGCACACTCCCAGCCAGTTCTCAAGGACACGCCTTCACCTTTCTGCGGCCATGACCACCATATGAGAGCCATGGGGAGGGGGCGCAGAGGGCAGAATGTAACCTAACCCCAGATCATTGCATAAACATGGATGGCTACCTTCGCTGTGTGTGTGGAGTAGAATGTACCATGCAGGGTGTGACGTGGCGATCAGAGAACCATGGAAGGTTCTGGTATTTGATGGGGGTGCCCAGTACACAGAAGGCTGCCTGCCTCTGAGGGGATTCCTGTTAGACATAGTGCCACCTGGTCACCAAAAGGATGGTACCCTGTAATGAACCCCCTCACTCAGCACTGAGCTTGTGCCAACAATGGGAACCTGACTGACAGGCAGTCTCACTCAGGCCTTATAGGTGCCCACTGGAAGCCCAGCTGGCACACCCAGCCCTTAGCCCTGGGATCCCCAACCCAGCAGCTCCCAGGAGTCTGCTGCCTGCACTGTGCGGGGCAGGGGTCTCCACAGGGCTGGCTGGTAGGCAAGGCCTCTGGCAGCCAAATAAAGGGATATAAAATCAATTTAGTGGGAAACCTACAAACACTCCAACACATCTGATTGCATCCTATGTGTTGTTAAACCCAATTGTTGTTCGGTGAAACTCATTTACCGAGGAATGCCGAGTCACAACGTACTGTTCTTGGGTCTCAATCTGAAATCCACAATGCTAGTCATTCGAAGCTGTTTATTTGTGCTTGACAGGAATTCCACTGTGAGAAACATTTTTCTAGGCGGAGCACCTGCTTCCCACAAAAGAGCACACTCTGTACACGTTAATCACCTTCCGTTCGCTGCAGCCGCACCAATACACAAGGAAATAGATCCCATACCGCGGTTTCCGAATGTTCTTGGTTATTCCCCAATTTCACTAATTGCCCAAGATGTTCTGGAATAAACTCATTTTCTCTCAAATTATTAGGCTATTTTCAAAAATATACTTTTTTATTGATTTCAGAGAGGGAGAGATAGAAACATCAATGATGACAATCATTGATTGGCTGCCCCCCTGCACACCCCATACTGGGGATTGAGCACACAACCTGGGGCATGCACCCTTGACCAGAATCGAACCTGGGACCCATTGGTCTGCAAGCCAATGCTCTATCCACTGTGCCAAACCAGCTAGGGCTGTTTGGCTATTTTTGAAGATGAAGTCCACAGAGCTCTGACATGATTCTCCTTTGGGATCATTTACAGGCGTCACTATTAGCAACAGGGGCTGCGGGGATCCAGCCGGCACACCTGGGAGGTCACCTGTAAAACCAGAGAATCATTTGACACAACAGCCAATAGTGACTCAACCTGAGGCTAGCTTTGAAGAATCACCAGGTTAGGGAAAAGGCAACCAGAGGCACGCATTCGAACCCAGGACGCCCAGTGCGTGATGAGGCATGATGGGTACGATCAGATGGTCCCATGCGGCCGGTGAGGCCCCCTGGAGACAGGCAGCTTGTTCTCAGGTGTGTGTGTGGGGGTGGGGGGGAGTGTTGCAGTGTTTGGGGAGTAGCCAGTCAAGACCAGCCACGAGGCTCTGGGGACGTGCATTCACCTGCTCCAGACCCTAGTAACACGCCCTTTCAGTTGGTTGGGGCTGTTTTCAGGCTCACCAAGCCTCACCCCAAACAGCTTCCGTGGTGACTGAACAAACAAGTGGCCTCGAATAGAGGCCACACACGCCCCACTTTCAAGTGGTGCCCCTCGGGCCTGGCACTAAGCATGTCCAGAGCCACTGGCACCTTCTTGCCCACATGCCAGTCATGCCTTTCAGGTGCAACCGGAGCCAATCTTAGAGACTCTGGGGTGAAGCACCCGAAACCAAACAGCAGGGCCGGCCCCAGGATCCCCCTGCGCAGCTGCAGACACTTGACTTCCCGTCTGCTTTCCTGAGAGATGTGACAATCCCTCTTTCATCTCAGTGAGGGCCTAAGCCAGCGCTGGCCACTGCCCAGCCCTGCCGTCTCTCGGCAGCCCGTCCCTCAGAGACATTAACCCAGGGGCCACGCCATTGGTCTTCAGGGTACCCAGCTTCCCTTGGGTCCATGCAATGTGATTCCCTATAAAACCTGCACCTTTAAGAGCGCAGGGCCAAGCCACCGCAAGCCTCAGAACAGACTGTTCTCCCTCAGTCAGAGGTTCAGACAGGGATAACGAACCATCACAGGCTGGGGCTGCTTAGAGACAAGCAGGTGAGACGGAAACAGAAAACTTACAGCGGGAGGAACCGTCTCACTTGCTTCGGGCACAGCGTTCAGTTCTGTGCCTCACCCTGCGGCATCTGACGGAGAAGACAAGCCTGTGTCAGTCCTTCCAGCCCCTCACAGAACCCCACGCCCGGCAGGCCCAGGGCTACTTACTGCCGCTCAGAGGCTTCTCCTGGAGGGTCTGTTTCGGTCCGAAACCAAGCTGGACTGGCCTGGCAGAGAGAAATTGCAAAGAAAACTGGCTCAAGAATATGCAGGTACCTCTCTGACCACTCACTTTCAAACCAGGCACAAATTATCTATAAGGAACTTGGGAAACTGAGTCTCAGACAACCACATTCCACACTGAAAGGCCTTTTGGCCTTCAGACAGGGATAACACATCATCATGGACTCGGCTCCCACCACAGCACATGCAAACTAGTGTTTTCTTACCGAACTGCTGTACTCCCCTGGTGAGCACTCTCATCCAACCACACCTACTATGTTAGAGGGTACTTTCCCTCAAGGGCAAACACTGACCCTATCTAGTGTCCAGACCTGACACACTGACAGTTCATAACCTTTATTTTTTGATAACCCTCCCCTGAGGACCTTCTTCCATTGATTTTTAGGGTGGAAAGGAGGAGGGGAGGAGAGAAACATCGATGTGAGAGGAGTGACAGGTTGAGTGGTTGCCTCCTGCATGCACCTTGGGCTGCAGATCGAGCCTACAACCAAGGTCCGTGCCCTTGACTAGGAGTCAAGCCCGAGACCATTTGGTCTGAGGGCCAACGCTCTATCCAATGAGCCAGACCGGCCAGGGCAGTTCCTACCCTTTGAAAGGCAGGGTCTCCCTCAGCCCTGCTGTCTTACAGACATGGGGTGTGTGTGTGTGTGTAGCCTAGTCTTTCACATGTCAGTCAAGTGCAGATCACTCCTTCCGGCAGCACAAACAGTGCCTGAGGCCAAGAATTAATGAAAAGCCGTTTTTCACTCATCTCTGTGCAGAGCAGGCAAGTGGCTTTGTTTTTTAAGACAGGATTACGATCCGCCTGTGAGCTGGTTAAAAATAGCCAGTCCTATAATCTTGCTGTAATAAAAGTCCCAGCTAAAAGCAGATCCGATCACCTATCCCTCCGTGCCTGCTCCCACACCGCCACACCTGATTCTTGGGCCCACGCATCCATGGCTGGAGGGGGCGGAGGGGTGTCCAGGAATGTGTCCAGTGTAACATCGTAAGTGATTTTGACGCACAGACAGGTCTGAGAAACACCTGACCCTGTTACAAAAGAGTGAATAAGGCTCTGTGCGGCTATCTGGCACCTGGCCAGCTAGAGCTCAAATCACTCCCGTTGGTCCGATACAGGGTTACAATCTCAGCTCTACTGACCTTCTGGGAGGACAGTTCTTTTGTGCGGGAGCTGTCCTGTGCTTTGTAAACCACTGAGCAGCCCCCACCAGATCCCAGCCACACCGCCTGGCCCCACCTGAGAACCACGGGTCTAATCGAATCCTCACAACAGCTGTAACAAATGCTGTGTGTGAGACAGCTTGGTGAGGAGCCTAGCACAGGGCTCCTTACTACCCTGTTTCCCCGAAAATAAGACAGTGTCTTATATTAATTTTTGCTCCCAAAGATGTGCTAGGTCTTATTTTCGGAGAAACACGGTACTTACTCCCCTTAGCCCAGCAGTAACAATCCGGAAAGACCCCACATCTCGGTGAAAGAGCTAAAAATCTCACCATTTATAGAAGTTTCCATCACGAAGATCCTTACACTCAACATCTGAAAATGATGGTTTTCACGTGACTTTTCTCAGCCCACAGTCCACATCTTGAACCTGAAGGAGAAATGCAGGTAACATATTTCTCATCCCACTAGACACAATGGTGTTTGTTCTCAAGACGCATTCACACAGCTGAGCCTCAGCAAGTCGGAACTCTTCACCAAGGAAGGCCTCTCCGACAGGTATAACGTTAAACCATCCTCAGCTCAGGCTGTAGCCAACCCTTCTAAACCCCCGATAGCAGCCCACTCCTACCCAAGGCTCCCTTTCACCCCCTACACCGGTGGTCTGCAAACTGCGACTCACGAGCCACATCCGACTCTTTGGCCCCTTGAGTGTGGCTCTTCCACAAAATACCACGGCCTGGGCGAGTCTATTTTGAGTAAATGGTGTTAGGATAAGTTTGAAAAATTTGGCTTCAAAGGAAATTTCAATCGTTGTACTCTGAACATTTGGCTAGTGACTGAGTTTGCCGACCACACAATGCCTACGCAATGGCTCCAAACAGCGACACCTAGCGGCCTCCCAACCACACTGGCACAGGCCCCTCACTTCCGGATTCTAGATTTAGACCAACATGAGTCACAGAACGGACCTGTTCTGAAGTAAAACTTCGGGATAAAGTACGAGGCGGCGTAGTGACCCTGCATGTGCCAGGCCTTCACACCGGCCCGGCTTCCTCACTGCTGGGACCCACCCCGACCCCGCCTGCACCCGGCCATCCTCCTCACTTCGGGGCTCCATTCGTTCCTCTCGGGCTTCAACCTGCAAGTCCGCTTCCGTCTCTGCAGATGCTCCAGGCAGGCCTGCGGGGAAGGAAAAGGGTGACCGTGTGAGGAACTGTGAGAAGGCGGCTTTCCAAAACCTCCAGGCCCGCTCATTGCCAAACGCAGAATTCTGCAGAAACCGACGGGGGCGGCTCTCAGGGCTCTCCGGGGGCCGTCAGGGTTTCGGGCGTTCACACTCGCGACCTGGATTAACTCCTGCCACGGCCGGCCGGCCCCTCGGGGGGGCCCGGGACCCCGCGGGCCCTGAAGCTCAGCCCACAGGCGGCTGCGCGGAGGGCCCTTCCCGCCGAAGGCGGACTCCAGCCCTCCCTCCAACCGCGAACCCGCGCGCCGTTTGGAAAGCGTTTCCCCTTCCAGTATCTTAGCTAATCCTCCCAACCACCCTGTAAGGAGGAGGAGAGGTTTGGCGTCACCATTCCCTTTTCTTACTTATTTTAAAGTTAACTTTAGGGAGGAGGGGAGAAGGATAGAGAGAAACATCAATGATGAGAGAGAGAACCACTGATTGGCCCCCACTGTGGGGGATCGAGCCTGCAGCCCCGGCAGGTGCCCTCGGCTGGACCTGAACCTGGGACCCCTCAGTCCGCAGGCCGACGCTCCATCCTCTGAGCCAAACCAGCCAGGGCTGGCGTCACCATTTCGCCTGTGAAAAAGGGAGGCCAAGTGTGCTAGCGCCCACAGAAGACCCGAGTCCCCGCTCCCGCAGTCTTACCATCGCCAAAGGCCTGAGGCCCGAGGCTGCTCGCCCACCCGGGCCCGCACGGAAGCAGCCATGACCGCCAGCCACGCGGCCGACCTCGAGGAGGAGGGCGGGGCCGCGCCTGCGCGCAAGTCTTCTCGGCAGTCTCGCTGGAGTTATCGCGATGTTGAGAAAGGGCTCATGGGAAACGTAGTCTAAAACCACGGCCGCTGCGGGTGGCCGCGTTTTGGGCGCGACCGTGGAGCCAGGGGTAAGATGGTGGCCACCACCAGGGGCAGCAGAGGGCCCGGGGGTGGGAGGATTGATCTATGTATGAAGTTACCGCCGAGTGGAAAAGAAGCTAGACGGTCGCTTTGGCTACTGTGGCTGGAGGGCTGGGGGGCGGTGGTGGACGCAGAAAGTTGGAGGGGGCCTCACGAGGGGAACCCGTGAGGAAACTGAGGCACGGCTGGATCTCATCTAAATCCTCCTGTGGATTTCGGCCGGGGCGGGGAGGGGTCACCTGGGGTGGTTGGTTCCCACGCCCCGCTCAGCTGCTTTTAAAGTTGGTGCGAGCGCGGTGAGGCCCGGGCGGCAGGGGGCGCCCGAGAGCCAGGGGCCGGGCTGCTCTGAATTCCCCTGAAGCCAGGCGCTATGGGTCCCCGCTGCCAATATCGAGAAGGAAAGATAATCACATTTTGAAAAAGAAGGGAGAATAATGTAACACCCACCGGTACTTCTGAATGTTTGCCCTGGCCTCGTTTTTGAAGCAGACAATAGGGCAACAAAACAACTGGAGCCAGGGCCAGAATCCACGCGGATCTGGGAATCAGGTTAAATGTGCAAGACCAGGGAGCCCTTTCTGCATTGCTCTCTCCCCTCCTCCGCCGCTCTTCGGCTCTGCCCGGAGGTATTTCGTCTGGATTATTCTGTGCACCGTAATGCCTGCTAATGCGTTGGAGCGGTAATATGTCCCAGGTGCTTGTTTTCAAGTTTCCGCATCTGTTTACATTTGACTCCCTTAATTTGATTACCAGGCCTGTGAGCAGGAGAAGTCTTTTTTTTTTTTAATTACCATTTTTTCCCTTTTTTAATGTCCTCACAGTGCCTACTTGCTATTCAGTTGCCTTTGCTCCCAGTAAGAACTGAACAAATAATCATTAACTCAGCAGTAACCTCTATCTTGTGAAATTGGTTGTTGCGTTTCTCTGCCTTACCCTTGAAGACATTATTTGTCTCATACTGGGAGGAAGAATGGGTTCTCTCTCCCTGCAAACTAAGCCCCTTTCATTTCAGACTTAAAGAGGAAACTCGGCCCCGCTCGCGTGGCTCAGTGATTGAGCCTCAGAATGAACCAAGATATCACAGTTCAATTCCCGGTCAGGGCACATACCTGGGTTGCAGGCTCAGTCCCCAGTAGGGGGCCAGCCGATCAATGATTCTCATCACTGATGTTTCTCCCTTCCTCTCTGAAATCAATAAAAATATTTATTTATTAAAAATAAAAAAAAATAAAAAATAAAAAAAGGCTGAAACCGGTTTGGCTCAGTGGATAGAGCATTGGCCTGCGGACTCAAGGGTCCCAGGTTTGATTCCGGTCAAGGGCACATCCCCAGTAGGGGGCGTGCAGGAGGCAGCTGATTGATGTTTCTCTCTCATTGATGTTTCTAACTCTCCCTCTCTGTAAAAACAAACAAACAAACAAACAAACAAATATGGTATCGGAAACCCACAGGAATAGAAAGCAGAGTCTTTGGCATACGTTCATTTCTTAACCTGGAGAGGGTCTTTCATTCTCTTAGTAAGAATATGAGGAGGGTAGGCACATCCCGAGCAGCTGGCTGCTTACATGGGGCGCTGGCACGGTAGGCACTGCTGGTTGGCACCGGCAGCTGTTCTTCCTCCATCTCACACATGGAGGAGACTCTTAGGATTGTGCCTGGGAAGCACCCAGCACGGGCCTGGCACTGGGACTCGGGCAAGAAACAGGACTCTTGTGGTTTGAACTTGCTTCTTTTTTTTTTTTTTTTTTTTTTTTTTTTTTAAATATATTTTATTGATTTTTTACAGAGAGGAAGCGAGAGGGATAGAGAGCTAGAAATGTCGATGAGAGAGAAACATCGACCAGCTGCCTCCTGCACACCCCCCACTGGGGATGTGCCCGCAACCAAGGTGCATGCCCTTGACCGGGATTGAACCCGGGACCTTTCAGTCCGCAGACCAATGCTCTACCACTGAGCTAAACCGGCTTCGGCTGAACGTGCTTCTTTTTTAATATAGTTTTTTGATTGATTTCAGAGAGGAAGGGAGAGGGAGAAAAAGATAAAAACATCAATGATGAGAGAGAATCATCATTCGGCTGCCTCCTGAAAGCTCCATACTGGGGATTGAGCCCAAAATCTGGGCATTTGCCCTTAACCGGAATCGAACCTGGGACCCTTCAGTCTACAGGCCAATGATCTATCCACTGAGCCAAACCAGCTAGGGCTGAACATAATTCTTTAAATATTCACTCTTTTATGATTGTTTCCAAATCTGACTTTTCCACTAGACAAGGATCAGGTCTTCATTCTTGTGTTGCTTCTTTTTAACTCATCTTTATTACATACCATTGCATCTATTTACAGTGTACAGTTCAATAATCCAATAAACATATGCACCCACATAACCTCAACCCCAGTCACCATCTAGGACATGTCATCACTCTAGAGAGCACCTTCATACCATTTTTGCTGCCAGTCTCCGTTTCCAGGCAACCACTGGTCTGCTTCCTGTCACTATGAATTAGTTTGGCCTGTTCTAGAATTTCATACAAATGGATTCGTACAGCGGGTATTCTTTTATGTCTGGCTTCTCTCAATTATCCACGTTGTGGCTTGCGTCAGGAGTTCATTTCCTTTCCATTGCTGACTGTTATCCCATTATATGAACATACCACTGTTCTTATCTGCTCCCTTGTATCTGGGTGGCTTCCAGCTTCCAGCTTGCAGCGATTATTAAGAAAGCTGCTGAGAACGTTTTTTTGCATCAGCCCTTTTGTGAACACGAGTCTTCATTCCTCATGGATAACTTCACAGGAAACTGCTGAGGGCTTTGTTTCCCAAGCAGATATGACAGTTGTCCACACCCTCGCCAACACCTATGTGGCCAGTCTTTCATTTTAACCACTTTGGTGGTTGAAATTAGTAGGATCTCAAGATTTGGATTTGCATTTCTCTGATGACCTATCATGTCAAACATCTTTCTGTGTGGATTGGCCATATGAATACTTTTTGTGTGACGTGTCTATTAAGACCCTCCCCCTTTTGATGGGCTGTCTTACTCATGTTAAATTGTAACATTTCTCTCTCTATTTTGGATCCAGGTCCTTCCTCAGCTATCTGCTTGGCAGGTATTTCCTCACAGTCTTTCCGAGAATTTTGACCGAGTCCAGTGAGTCCATTTTTCCTCTTTGGTCAGTGCTTCCTGTGGTCTGCGCAGGGGCCTTCCCTTTCCCCGGTGAATCGCCTTCGTGGCACCTGTGTGCCCGTCCTGGGGACGCCACGCTGCCCGAGCGCGGAGCTCGCCTCCTGTCCTCGGCGAGGCTGTCCGGCCTGGCTTCCCTCCCGGAGCCACGGGCCCCGTCGTCGGAGGCAGGCGCTGAGGGTCCGGGGTCACCTTCCCAGCTGCTGCCTGTGGGCGAAGGTGTGCTTACGTTGTGCCCAGTGTTCTGCTTGTCTGTGGAAGGCGCTGGAATCCCTCTTGTGCCCACAGTACTGGCACACGGGCGCTCCGAAATGCTCATGCGTAGGCGAGTCTTGGTGAGGTCTCCGGGTGCGACTCACTCTCCTCTGTGATTGGGTGGCTCTGAGGGCCCCAGAGGCCCCCCCTTCCCTTCATGTCACTTCCAGGTGTCTTCCCGAAGACGGTCATTAGTCCTAACGTCCCCAGCACAGCACACCGGCTCACACATGCTTATCAGAGGGGGCACCGAGGGCCAGAGAGGGCAGGGTCTGGGGCCAGCCAGCTGCGGGGCGGGCGGAGTTGGGCGTTCTGGGTGGGGATCTCATGCTGTGCTAACCGGAGGGCCCAGTGGAATAGATGAAATGTATATTTTTTAATGCTTATGTCAGCTGGCTCCTGCCTGTAGTATAAAGCGTGTGCGTGTGTGTGTGTGTGTTCACGTAGACAGGACTGACCATTCCTACCCAGGCTCATGGGTCTAGCGGCTAGACCCATCCCCTCAGCAGATCTTAAATGCTCTCCACCGCCCTCAGCAATACCCCACCAGGGGGCATGCGTGTCCCACAGAGAGGGCCTGCAGTCATGGGCACAGGGATCTCTCCAGCTCACGTCCTCGGGTCCCCCTTGCGTCCTTGGGTCCCTCTTGGTCCCCATGCTCTGCACCCTCCCCCCGCAGAACCCAAAACAAACCCTCCCTCCTCCAGCTCCCTCTCCCACCCCTGAGGGGGAGCAGGCGCCGCGGCTGAGCGGTGACCTCACTGTCCGTCATCCCGGCCGCCGCTTCCTCCCTGAGGAAGGGCCTGGAGCGGCAGCTCCCTCGCCCCCTCCCTGGCAGTCCTCATGGCCTGTCTGGTCGGCCCTGAGTGGCAGGGTCCCGGGGAGAGAGCCATGGGAGGGGCCGGGCAAACACCTGCAAAGGCGGCACAGGGCGGGGCCACCGCGCATCCCTGCGCCCGGCCACAGGTCACACCGGCTCTGGACTCAGGGCCTGTGCCCCACGGCTCACAAGCTCTGGCATCAGGTGCTGGTGCAAGTCCTGCTTCCCCCTGGCTGGGGTGACCTGGAGCAGACTCTGCCCTTACGGGAGGGGCGGAGACCGTGATTCCTGCCTCACCAACAAGACGAGGCTCCGATACAGCCCTGGGCACCGTGCCCAGCTCACCAGCCACCATGCCCAGCTCACCAGCGTTTGAGACACGTGAGCCATTATTACTCACGTTAGTGCATCATTACTGCTGCATTAACGTGGGCCCAGTGCCAGCCGCCGGCCATTCCCCTCTGAGGCCCCCAAAGCAGCGTGACTTTCCTCCAGCGGAGGCCCTGGAGCCTGCGGCCAGCGGGCACCCTGCCCCCATGCCAGCCAGCGGCCGCAGGAAGGCCGTGCCCACCTCATCTCGGGCCAGCGCCTCTCTACGTACCCTCCTCCGGGACCACACTGCCCGCTTCCACACAGCACACGTTCGGGATGGGCAGTGCTCCCGAGGTGGCATCTGCACGCTGGGTGACAGGACAGCGGTGCTGTGCCCGCCCGCCCCCTCCTCAGCCCCCGGGCGTCTTCCAGGGGAGACCGCAGCGCCCTGAGTCCCCCTCCCGGCCTCGGGCTCTGCTTCTAGAGTGCATCTCATTCGGCAGCCAGGAGCAGCCCGCCCTGCCACCGGGCTCCGCCGGCAGGGATTGGCATCGGAGAGGACAGAGAGGTGAGCGTCCAGATGGAGGACGGAAAGCGACAGGACAGCCACCTCCTGTCTCCGCAGATTGAGACTCGTGGCTGGAAGCAGAGCCAACGGCGGGAGGTGTCCAGCCAGGACCCCACGGGAGGTGGGCACAGGCTGCTGGGCTCCAGAGGCTCCCGGTTTCTCACCTCCAGCCTTCCTAGGCCCCCAGCCAGCAGTGCTCCCTCTGCTGTCCTCTCATTTATGTCATCCCCCCCCCAGAACCCTCCCTTCCCCCCAGATACTGTGTGTGCAGAGACAGGGCAGGAGTGAGGGCAGGGGATGAGGACTGGCTGTTGGGAGCCAGGATTGTTCAGTAACGGACGGCCACAAACAAGCACCCAGCTCACGCGTGGAACGCAGCGTGCCACACACTTCACTCTGGAACCCGCACAGCCGCTCCTGAGCCGGACCGGGGTGGCCCACCGCGCTCAGCGGCTCCCCTGCCCTCCGTCCCTCCCTCCGGGGATAGTGACGGTGTCTCCCAGGCCTGGACTTTCCAAGCAGCGGCTCTTCCAGGAAGTGGGGGGAGGAGCCGTCAGCCTGGGGGACATGGTGTCCGGCGGGTCCGTGGGCTTCACCCCAGCCTCTGGGACGGAGACAGTGGGCCAGGAAAGGGCGATCGGGCCGGCACCTTGTGCAGAGGGTCCGAGGCCCAGGGCAGCCGTTTTCGGGGCGGACTGTGCAGGCAGCCCGGGCTGGGGGGCCCAGGAATCGGGGGGAGCGTGGGCTGGGTGTGGGGAAAGGCGTAAACAACCTGCTCCCCCACAGCAGCCTGCGCCCCGGGGGACAGCCCTCCCTCCCGGCCCACATGGCCTCCCCACCACCCCGTCCCCACTCCGCGGCCAGAGCCCCCACGGCCCCAGCCCCTTCCTCCTGGTCCCTCCCTCCCTCCGGAGTGGGTCCCTGGAGGAGCCACGGCTCCTGAGCCGCCCTGAGTGCTGCGAAGGGGTGTCCCTGGCTGGGAGCCAGCCCGGCACAGCCCGCTGACCTTGTCGGCCAATTCCTCAGTCCCAGGGAAGGAGACAGGCAACTCGGAAACAGCAGGGAGCGAGGCGAGGACGAAGTGACAGGGACGTGGCACGTGGACTAGAGGGAGGATGTGAAAACGGCCAGGAGCCCAGACTGTCTGGGAACAGTGCCCTCTGGCCCTCAGCCTGACAGCCTGTCACAGGGCCCTGCCTCCGGAGGAAGACAGGCAGACAGGCACCCACACGGTGGCTGGAACCTGCGGCCCCTGTCAGGTGGGCAGCGGGGCCCTGACGTGGTCCCAGCACAGAGCACCTGCCGGGGTGACTCCTCCCCAGCCTCCACCTGCCCTACTTTGGGGGCTCCACCAGGCGTGCCAGCCCCCTGCAGGCCAGCACCCCCTCCCCGGGGCTTCACATGGTCCCCTCCGGCTCCCCCTTCCCTTCCTCCCCTTCAGAGGCGGGGTGCTGCTGTCCAGAGCGCCCCTCCATCTCCCCTCTGCTTCCTGGGTGGGCCCAGCAGCTGGATGGGGGGAGAGGCGTGCAGGGGCAGTGGGGGGATTGGCGGGGGGGGGGGCTGTGGAAGATGGACGGCTCTGGGCTCTGCAGCTGGTGGGGAGCAGCTGCCTTTAGGGTCTGCGCCGGGATCCAGGGGGAGCAGGAGCGGAAATCCGCTTTTATCTCTGCTCGGATCAGCAGGACTTGGAGGAGAGAAATGGCAGAGCAGCGGGGGGCCCTGGCAGCTCCAGGAGCTGAACAGTCAGCCGGCCACAAAAACAAGTGTCATGCTTTCCCCTCCCCACACGCTACTGCCCATTTGGAACACGCACACACGTGAACACACTCAAAAAACACGGGCCAGGCCAGGGCGGCTGCCGGCTAGCTGCAGGCACGCAGGTCACGAAGCCAACTGGCCGTCTCACTGATCACTTCAGCGGCACAGCCGGTGGCAGGTGAGTGCTGGGGACCAGGAGAGGCCAATGCCACCGGGAGTGAGAGCCACCGCTCAGCCCTGGACCACGGCTAAGGGTTACCATGGAGCTCCTGAGCCAGGGAGGCGGCCAGGCTGGGACACCCCCCGCCCCCCGCAGCTGTGAACTCCCAGCGCTTCCGGAGGTTCGTGCAGCCTCCATGGGGGCCCCCGGGCCCCCCACTTACCAGCGAGGTGATGTGGGCAAATCAGCTAGCCTCTCTGTGTCCTCATTTCTCCGATGCGGGGATACAGGACAGGCCTCCGGGTTCTCGCACGGAGTAGAGCAGAGAATAAATGGGAAGCCCTTGCTTGGTAAAGTCTCCCACTCCCCAGTTCCTGCCCCTGCTGGGCTGCGGGGTTAACCCCGTGGGCCCTCTGAGTCCCTCCCTCGGCCTGCCTCCGAGGTGAGGTGCCCAGGAGCTCAGAGGGAGTCCGTCCTAGAGCAGTGAGCATCTCTCTGCCCCTCCTGCCTGCTCCAGCCAGCCCGGCCTCTGGGCCCGCACAGCCAGGGCCTGGGGAGCGGTGAGGATGGGGTCCAGGCGCAGAGGGAGGGCCTACCTTCTCAGTTGCTGCCTTTTCTCATTCTTCCCCTCCCCACCTGCAGCTGCTTCCCCCACAGCATCCTCCCGGGGGAGGGGCACACGGGACCTGAGCTGCAGACGCCCAACCAGATCGCCCTTCCTCCCGCGCCCAGGCGGAGCAGCCCTCCGCCGAGAGGCCGCAGCACGGCCACTGCTCCTCCCCAATCCTGGAAAACACTGCCAAGACCCACGTGATGGCCTGGCTGGCGTGGCTCAGTGGTTCAGCGTCAACCTATGAGCCAGGAGGTCACAGTTCGATCCCCAGTCAGGCACAAGCCTGGGTTGCAAGCTCCATCCCCTATGGGGGGCGAGGAGACCACTGATCTGTGACTCTCTCTCATCATTGATGTTTCTGTCTATCCCTCTCCCTTACTCTCTGAAATTGATAAAAATAATAATAATGAAATAAAATAAATGATGCATGTGGTGCTCTTACAGCTAACACTTGGCCCCTGGCAGCGAACATACAGACTCATGGTCAGGCCTGCACATCCTTCCTTCCTAGTCCCCAGCCCCGCCCTCTGCCCTCTGCCTTTCAGGGCCTACCTGCTGGGCCAGCTGATCCCACTCGCTGGGGCTGAGCTGCACCTGAGGAGGTGAGGCCTCACTCCACAGGCTTCTCCCTGAACAGAGGACAGCTTGGGAGTTGGGGTGCAGGGGTGAGGCTCCTTCCCAGGTTTCCAGCCTTCCGCTTCCTCACACCCCATGCCTAGTGACTCACCCCACCATCTTTTTGACTCTTTAATCGGTGTTGGGAAGAGAATACAGTTGACGCGGCAGCACAAGAGCTGCCGTGGTCCCAGCCCACACCCTGACCAGCCCACAGCCCGCCGCTGGCGCCGTCCATCCCCGCACAGCCCGGCTCAGAGCCGGGAGCCTGTCCTTGCCGGGGGTGGCTGAGCAGGGCTCTGGGCAGGGCAGCGGGGCCACGGGCTGAACGTTAACTCCTGTAGCAGGTTCTACGGGCGCCTGCTCTGCCCGGAGAGGAAGGCTGTCCGCCTGGAGAGGTCTTTCACTCAGCGTGGCCTTTGGAGACTGAGTGGGCTGAGAGGGAAAGATGCTCCCCCACCGGAGGACAAAGCTGCCTGAACCATGCCTGGGCCCCGGGCGGCTGGAGGGGGAGGTTCTAGGGTTTGGGGGGGGGGGGGGCAGCACAGCTGCCAGTTACCCAGCACAGACTCTGCGCCTGGCTCCGAGATGCGTATTTCACCGGAATTCCCCCACTGAACCCCCCACAGCTTGGGGCTGTGCTAACAGAGGAAGAGTGTTGAGACGCCAGGCGGTTACTGGTGGGTGACAATAGGGTGGCAGGCGAGTGGGCATCACATCCAGACTCAACCTCGGTCGCCTGACTCCGGTGGCCAGCGGCCTATCAGGATGCTCTCCTCCCTCTCACCCTCTGAAGTACAGGAGGAGCCCCTCACGCTGCTCACGTCATCCTGTTGGCCAGAGCCTCCTAGGCCCCCGAGGGACCATCCTCAGAGACAGATCTGGAGGGACTCCCGGCAAGGTCTGCTCTGTGCCTCTGCTCCTGGGGCGCAGTTTTCAGATGAGATGGCAGTGGCTCCTGACACTGGAACCTGGGGAATCGGACCCGAAGACCAGGCCTCTGGGCTCCCACTACCTCTAAGGGGCGCTCGGCAGGCAGGTTCCTCAGCCCCAAAGGGACCTGGCACAGGCATGCTGCTGTCACAGCCGCCTGAGCCCTGAGAGGCACCTTCCCGGGGCCCCGGGCCTTGGCCCCAGGAGGAGGGGGCCCGGCTGTGCCAGGGCAACTCCTGCTTCTGCAGGAAGAACGAACTCTGCAGACGTCTCCGCACTAGAATGTTCTTCATAAACATTGGCTGGTTTTCCTGTGTTTTGTTGGGCCTGGGAGCCCCTCTCAGCACAGGACGCCGTCACCCAGGGAAGGACAAGCCCAAAGTTCCCCAACTTCACCCCCTGGAAAGGCCACATGACTTCTGCCCCGGGCGGAGTTCACTTTGTGGCCACCGGAGACAGCGCCCTGCCGGCGGGGCTGCCCAGCCAATGACACGCAGAGCTGGTGATGTCATGCGCCTCCTGCGCCTCCTATTGGTGGCTGGCCCGCCAATCCTGCCGCGGAGCCGCCGGCGCTGGGCGGGGCCGGGAGGGCGGGCAGGGAGGGCTGCGGGCAGAGCGGCCTCAGCCCTCCCTCGGGTCCCCCTGAGCATCCTACCGGGGACGAAGGGATGGGGCCACCTGCACCCCCGGGCCAGCAGAGCAGAGCCGCTCTGGCCCAGGACAGGCTGGAGAACACAGGCGTGGAGCCTGCCCACCAGGCACCGGGGGCAGGGGCCAGCTCACAGTGCACCCCTGTACCTCCCCGGGGACAGGGTCTGGGGACAGACAGCACCCTCCTCCGCCCCAGACTCTCTGCCTTACCTGCCGCGGGACCGGGTGTCTGCTTCCAGGCTGCTGCCCAGGGCTGCCCCGTCCACTTCGCCCGGCTCTCTGCGGGAGGAGAGGGCAGGCGGCAAGAGCTGTGGGCCAGAGCCAGACCCCTCTCCCGCTCCTCCGCGGGGCCTGGCCACCGGGGCTGTGGGACTGGCCGGAGGTGGTGGCAGCCAATGTCTCTGAAGAGCTCAAGTCCCCTACTCTGATGGGGAGCCTCCTGAGAAGTCCCTGCAAACCCCTGGAGCGCCCCCCCCCACTCCCTGCAGAGGTCCGGGCAGCCCTGCCCCCCTCCAGCTCCGCCACACAATTTCTCCCCACCCCAGCCCATGGCCCAGTCGGTTTCTCACGGTTGGACCCGGTTGGCAAAGCGTCGGCGCCAGAGCATAGCCAAGGTGCTGAGCAGGAGGAGGGTGGTGCACATGGCTCGGCTGCCCCATCCCCTCGGGGCTGAGTCTGCCAAGGAGGCCAAGATGGCCCCTGCCGGCTCCCAGGCCCCCGCCGTGCATCCTATGTTCCTGCTGTGATGGATTAGGAGGCTCAAGCTGATTACTGGGGTCAGCAGGCCTGACCTTGTGCAGATGATTACCCTCCCTGGGCCCCGCTGCCCCCCCCACCGTCCCCTCCCACCCCCCCCACCCCACCCCACCCCCCCGTGCCAGGGAAATAGGCCTTGGTCTGTTCTGGCTCTAGACGGACTAGACGTGGCCTGGCCCTCCAGGCGGAGGTAGTGCAGACCAACGCACTAAAGCCATGGTGGGCAAACTGCGGCTCGCAAACCACATGCGGCTCTTTGGCCCCTTGAGTGTGGCTCTGCCTGGGCGAGTCTATGCTGAAGAAGTGGCGTTAGAAGAAGTTTAAGTTTAAAAAATGTGGCTCTCCAAAGAAATGTCCATCGTTGTCCTGTTGGTATTTAGCTCTGCGGACTAACGAGTTTGCCGACCAGGGCACTAAGGTGAGCAGTCACCATCACAGAGTGGCCACCGGGCATGCTGGGAGCTGGAGCGCGGGAAGCAGGCGCTCAGGGAAGGGTGGTCCTCAGACCGGAGGCCCTGCCAGGGGCCTGAAAGCGAAGGTTCCAGCAACCGGAAGGTAAGAGGCAGAGGGCGGTGATGTCACAGGCGCCGGGGGCGCCCAGGGGAGGAGAGGGGAGGGATAGCAGATGAAGCCGGAAAGACAGAGGCCAGCGAGCGAAGGCCGGCTCAGTGGCTCCGTCCCACCCTCCGGGCAGTTCCCTCCCAGCGGCTCTTCAGTAAGGACGGCGGTGGGTAAGCGTGTGCTCCCGGAATAATCTGTGCATCCGCTCACGGATGGTATACGTGCTACTGTGCACACACGTCCTGCGCCACCAACACACCTAAAACGTGTGAAGATTGAAGTAAAAACAGCCCCGCCCGCGTGGCCTGGTGGTGGAGCGTTGACCCAGGAACCAGGAGGTCACAGTTGGATTCCCGGTCAGGGCACAGGCCCACGTGGTGGGTTTGACCCCAGTGTGGGGCGTGCAGGAGGCAGCCGCTCCATGATTCCCTCTCATCATTGATGTTTCTCTCTCTCCCTTTCCCTTCTGAGATCAATCAAAATATGTATCTTTTTAGAAGATAAGAGATAAAAATGAGCAATTCTTCTACTCGCTTTCCACATCCCAGAGGAACTTCTTGGGCGGCCGCTGGGAAGGCCGCCGAACTGGCTCTGGGAAACGGTCATGAGTTTGGGGGTGGCCCAGGGCAGTGCGCTCGGTCTTGGCCCAGACGGGGTGCAGGGGGACCTGGATCCGGGAGTGATGATAAGACACTGAGCCCACACCCTCTCCTAGATGAAGCCAGATTTTCCCTCCCTCCGCTGAGATGGAGCCATGTCCAGAGGCCCCTGCCACGGCCGCCTGGACTGCAGGAAGGAGCCGAGCCTGAGGTCCCAGGGGGGCCGTCTGCTCGGAAGTGCGTGTTTTCAGATAAACATGAGGTTGAAGAGGGAGCCGGCCTCTGGCAGTCCTTGGGATGAGGGCTTGGGAGGCGGGGTCACAGGGAGCCTGGGGGCGGGGGACTGGACACACCGGATGGATGCCCTCACATGGTTCAGAGGAGCCGCCTAGCCTGGCCTCCGGCTTCCATGGGGACCTGGCCGCCCCTCTGCTGGCAGGGCGGGACCCCTGGGGCGCTCAGAGGCAGAATGTGTCCCCTCCACCCAGGACCCTCCCTACCAGGGGCCTCCCCACGCCTGCCTGACCCTCCCAGGTCCGCTGTGCCCAGCCGGCTGCCTCTCCACACTTTGCTCACCAGGGCCAGTGCCATGTAGGCCACCCAGGACTTCCCTCCGACGACATGGGTGTTACATGGGGGCTGGGGCTGGGCGGAGGGCCTCTGGCGCGCCGTCTGACAGTCCCCATCCCCGAAGTGGGTGACTGCGGAAGGCACTGGGGCAGGGAGACCTCAGTCCCAACCTCCGTGGCCGGCCCGGGGCTGGGGGCGGCGCCGCGGGGGGCGAGGCCAGAAGCCCCCTCCCTCCCCGGGAACTCCGATCGGACCGGGCGCCCCGGAGGAGCTCGCGTCCACCCCGTGGCGGGCGGCCCCACCGCCAATGCCCGGACGTGTAGGACTTCAGCCCGTTCCCCGCGGCGAGAAGGGGGCACACGCCCGCGCCCCACTCCCACCGCAGCGCGAGCGGAGACGCCGCTCCCCAGACCTGCCCCGCCCCGCGCCTCCCGGCGGCCCCCGCCCCGGCGCCCGGCCGCCCGCCGCCGGGACCACCCAGCGCGGCCCCTCCCGCGGCCAAACTCCGCGCGCCCCGCCCCGCCCCGCACGGCCCGGCCCTCACCTTGCAGGGCCCGGCCCGGGACGCCGGGCTGGGGGTTTGGAGCGGATTTGTTTTTGCAACATTTTCCCAGCAGACCGCATCCCCGCCCCGCCCGCGGCCCCCGCCCCCCGCACATATACCAGCGCGCAGACACACACAGAGACACGCGCACGCACACACGCGCAGACACACACACACAGATACGCACATACACGCACACAGACGCGCACACACAGATACGCACAGACACGCACGCACACCCGCGCGGCGCGCACACACGCTCCCTCCCTCCCCCCCCGCGCCTCCCGCTCCCGCGCCGCCCGCCGCGCACGCAGCCGCCCGCTCCGCCCCGCGCCCCCCGCCGCCGCCGAGCGAGGCCGCGGGCGCCGCCGATGGAGAAAGTGCCGGGCGAGATGGAGAGCGAGCGCCGGGAGCGCGGCGAGGAGCTGTCCGAGGCGGAGAGGACGGCGGTGCAGGCGACGTGGGCCCGGCTCTACGCCAACTGCGAGGACGTGGGGGTGGCCATCCTGGTGCGGTAGGTGTCGGGGCCGGGGAGGGAGGGAGGCGGCAGCGGCTGGCTTCGGGCGGGCGGGCGGGCTCGGCCCGGGTGGCCCAGGTGGCCCGGGTCCGAGCTCCCAGACGCGGCGGGGCCAGCCGGCAGGGTCCCAGCAGCGCGGGCGCCGTGGGTGGCAGAGCTCTCACGGAGCCTCCCTGGCTCGGGGCGCGGGCTCCCCGGGAACCAGGACCCCGATGAAGGAGGGCGCCCCGTCCCCCGCCTCCTGCCCTGGGAACTCAGCCAGGCATCCGGCTGAGCTGCTCCGGACACGTTTCACTCACCCCCAGAGGGGTGCCTCAGCGGGGCTCCCCATTTTAGAGAAGGGAAAACTGAGGCTCAGCCCGCGAGGGGATCAGGAGGAGCGGAGCACTCTCTGCAGCTCATCCCCTTGAAGATGGTAAAGCCTCTCAGAAGGACAGAGCAAAGGGCAAGAGGGGAGAGGCCGGGAGGAACGGAGGCCGAGCCCACAGGCCTCCCCGCCTCCCCGCCCCGGAGCGCCCTGGGAGTCCCAGGTGAGGTGCAGGTGAGCCAGAGTCCCCCGACCCCATCCCTCCAGCTCCTGTGGCGGGAAGGGGGCAGGACAGGAGGCAGGCCGCACCCTGAGTCACCTCCTGGGGGCAGAGGCCATGTGTCTGAGCTCAGGGGTCATTAGGGCACCAGGTGGGCGGAGGGGCCCCTCGGCCCCCCCCAACACACACACTCACACACACATACACACACACACTCACACACACACACACACACACACAATCACACACACATACACACACACCACACACACACACTCACACACACATACACACACACACACAATCACACACACATACACACACACTCACACACAACACACACACATACACACACACACTCACACCGTTCCTATAAAGTGTCCCCGAGCCCCACTCGCCACTGCTGACTGTAGCTCCCGATCGCTGCTCACTTCCCACAAGTGCGGGGCCTGGGGTGCCCGCAGAGAGGGCTGTCCCCTGCCCTCGCCCCCCTCCCCGCCCCTGGCCCTGGCCGAGGGGAGCTCTGCAGTCTGGGGCAGAGCAGGGCCGTCATACCCCTGACGATGGGACCTCGCTGGGGAAAGGACTCGAGTGCAGCCTGTCTGTCCGTCCGCCTGTCTGTCTCCCAGTCCTGGCCCAGCCTGGCTCCTCTCCCCTCTCCCCGCCCCGCTCTCTCCCTCTGCCTCCCCCAAGCCTGGGACCTCCCAGCTCCGCACGGATGCGCCCCAGTTCCAACGAGGAAACATTTGGGAGGAGAGAGAACAGGCAGCACTCCGGGGAGTTGGAGGAGGCGTCCTGAGGAGGGGCAGCTGTTTCTGCAGCGCCCGGGGGTGGTGGGGACAGGGGTGGAGGGGGAGCGGAGAGGGGGGTTCAGATCCTGGAGCCTCAGGCATTCGGAGGCGCAGATCCACACGGGGGAGCGCCCACACAGGCCCACCGTGGGCAGTCCCAGCCGCGCCAGAGCCAGCTGCCTCCCGGGCCGCTCTCAGCCCTGTGCAGGCGCCCCCCCAGCCCCCCGCCCCGCCTCAGGACGCGAGGGTGCACCAGGGATTGCCAGGAGGAAATGACAGTCCTGGGACAGGACGTGTCTAAGATGTGGCTCCTGGGTCGTCCCCCCCCCCCCCCGGGATGGGGGCGCACAGAGGAAGGCGCTGGGCTGCCTGAGCTCTGAGCTCTGAGCTCTGCGAAGGTTCCTTCCCCCATCGGCACCCCTCGTGCTCCGACCTTGACCCTCACAGGGCCCTGGGCTGGGCTGCAGGCGTGTTGACCCGAGCGCTGGGCACTGAGACGGGCCCACCCTTGGTCTGAGAAGGCCCGAGATCTGACCTGCCCGCAACCCAGGGCACGCTCCCCGGAGCCCACTCTGTGCTGAGCAGGGTCCAGCGGGCCCAGCCCCAGCCCAGCCCCAGCCCAGCCCAGCCCCAGCCCAACCCGGCCCCAGCCCCAACCCGGCCCCAGCCCCAGCCCCAGCCCCAGCCCCAGCCCAGCCCAGCCCCAGCCCCAGCCTCACCAGCCTTTTTCCCTTTCGTCCCCCCCCCCCCCCCGCTCTCTCCCAGGACCTGGCCCATGGGGCCTATAGGGGATAAGGGCAAGGGTGTGGTAAGCTTCTCAGGTGTCCCAAAGCAGCCATGTGCCCTCAGGTTTGTCACAGCCCCTCCTGTCTCCCCCTCCGAGGACAGGCCCCGGGACCACCACTCTCCGCCCTCCCCCTGGGCTGAGGCAGTGGAGCCCCTGACCCCCACCCGGGAGTTAGCAGCCACAGCGCTGGTGGCAGTGGAGGGCTGGGGGTCTGAGCAGCCCACCCCCACTCCCTGCAGGGAGTGGAGAGGGAACACCCAAGCGCTTCCCCCCACACGCAGACAAGCCGGGGGCAGGCTCCCCCGGAAGCCTCGCTGCCTCTGGAGCAGAGCAGCTCCCCGCGGCTGGGGCTTCTCCGGGATGCACAGGCCCCGATGGGGGCGGGGGGAGGAGGGTCAGGAGTAAACACTGGGAGCCAGGAGCAAAGCCAGGACGGAGGAGCAGAGCACCCGGCCCTGGACTCCCCTGCACGGAAGAGGGGCTCCCTGGACCATCATCCCTCAGGGCCACCATCAGGGGCTGAGGCAGGACACTGACCTGGGTCCCAGGACACCCCCTCCCCACCCCCACACTGCCAGGGGGAAACTGTCCGAGCGGGGACCGCCGCCCCCTCCTGGCCAGCCGCCAGCTCCATCAGCGCCGGGCAGAGCTCGGTGAACGAGCTCACACAGTAGGTGCTCAGCAAGTGCTCCCGGTCGGTCCTCACCGTGAAGTGGGTGGAGTGACTGCTCAGTCGTGCGAATTAACGGAGAGAACAGGCGGGGAGGTTGTGCCCCCCGAGCGCGCGCGCGCGCACACACACACACACACACACACACACACCACCTGCCAATAGAAACCACTCTTTTCACTGCACTCTCACTCCCCAGGGTCCGCAGCCCCAGGAGGGCCGGGTCTGCACATCTGTGCTTCGTGGCGATGCTTCTGGGTTTTTTTTGTTTTGTTTTCTTAATATATTTTATTGATTTATTTTACAGAGAGGAAGGGAGAGGGATAGAGAGTTAGAAACATCGATGAGAGAGAAACATCCATCAGCTGCCTCCTGCACAGCTCTTACTGGGGATGTGCCCGCAACCAATGTACATGCCCCTGACCGGAATCGAACCCGGAACCCTTCAGTCCACAGGCCGACACTCTATCCACTGAGCCACACCGGTCAGGGCACGATGCTTCTATCTTGAGACTCATCGCCTCCGCTGTCCGCACTGGCGGACGTGTCTGTGAGGTGGCGCGTGCCGGGCGAAGGGACCCTCTCACGTGCGCAGACGGGACGGCGAATCCTCTGCCCGAGGCCACGCTTGGCCTCAGAGAGGGGCTTCCCCCGGCTCCACCGGGCCGTGTGCTGTCCCTCCGGACGGGGCCAGCGGCCCCTCTGCCTCTGCTCTGGCTCTGGGGTCTGAGGGCCGTTTGGGCAGATGATCAGCTCTCTGCTCACCGCGGGGCCGCTGCAGAACAGGAAACAGCCTGAGGAAGCGGGTCTGAGACATCCTTGTGTCCTCCAGGCTTCCGTTGGGTCTGCGTGCCCACGGTCTGTGCGTTCGCCTCCCGGGGCCTCCTGCGCGCTGTCAGCGTCCTGGGCCTGGGGCCTGCGGGTGAGCCAGAGGGAGCTGAGCCCCGCTCTGCCCGCCGGCTGTGGAGCCCGGTAACGGGTGGCGGGAACCCAGCCCAGTGCGGGGAAGCGGGGTGCTGGGCCAGGGGAAGGCACCCAGGGACTCCTGCCAGCGGCCGGGGCGGCTGCGGGGCTGGGGTTGTCCGGAGGCAGGGAGTGCGATGGGGCTGGAGGCGCGGGCGTGGGCAGGTCTGAGGGTGGACGTCTGAAGGAGGCTGGGACCCAGGGTAGGGAGGTGAACAGTGAGGAGCCGCTGACAGTGTCGGAGCCTGAGAGGGATGTGATGAGAGTACGTGCATGCATTCCACATGCACACACACATGCACGTACACATATGTGCACATACACATGCATACACATGTGCACACACGCACGGCATGGGAGGGGCTGGAGAAGGGCCTGGTGCTGCAGCGGGCAGGCTCCCGGGAGGGCGCGAAGGCACTCAGGGCTGCCAGGCAGGGACTCCGCGGCTCTGTGACTACGTCCCCCCCCCCCCCCAGCTGCTGGTCACTGCGGGCAGAGGCGGGTGAAGAAGGGCGAGTCTGTCTGTCCCGTCGGCTGGGAGGCCGGGGAGTGGGGGCAGCCACAAAGGGGCTCCGGCTCCAGCAGCCCGACGGCCGGCTCCCGGGCCCGGCCTGCTCTGTGAGGGCTCCGCTCAGTGTCCAGGTCTCGTTTCATCTCAGACAGCTCACAGACGCGAGAGGAACCATGGAGCCATTTCACCGATGAGGACCCTGAGGCTGGCAAAGGCTAAATAACGGGCCGGGCATTCCTGAGAGAGAGAGAGAGAGAGACAGAGATAAGCTCTCGCCTCGCTGCGCGTTGTGGGGAGTGAGGGCTTGGGAAGGGGCGAGGGCAAGGAAGGCAGAGGCCGGGGTAAGGCCGAGTCTGGCCCACAGAATGGCCGGGGTGGGGGAGGGGGCCGCAGGAGGTCTGTCTGTGCGGGACAGCGCAGGGTGCTGAAAACGGGCGGCCGTGGGCCCTGCCTCTCCCGGCCCGCACCCCGTGTCCTGGTCGCCCGAGGGGGGCCCGGGCCGCCCCTGCCTCATCGCCCCGTCCCCCCCCCCAGGTTCTTCGTGAACTTCCCGTCGGCCAAGCAGTACTTCAGCCAGTTCCAGCACATGGAGGAGCCGCTGGAGATGGAGCGCAGCCCGCAGCTGCGGAAGCACGCCCGCCGCGTCATGGGAGCCCTCAACTCGGTGGTGGAGAGCCTGCATGACCCCGAGAGGGTGTCTTCCGTGCTCGCCCTGGTGGGCAAGGCCCACGCCCTCAAGCACAAGGTGGAGCCCGTGTACTTCAAGGTGTGTCCCCCCCTCGCCTACAGGCTGGGGCGGGGGGCTCCCCAGACAGCGAGTGACCACTGGGCCACCCAGTCCCCCCGGCTGGGCTGTGACAGGGACGGGCAGCAGGATGGAGGGGCTGGTGTGTGGGTGCTGGGGCCTGGGGGGGCAGGGCGCCCAGGCATTGACGCCCCCTCCTCCTCCCGCCCTCAGATCCTCTTGGGGGTCATTCTGGAGGTGATCGCCGAGGAGTTTGCCAACGACTTCCCGCCCGAGACGCAGAGAGCCTGGGCCAAGCTGCGCGGCCTCATCTACAGCCACGTGACCGCGGCCTACAAGGACGTGGGCTGGGTACAGCAGGTCCCCAACGCCACCACGTGAGGAGCCGAGGGTGGGCCGGGCGCTCCCTGGTCTCTGTCTCCCCGGGGCCCAGGGCGGGCCTGGCAGGAGCCCTGAGGGAGGCGGGCCTGGGAGCAGACGCAGCTGGAAAGGCCGCATAAACCTGGGCCTCTATGCCCGCCGCCCGGCCTGCGTGAGCTGTGAGCGCCCATTAGACCCCAGCCCAGGGGGCGCCTTCTCAGCACCTAGGCCCCTAGGCAGGGAGGGCAGAGCCCCTAGGAGGGGAGGGCAGAGCCCCTAGGAGGGGAGGGCAGAGCCCTTAGGAGGGGAGGGCAGAGCCCCTAGGAGGGGAGGGCAGAGCCCCTAGGAGGGGAGGGCAGAGACTGGTGGGGGAGGGCAGAGGCTGGTGGGGGAGGGCAGAGGCTGGGCGGGGAGGGCAGAGGCTGGGCGGGGAGGGCAGAGCCTGGGCGGGGAGGGCAGAGCCTGGGCGGGGAGGGCAGAGGCTGGGCGGGGAGGGCAGAGGCTGGGCGGGGAGGGCAGAGCCTGGGCGGGGAGGGCAGAGCCTGGGCGGGGAGGGCAGAGCCTGGGTGGGGAGGGCAGAGCCTGGGCGGGGAGGCTGGCTCCCGGGCCCAGAGGCAGCGGGCGCTTGCTGGCCGCTCCCTGGGCACGGGTACATGGCTGTTTCCACCTGGGCGGCCGCTCTCCTGGGCCAGCGCGGCGGGAGGGCAGTCACGCGGGCCGCACACTCGCCAGCGCGGCCAGCCCAGCGGGAGGCCGGGGTGTCCCTCACGCACACACACCACGGTGTTTACTTCTGCGCTGACCCCAGGGCGGTTCCCAGTTCTGGGTGAGCCGGGTGGCTCCGCGAGGGTGGCGGCCGGCTCGGAGCCGAGGGGCGGGCTGGCCCCCGCCCAGACGCGGCTGGGAAGGCTCGGCCTCCGGGGCCCCCAGGGGCGGCTGGCGGAGCTGGGCGAGGCGGGGCGGGAGCGGAGGCGGGATGGGAAGCGGGGTCAGCCAGCAGCCCGGACACGCGCTGTAGAGAAACATCCCCCGCGGGTTCCCAGGCCTGGGGCGGCCCGCCCCGCTCCCCACTGGCCCGGGGCCGGGCTGCTTGCTCTCAGCCTCCTGGTGGGCTGTGGGCGCAGCTCCGAGGGGAGGTCCCCTGGGCGGCCTTGGGAGGCCAGGCCTCGGACCGGCCATCCATCCATCCGTCCCCTGAGGATGCTGGCCGGGCTCTTCGCTTCCTTCCCCGCCCCCATCGCCCTCAGCCTCCGGGTGTGCACAGCTGGCCCTGCTCTGCCCGGCCCCGGGTGGATGGAGGCAGACGGTTACCTGCCAGGGAGGCGCTGACAGGGCCCGGGGACGGGCTGGGGAGCCAGAGGGGCAGGGGGCCAGTGGCTGGGGGTGGGTGGGGATAGAGGGGAGAGACTTGCCCTCCCACCCTCTCCCCAGGCAGCCTCTGCCGCCAGCGGGCTTGTTTACAGCCAGGGGCCGACACTTCCTGCTTCCAGAGAAGGCCTTTCCACCGGGGCCTGCAGGGACCGAGCGCGAGCTGGCCAGCGAGGCCCGTGAATCAGAAACACGTGGACCCGCTTCCCGACACCAAGCCCCGCCCCGCCCCCTTCTTGCCCCCGCTGGGCCCCGGGGACTTAAACGCCCCCCCCCAACCCCGAGAATTAGGAAACCATCCGGCCTCCTCATCCGCCCCTGCGTCTCCGTGGAGACGGCTTCTGGGGAGGGTGGCCAGGCCCTGCTCCCACCTGGGCCCGCCACCGAGCAATGGGGGTACCCCTCTCCCCAGCTGGGCCATCGTGGGGATGGTTCTCCCCCCTCCATCCCCCCCAACTCTGCTGAGGCCCCAGGCGGCCGGAGCCCGGAGCCGGAGCCGGGAGCCAGGAGGGAGGGAGGGACCGGCCGACGTGGGAGGAGGGCCTCCATCCAGGTCCTCTTATCGGGACGGGTGGGCCAGACGCCCTGTTTACCGAGCTGTCTCTGCCTGAGGGTGTGGGTGCGTGTTTGTGGGTGCGAAGGCGGGCGGGGGGGGGCATGCGGTGCCGAGAGCAAAGGGCCGTGTGTACGGAGCCTGCCCCTGGGTGGTCCGCGGGGGCCGCAGGCGGGCCGAGCACGCACTCCTGTCCATCACAGCAGAGCAGCTCCATTTGCCTGGCTCTTGGCAGCTGGGAGACCGTGCCCACCATCCCCTGCTGTAGGGACCACGGGCTGGGGTTCGGGCGGCCCACGGACCTGCCTGAGGCCCAGGTCCCCTTCCACGGGCCCCTGGGCTGCTGTCCCCTGTGCCATGCGGGGTCTCAGCTGCTAGCACCCCGCCCCACGCCCCCCCATTCCTGACCCCCGGTCCCAGTCTGTGCCCCCCGTGACCTGCTGCTCCCTCTCTCGTCCACAGCCCCCCGGCCACGCTGCCTTCCCCCTCGTCGGGGCCCTAGGGCCCCCGCTGTCTGCCCCGCTCGCCGGCAGCACCCGGAGCGGAAGGCCGCGCTCTGAAGACCCTCCTTGACCCTCCGCTGCTGGGCGCCAGGGAGGCCGGAGGGACCCCGGCCGGGCGTCTTCCTGGACGGGCCTCTGCCTCCAGCCCCCGGAGGCGGCGCTGGATGCTGACCCCGCGGTGGCGCGGCCTGCGGGGTGGGGGGCCCTTTCCCCTCCAAGAGCCAGGCCCACGCTCCTTAGCTTTTCTACTTATCACCGTGGAGAGCCCGCAGGCGGCGGGCGGGACGCGGCGGGTCTGTGTGTGGCCGCGGCTGCGCCAGGCCCGCCCGGCTTCTGTCGCCCGGCCAGCATGCAGGTCTCCGTCACCTCTAGAACATCACGCACACGTATCTACCATGTCACACACGATATATTCTATATGCAGCCTCTATAAAGATATATATACACTCACATCTATACTGTGTACCCCCGGGGAGGGGCCTCGGGCCTGCTCCCCTGCGCGCGGGGCAGGGAGGGGCCCTGCCCGTGCTTCTGGGCAGAGGACGGGGTGTTCTGGCAGAGATGAGGGTCCCGCGTGGGCACAGAGGGGAGCTGGGCCTGTGGGCGGGGTTGGGGGCGACCCCAGGGCCCGCGTGGGCAGGGCTGGGGTGACGCAGCCCATTCTGGGACCGGCTCCCGCCTCCCTGCGAGAAGGATTTGGCTCTCCCCGCTTTTACCCCACACAGAGGGATGCGTGTGGCTCGCTGCCCTGCTCCCTCAAGGTCAAGGGCAGGCAGGGGGGCCGGGAGTCCCAGGCCGGGACGCCTGCAAGGGGGAGGGGCGGAGGTGGAGCCCCATCTGCCTTTGTCACGAAGCCGGCGGCCCCAGCGGGAGGGGGCGGCGGGCAGGGCCAGCTGCCTCATCGCCTCCCTGTGGAGCTCGGAGGCTGGGGCCCCCCGTCCCCGCCCTCCCGGCTGCTGGGTCAGGGCGGCGGGGACACCCCGTGTGCGCCCCTCGGTCACGTGTGTCGCCGTCCTCAGGATGTTCTGCTGCTGTGACTGTTGTGCCGTGTCCCCTCCGGTGCCCTCCGTGTGACTGCCTGTCCTCCTTTTGTAGTTTCTGATGTTTGTAACCAGACCCGGCGTGTCATTAAACAGACTCCTCTTCCTGTGTCTGCTCCTCGCGCTTCCTGCCATCTGCCTCTCCCTCGGCCTCCCCCACCCCCCAGCCTCCCTATCTCCCCCACCCAACCCCGTGTCTGCCTGGGCTGGTGCTGGGCCCTGGGAGAGGGGTCCGCCCGGCTGGAGACTGGGAGCCGGGCTTTGGTGGGGGGTGGGGGGTTTGAAGTCGGGGCCAGGGGGGGCTCTCATCTTTTGTTCTGGCGACCTCCCCAGTGAGAGTGGGATAAGGGAGGGAGGGGGGCCCAGCCGGTCCCAGGGTCCCAGTGAGGCCTTGATCTTTGGGGGGGGGGTTAGGGGGGTGAGGGGGCTGGGGCCAAGGCCTGGCCTGCTGCTCAGGTTACATTCAGGGTGGGGGGTCCGCTGTGGGTGCGGGGGAAGGACTGTGCTCTCAGTCCCAAATCCCAGCACTTTCCCCGAGCTCTCTGCTCCCAGACCCCCCTCCCAAGCCGTCCGTCCTGCATCCCACGGCCCGGCCGGCCGCCCAGCCCCCGCACAGGATGGAGCAGCAGCAGGACGGACTCCCGGAGGAGGGACCGGAGGTCACTGCCCCCGGGGCTGCGGGTGCTGCAGGAAGCAGCCTCTGCCCCTGGGGAGACCCGGGCTGCCTGGGAAGACGCGGCCGGCACACAGGCTCCCCGAGCAGCCGCGAACCCCGCCTCCGGCTCTGGCCTGGCCCGGGAGCCGCGATGGAAGTCCGGGGAATAAACAAATGCCGCTCTTAGAAAGCAGAAGCCGTGCTCCGGCCAAGCGGGAGCCGTGCGGACGGGGACGCCAGTGCGGAGTGGACGGGACGCGTGGGCAGAGCCTTGCCAGCGAGGCCGGTGCCGGGCTGGCAGCGCGACGCCCTGTGGTGCCCTGTGACTGGGTGCCTCGCTCCGGCGGGCTGAGCGGCCACAGGCACCGCTGCCGCCTCAGGGGCGAGAGCGTCAGCCCAGGGACCGAGGGTCCCGGGTTTGAGTCCAGGCAGGGGGTCAAAGGCACGCACACCGGCTGAAGGCAGGCTCGAGGCTGCCCTGGTGGGGACTCCTGCAGGAGGCAGCCAGGCCCTGTGTCTCTCTCACATCCATGTTTCTCTCCGTCTCTCCCCCTCCCTTCCACGTCCTCTGAAGTCCATGGAAAATTTTAAGAACGGAAGTGGGAGTGAACCGGAGGCCTGCCTTGCAGGGCAGGTGCCAGGAGGAGGAGGAGGGTGGGTGCCCCAGGGCTGGGGGCCGGGGTGCTCAGAGAGGGAAGGTCTGGCCATCGGAAGCAGGAGTGGGAGGAGGAGGAGGTTGGACTGGGCCAGAGGAGCCAGGGAGAGAGGCGGGCAGAGGAGGAAAGAGGCTGGGAGGTGGAACGACAGGGTGGTCTTGGGAGGCAGAGGCGAGGGACAGGGAAGTGGAGGCAACCCAGGAGGCCTGCCTGGCGGCAGCGGGCCTCCCGGGCAGGTGAGCTGAGGCCTTGGGGACTGTGCAGACGGACAGAGGGGTGTCCGCAGTCGGGTGGGGGGTAGCTAGTCCCTGGGAAGGAAGATCCCCTCCCCAATTTCACTTCCATTGGCTTCTGGGTGATGAAGGGGCCGCTGAACCAGCCCAAACAGAATCATTCAGGAATGTCGCCCTTGGGAAAGGTTCTCCCCACTCCCCACCCTCCAGAGAGAGGACATTGGCAATCAATGATTCGCTAGTCGATGCTGGGAGGGTGGGGGGACGCCGGGTGGGGGGCACCCCGGTCCTCTGCCGATGCTGGGCAGGGCGGGCCCGGGGCCGCGGGGAGGCGTGCGCTGCCTGGGGTTCTGTTCTGCGCTCTGCACGCAGGGCCGCCCTGTCACGGGAGAGCCGAGCAACTGGGTCACACACACACACACACACACACACCCCGGGCTCCTGCTGCGCGCGGCGGGGTGTCAGCAGCAGCCGCGGGGCGCAGTCTGCGGCGCCTCCCGCCGAGCCGGCCTGGCCGCGCGGTCCCGCCGCGACCCCTGCTGGCCGCGGTGGGAACTTCACCCCGCAGCCTCCGCCGGGGCTGGGGCGACAGGACCCGGGCCTTTCCTAACCTGAGAGGCAGCACCGGGCTGAGCGAGGCCAGCAGGACGCAGGTGCGCCCGGCCCGCACTTAGGGGACTGTCCTCCGTATCTGGGCCGCGTGGGAGCATGCAGTCAGTGCTCTGATGGGAAGAAAGGCCTCCTCTGTGGGCCCCCCCCCAAGCCCAGCTGCCGGCCTGCCCTCGTCCGCACGGACAAGCGGCTCAGCTGGGAACCAGCTCGGAGGCTCATGAGAACCGGCACCAGCCCTGGCTCAGAATGCTGATGGCTGAGCGCCGCCTCCTCCCGGGAGGGGCGGGTGGCCTGCCCCCTTGACTAGCCTGGCTCGGTGGCTGCCTGGCTGCGGGGCCGAGGCCGCAGGGGGCCGTGGGGGAGCCGGGAGGCCAGGGCGCCCTCGGCAGCGGAGGCTTGGGAGGCGGTAGAGTCAGGATTATTTTTAAAGTTGGCCCAACACGGTTTCTTGGTGGGTTGGACGCTGGGGGGTGAGAGAGAGGACAGCTGAGCGCGCCCGGTCCCCCGGGGACACGGCCAGGGAAGAGCAGGTGGGGGCGGGCAGCCCATCACGAGGTCCCTTTGTCCCCGGAAGCCCATGGGGACTTACACTGGGGGTGGGATGGGGTCCCTGGGCAGAGGCTGTGGGAAGAGAGGAGGAGCAGGCCAGGGCCCTGGAGCACTGGACCCCGAGGTCAGAGGTGAAGGGAGGAGCCCAGCCCGGGAAGGGACGGAGGCGGAGCCAGGGGCTGGGACAGAACCTAGAAGCTGCCGGGAGAGCGTGTCCTGAGGCCACAGAGGACCTGCCGGGAGCCGCCTGCTGACCACCTCTCCTGAAGTCAAGGTCATTCCCCGAGAGGCCAGTGGGTGCGCGCACTGAGGGTGGAGGAGAGGGAGAGGATTTGCTAAGAAAGGGATGGCAGGTGACTCCTGAGAAGCATGCCTGCCTGACAGGGTGACTTTTGTCCTAGAGAAACGGCTGCACAGCCGTTAAAGCATAAAAGCCAATTTTGCTCAGGACGATTGCAACGGGAAAGAGAGACCTCAGCATAGAACCTAGAGCCGGCCAGCGCAGAAGGCAGCGTGGGCAGGCGGACTGAGGCAGCTGAGGTGCTGGATGGAAGGGGGTTGGCGGTGGCGGTTTGGAGGGGAGGTTACTGAGAGGAAACACCTGGCGTGAGGGAGGGAGTTCAGCCCAAACCGACCGGCAGGGTTCGTGCTGAAGGCAGGCCCCGGTGGGTCCCACATCAGCTGGGGGCGGGGGGAGGGGGAGATGAAGAGCCCAGGGGGAGCCCGGCCCGATGGCTCAGTGGTTAAGCCTTGACCTATGACCCAGGAGATCAGGGTTCCATTCCCCGGCAGGGCACATGTTTGCGTTGTGGGCTCGATCCGCAGTGCAGGGGTGTGCAGGAGGCAGCTGATCTCTGATTCTCTCCCATCATTGATGCTTCTATCTCTCTCTGTCCCTCTCCCTTCCTCTCTGAAACCAATAAAAATATATTAAGAAAAAAAAAGGCCCTAACCGGTTTGGCTCAGTGGATAGAGCATCTGCCTGCAGACTGAAGAGTCCCAGGTTCAATTCTGGTCAAGGGCATGTACCAGTGGTGGTGGTGTGTGTGGGTGGGGGGGGGGGGGCGTGTAAGAGGCAGCTGATGGATGTTTCTCTCTCATTGATGTTTCTAGCTATCTCTCTCCCTTCCTCTCTGTAAGAAATCAATAAAATATATTTTTTTAAAAAAGAAAAAATCAATTTTTTAAAAAGTACTAAACAGCCCTAGCTGGTTTGGCTCAGTGGATAGAGCATTAGCCTGCAGACTGAAGGGTCCCGGGTTCAATTCCCATCAAGGACACACACCTGGGTTGCGGGCTGGATCCCCACTAGGCGGCATGCAGGAGGCAGCCAATCAACGGTTCTCTTTCATCATTGATGTTTCTATCTTTCTCTCCCTCTCCCTTCATCTCTGAACTCAATTATAGCACATATCCACACAAACACACACACACACACACACACACACACGGTATCAAACAAATGGCAGAGCCCCATGCTGCTCTCAGGTCCCAGCCCCGATGCGAGCCCTGCCTCTGGACAACAGTCAGCAGGGAATTGAACCTCCCAATGAACTTGGAGTGGGCCCTCCCCCGACTGGGCCTTGAGATAACCATCCACAGGCCCAGCCAACACCTCGCTGATGGACGCCGCCGAGCCCCGCGGGATCCCTGACCCACAGAGACTGAGGTAATAAACAACCGCCTGTTCCAAGCAGCCAAGTGTGGGGGCGACTCGCTGGCAGCCGTCACTGACACAGCGTGCCTGTTCTGTAAAGCAGAGGAGCAAATGCAACCCAAGGTCAACCGCTAGAAACTGAAAAGGGGGTCCCACAAACGAACTTCAAGTTACAGAACAGCCTGGCCGGTGTGGCTCAGTGGTTGGGGCATCGACCTATGAACCAGGAGGTCACGGCTCATGCCAGGGTTGCAGGCTCCATCCTTAGTAGCGGGCATGGTGATTCTCTCTCATCACGGACGTTTCTATCTCTCTCTCCCTCTCCCTTCCTCTCTGAAATCAATAAATATATATATTTTAAAAATTACAAAACAGCCCTGGCCGGTGTGGCCCAGTGGTTGGAGCACCGTCCTGTGCACCAGGTTAAGGATTGGGTTCCGGGAGCTCGAGGCCTTAGGCCCAAGTAGAGCCACGGAGTTCCCTGGAAAGGCATTTCCCACGGGAAAGGCAGGATCGATGCTGCAGACTCCCCTTTATTCACCACTTTTCAAAGGAAGGTCTGCTTTAATGAGTGGCTCCGGGTTCCCCAGGGTTTCTCTGGGTGTCCTGAGCAACACGGGCCTTTTCCGTGACCTGCGCTCGTTTTTCTTTCTGATGCTCAAATTGTTCCGTTTGGCCAGCGGGAGGCTTCCCAGCTGGTCCCTGTGTCTTTCTGACACGACTCCATTCATCTGTCACGGCCTCCCTGCTCTCCGCCTCCGCCGAGCAGCCCTGGCTGCCCGGACCCGGAGCCAGCCGCTCCTCCAGGGAGCCCTGGGCCTCAGCCCCTCCCGGCCAGGGGTTCCGGGTTCCAGGGCCTTCTCCTAACGCCTGTGTGTTTTCAGACTCACCATCTCCTGTTTTTACTTATCTTTCTGTGAACTGTTTGTTCTTAGTCTTTATCCAATTTTCCCTTAGATTGTTTTGTAATTTTTTCCTTTATCCTCACCCAAGGACATACTTTAAAGAGAGAGAGAGAGAGAGAGAGAGAGAGAGAGAGAGGGAGAGAGAGAGAAAGGGAGAGGGAGAGAGAAACATCAACGTGAGAGTGAAACTTGGACTGGTTGATTCCCGCATGCACCAGCCCGGGATCGAACCCACAACCTGAGTATGTGCCCTGACCAGGAACCAGGGACCAGGAACCGAAGCCTCAACCTTTTGGTGCACAGGACGGCACGCCGACCAGCCGGGCTGCGCTGGCCAGGCAGGCTCCTCGTTTTAAAGGTGACTAAAGTAGGACCCTTTTTTTCAGTTTCTCGGTATCGACCCTTGGACGGCGCTCCCTGGAGCTTTGCTAAGCGTTGTCCTGGGCGTCTTTTTGGCACAGACGTTACAGCTTTCATGTCTTCAAACCTGTTGATCTTTTGCTATGGCTTCTGGGTGGGGCTGGGGGAGGTGTCTTTCTAGGGAGGCCTAGGTAAACTGCCTAAGGTCACAGGTCAAACAGCTCCTTCGTGGTGAGCTGGGTATCCCTGAGTGTTTGCCACCAGGCCTCGGGCCCCGGGAGGGGGTGAGGGAGGGCACTGGGGGGGTGACGGGGGGAGGAGGGAGACGCAGCAGCAGCAGCAGCAGCAGCAGCAGTGCTCTGGGGTCTGCAGGCTGAGCCGCTGGGAAGTGGGAGGTGGCATGGGCTCGGGAAGAACATTCCACGTCTGTTCCCAGTGGCCAGGCGGAGTGGCCAAGCCCTGGCCGGACTAGGGTGACCCGGAGGAAGGCTGATAAAGGGTGGAGAACAGCCCGCGTGTGAGGAGCCGCTGCGGGGAGGGGGGCCAGGGCTGCAAGGCCACGGTGGGGGCGGGGGCGGCACAGGAGAAGACGAAGCTGAGAAGCGTCTCCCGAGCCCCAGGGGGTGAGCACAGCAGCCTGGGCCCTGGGTTTCCCTGGGGCGGCGGGCAGTTCCCAGGGGCCGGGGCCTCGGAGCAATGAGCACCCACACAGCGGTGCCAGGGTGCCCCTCTGAGAGCAGGCCGGACAGCAAGGACAGCAGGGACAAGAGTCGCATAGGCTTTGACATC
This sequence comes from Pipistrellus kuhlii, assembly GCF_014108245.1. Taxonomy (NCBI): domain Eukaryota; kingdom Metazoa; phylum Chordata; class Mammalia; order Chiroptera; family Vespertilionidae; genus Pipistrellus; species Pipistrellus kuhlii. The sequence continues at coordinate 1,149,836 of NW_023425545.1, read as the reverse complement.
TCACCTCAAGATCACGAGCCCCCTTGAACCCCCTTACCTGGAGCCGGAGGCGGAGCCGCCAGGGTTTCTGGTGGGGAAGAGGGCAGAGGGAGCAAGAGGAATTGGGCTTCTGTTGGGGCGGGGAGGCTTCCCTGGTGCAGTACCCCTTACAGCCACTAGGTGGTGACGACGCATCATCCATAGCAGCTGCTGACCCCCCCTCCGCTCCCACCACACACACTCAGGATGTTTGTTCCCTTCCCCCCCCCCCCCCCACCTCTCCAGCAGAATCTCCCCTGACTTTGCCCCTGAGCCGGAGAGGGAGGGGCGGCACACTTGGAGCGCGGATGGAGAGGACATCTGGGGCTTCTGTTGGCCAAATTTGAAAGACAAGGATGCCTTCCTCCACTCTGCTCCCCCCCCTCCCCCCGCACTCCCGTGTCTCATTCCCCGGACCTTAAAAGTAGCCTCCTCAGTGCCCCCCTTCTCCCAAACCGGGGGTGTCCTAAGCAGAGCCAGGCCCACACTTCTGAAACTGCGGTCCCTCACGGCTGGGAAGAGCGTGGCCTCAGGCACAGCCCTGAACCTCTCTGAACCCCGACAAGAACATCAGCACCCTTCACGTGTGCAATGCTGTTACATGCTCTAGAATTCTCACATCTCCGCTGACAGCGCGACCCCTAATATTTCAAGGTTATGTTGTCCAAGTGCCCCACCCCCTTTCCTTTTTTTTCCTTTTTTTTTTTTTTCCAACTTATGTTTTCAAGTTCCCTTTTCCCTGTTCTCCGGAGGGTCACGCTGTCTCATCTTGTTCTTAAGGTCACGAGGGGCCTCGGGATCGCAGGGTGGGGTGGGGAACTGGCCTCCCTGCCTTCCCACAGGCGGTGCGGACCAAGGACAAAGGCTTCTGACGTTAAAGCTCCGAGGGCCTGGTCTTCCGGCCCCAACGCCCCCCCCCCCCCTTCCCTCGTTCCCTTGTCTGCGAGGCCGGCCCTGCCTAACGGGGAAATTGCCGCCAAGATTAAAACCTGTAGTCAAATTGCAGCGGAAGGGTAGGGAGAGGTGGGGGAGATTAGAGATCAACCGAAGGACTTGTATGCAGGCATATAAGCATAACCAATGGACGCAAAACACTGGGGGGGTGAGGGCATGTATGGGAGTGGGAGGGGGCAACAGTAAGATATGTACACATATGATACCTTAATAAAAAAATGTTAATCAGCCTAACAATAACCCACAACCTTCGGACCAACTTAATACCTTAATAAAAACGGAAAAACTTTTTTTAAAAAAAGATTAAAGCGTGTAGCCCTAACTGGTTTGGCTCAGTGGCTAGAGCGTCGGCCTGCGGACTGGAAGATCCCAGGTTCGATCCTGGTCAAGGGCATGTACCTTGGTTGTGGGCACATCCCCAGTGGGGGGCATGCAGAGGCAGCTGATCGATGTTTCTCTCCCATCGATGTTTCTAACTATCCCTATCTCTTCCTCTCTGTAAAGAATCAATGAAATAAATATATATATATTAAAAAGATTAAAACGTGTAACCAGGTCTGAGGAAGCCCTTTGCAAAGAGGGTGGCACAAAAGGAAAATATAGGGGCGATTTCCCGGCCGGAAACCCCCTTGCTGACTGGGTAAAACAGGAACACCTGAACGCATAGCCCAGCTCGGCCTCAGCACAACCACCTGCCTCCCAGGCTTGTCGGGCCACCCTCCTCCCACACACATCCTGGGAGGCGCCAAGCCCGGCCCAGAACTTGCCTTCCCATAACCAGCGTTCCTGGCTCCCGAGTCTGTTCTTTTCTTCCCACCCACAGCCCCCTCCTCACCCTACCCGTCAAGATCTCCCTACACCTCTGGGCCCATTCCAAACGAAGTTCAGCCCTAGTAGGTTTGGTTCAGTGAACAGAATGTCGGCCTGCGGACTGAAGAGTCACAGGTTTGATTCCGGTCGAGGGCACATACGTGCCTGGGTTGCAGGTTCAGTCCCTTGTAGGGGGCGTGCGGTGGGGGGGTGAGGGAGAGGGAGAGAAGAGCAATACCCCCCAGACCCCGCTCCGGCCAGGAGCAACAGGGCTAGGGGATCGCTTGCAGCAAAGAGTTTCCTGGCGGAAGCAGGTGATAATAGTACTAACAATAACAGCAATGGTAGCCACTGCAGCTGCTCACAGGGTGCCCTTCCGGGGCTCCCTCCAGAGGCCAGGCCCATTGCTACCCTCACCTCACCCAGCAGGAAGCCAGCCCCTGCCCAAGGCCACGCGGGTGGTAAGTGGCCGCGGTGGGATCTGAACTCGGGGCCCCCCGTTAACTAACAACAGTTTCACAGGTGGTTTCCACTGCGTCCCCATCACCCACCACGTGAGAAGGCCGGGCAGGCCTCGCTCCTCTGCAAATTAGGAAGTGGCTCTGAGGGAGCCACCCCCCTCCCCACCACCCCTGCCCCCCAGATCTCTGCCTCCATGCCCCATGGAAGGTTCTGTGTCTTCCGCCCAGAGGCAACGTAGGTTTTACGCGGTTCTGCCTAATGCTTATTTCTACTACTTCTCCAGCTCCGGTCCATCCCCCCAAACCTCAAACCCCCATCCCCCACCCCCATGCCCCGCCGTCCACAGCACCCGGCGCGGTCCGGGCCGGCACTCAGCGCAGCTGTCTCTGCTCAGAGCGCGCGCGGCGGGGGCGGGGGAAGTTGAGCAAGACCCGGCCTTCGCCCCGGGGGGTGCGGGGGAGGCGCGTTCGCCGTCACGGAGCTGAGGTCAGAGAAGCGTCCGGAGGCGGGAGCAGGATTTGGGGGTTCAAGGACAGGCGAGGGCTAAAGGGTTCCAGGAAGCAGGCCCATGTGGCCTGAGAATGGGGCCCTGGACGGAGGGGAACGGAGGTGGCTGTTATTGGGGCGGGCTTTCCTGGGGGTGATGTGAGGGTGGCCGTTCGGGCCCAGACGACGCGCTTTATACGGTGACGAGGACAGGACAACGCCCGGAAGGCGCCGGGCCGGGACCCCGCTGGGCAGCGCACCGAGCCGCAGAGGACACCGGGGCGTGGCGAGGGCAGGCGGGCCCGCCCCCACGAGCTAGGCCCCGCCCCTCTAGTTAGGTCCCATCACCAAGGCCCCGCCCCGCTACCTACGCCCCGCCCCCAGTCCCAGGGCCCTGCCCACGACATGGCCCCGCCCACTATCTAGGCCCTGCCCTGACGCCCAGGCCCCGCCTCCAGTCCCAGGGCCCCGCCCCACAGCCAAGGCCCCGCCCATTAGCTAGGCCCCGCCCTGGCCCCGCCCCCGCCCGCGCAGGTAGGGAAGAGGCGGGGCGCCGGGGCCCCGCCCCCAGAAGCCGCGGCCCAGCTGCTCGGCGGCGCGGCGCGGCCGGCGTCCGGAGAAGCGGGGCCGCTGGGAGGTGAGCACCGGCAGCAGGTGGGACCGGGCCCGGCCGCGGTCCTCAGGCGCCGGGAGGGGCCGCGGTGTGGCGCCCGAGCCCGCCCTGGGGCGGCGGCGCGCGGTTGGCGAGGGTGCGCGCCCTGCGGAGCGCTCGGGCCCCACGTGGGCCAGAGGTCGGCGCCGGACTCGGACTGGGCTGCGGGACCGGGTGTGCGAGCCCCTGGGGCTCAGCTCGGACCAGAAGCCGAAGGGGTCCCCGGGCCAAGGGTCACCTGATGCGGGGGCGAGAAGACGGGGCAGAAGTTTGAAGCCCGGGGTGGGAGAGGAGGGACCGCCCCGGGGCAGCACCGCGCGCTCCCGCCTTCGACCCAGATCCTCCCGCCCCGCCCTCGGGGCGAGCGGCGGGCGCCGAGGTGCGGGCGGGTGTGGGAGGTGGGCTCGCTCTGCCAGGCGGCACCGGAGCTCGGAAACTGGGCGCGGGGGTTTTGGCTTCTGGGCTGAGGGCCTTGGACAGGCTGGTCCCCTGGTTTAGGGTTAGCCCAGAGGGGAGCACATCCCTTGGGGGCATAGGTGCCCCACCCCAGGGCGGAGGGGGCGCCAGGCCTCAGCCCTGCCTGCCCGGTGAAGGACGAGGGCAGCAGGTGGAGGGGGGGTGCCTGGGAAGGTGAGGCTTGGGGGAGGGACCCGCCATGGACGGCTGCCGTTTCCCCGATGGCTAAGCTATTATAGATTTAGGGCCCCATGTGGGACATTTGCTGGTAAAAGCCTGAGCCCAGCGTCTGTGCGATGTTTCTGTCCCTCTCTGGGCGGGACAGGGCCAAGTGGAAAGGGAAGCCTGTGGCTCTCAGACATGTCACCAGCCAGGGGCACAGCTGGCAATTTCTGACAGCCGTTTTGGTCGGCACAGCTCATGGGGAGGGGGAGTGTCTTTGCTGTTTGACATCTAGTGGGTAGAGGCCAGGGGTGCAGCCGAACACCCTACACCCCCAGATGAGGAATCATCCCACTCGGAACGGCCGTGGTGCTGTGCCAGGTTGGGAAACCCAGCGACAGGCATGCCTCGTTCTATGGCGACTCGCTTTATTGCGCCCCGCAGGTGTGTGTGGTTTTGGGTTTGTGTGTGTGTGTGTGTGTGTGTGTGTGTGTGTTTTTACAAATTGAAGCCAAGACCCTCCACCAGCAAAAAGATCACAGCTCACTGTAGTGCCGTGTTCTGGAACAATCCGCGTTGCTTGCGAGGTGTGCCTGTGCTTCTCACGGTCTCCCCCTTCCTGCCTGAGGGGTCTGGGGAAGAACTTGGAATAACCCTAAATGAGAGGGGGGTAGGAGGGCCGTGGTTCCCCTAGCAAGAGGCTGCCTCTTCCTGCTCCAACCATGGGCCCTGCAGGAAGTAGGTGTGGGTGCTGTGGGGAGGGAGGAGGTGAGACCAGGGCCAGGAGACTGGCCTGAAGCGTCCACCCCCGGGACAGCTCGGGTCCGAGCTCCTTTGGCAGATCTTCCCGGAGCTGGGCTGCTGACGCGGGCATGGACGCCCAATGCCTTTGACCTGCTGGTATTTACCCTCCTGAGCTCACACCTCACTCTTCCGGCATTTACGCCGGGAAAGGGGCACCCAAGGGTATATCAGGGCTCCTCGTTCCTCGTGGCTCCCCAGGCTGCTTCCCTCCAGCCATAGAATGTTCCAGTGTAACGGTTAGATAGAGGCCCAGGGTGGGAGAGCCAGCCCCTCCCCACTCGTGGTGCCTGTCAGTGGAGCAGGGGGGGAGGAGGCGGACATCGGCCGCAGGCAGGGGTGACGGGGGTGGGGCTCGGGGCAGGTGGCCTTCCCAGGGCAGGACGGGTGAAGCAGTTGCCTGTGCCCAGGTGCCCGGCCACCCCACCGCCCTCACTGCCCTCTCTGCCCTCCTCCCACTTCCTGCAGTATCCGTGGCCTCTTGTTCACTCCCGGACCCTGGAGCCCTGGTGGGGTGAGAGAGCAGGTGGCAGTTTCTGGCTTGACTTTGGCGTTTTTTGTGGAGTTTTTTTATGATGCTGCTGGCGGTGGTGGTGTTTGGCCTTTTAATTTTATTTTTTTATTTATGGTCGTTTAAGAGGCTGGAGTAGGCTCCCATCCTCTGTCGTGTGCCTCTGGGGTGGGGCCCAGGCAGCGCTCAGTCCGCATCGGGGAAGAAGGCGGTGGGGTGCACCCCGGACCCCATGCCCTTTCCCAGGCCCGGTCCTCACTCCGTGCCTCAGGCCGTAGCCAGACTCATTCTGAGCAGCAGCTCTGCCTGGCGTTACACCCTCTGCCCAGGCTGGGACTGGACTCTCCTCCAAGAGGAGGGACGCGCCGCCCCCAAACCCGTTGCCGAGGCCCCGGGTCCGAGTCTGGCTCTGGGGCAGTAGCGGTGCTGTACCTGTGGCCACCTGCTGGGCAAACTGGGCCTGGACCAGACCAGCCTGCGGACGGAGCAGGAAGAAGGCGGGTGTGTCTGAGCGTGCACAGACCTGCTCGCTTCCAGGTGGCCCGGTGTTCCCGGAGGATGAGCGGCAGTGACAGGAGGCAGCCCCACCCCAGACCCTCAGGGGAGAGGTCCTCCCGGAGGCCTCTCCGCCCAGCACAGCCCCGTGGTCCCTGTGCCTCCCACTTTGGAGCAGGCCTCTGTCCGTGTGGTCCCAGCGTCCGTGTGTCCCGGCCCCCCAGGGGGATTTCCAGTGTGAGCTCACTCGCTGGTCCCAGTTTCCCGTCCTGCTGAGCCAGGCGGGACACACACACACACACACACACACACACAGCGCAGGCTGACCTGGCCTGGTGACCTGGCTGGTGACCTGGCCGGTGACCTGTGGACACAGGCCAGGAGGAGGGGCCTGCCTGCCCGTGTTAGGGAAACCGAGGGCTTCCCAGACGGCCCCGGAAGTGACATGGCTCCAGGGGGAGCTAGAGGGGCTGAAGAAAAACGCACTTTTTCTGTCATCTTCAGGGACTTACAGGGAGCAAGTCCCCACCCCCTCACGCAGGAAATGAATGTGGGTCCCAGCCAGATGCCGGTCATTTGCAATTCCAAAGCTGCCTCTAGGAAGGATGTTCTGCACACACACACACACACACACACACACACACAAAGTGGTAGGAGCTGGGCGGGCAGACCGAGATCCTGGCCTAGAGGGAGGCGGGAAGCCATGGGCAGGGGTCTAGGAGAGCGGGGTCAGCAGGATGGGGTCACTCAAGAGGTGCCTCAGTTTCCCCAGCCGTCAGTGGGGAGCAGTAGGCCGTGGGAGGGCGGCAGTGAGGATTCCAGCGGTGGTCCGGGCCAGTGCCCAACCACATAGAACCGGCGCGGGAGCTGGCAAGATAACGAGATGGGATTGCCCTTCGGGGTGGCTGTGCGCCCTGGACCAGCGTGTGGGGAGGGAGTCCGTGCCTCATGGTGGGGAGGGTGGATTGGGGGACTGGCTGGGGACATGGGCGGAACGGCGTGCTGCTGCTGTTCTGTGGACGCGGCCGGCCTGGGTGGGCGGGCGGGCGGTGGCGCCGTGTAGGGCAAGGGCCCCGAGGATGGGTTTCGATCTGGGCCAGGCGTGAACTGCCACCCGCCCGGGGTTCCCCCGCCTGCCAGCCTGTGTGTCATGGTTGGGGGGAGGATGTCATGGAGGCGGACACGCTCGGCTCTGCTTCGGTCCCAGCGCAGGGCCAGCTGCCCACACCGTGGTTTTCTCTGCTTCACCTGTGCCCCGGCGCCCACGCCCAGAGCACCCTTAGGTGGCCTGGGCCCGGCCCGGCCAGGAACCCCTTTTCCCTGGCGGGTGCCTCTCCCCTGGGAGGCCTGGGAGCGCAGGTGGGGGATCTGCTGGAGCGGGACTCGGAGCCAAGGTCAGACCGTCCAGCGAGGGAGACGAGGAGATGGGACGGTGAGAGGATGAGGGCCCTGTACCCGGAGAGGGCGTGGTGATGTCACTGCTGCTGGAGGGTGGGAGTGGCTCAGACTCAGGCCCGGCTCCTGGAACTCCCAGCCTGGGCTGCTCAGTCCCTCTCCGCCCGCCTGTGCGTTGGCCATGCCGTCTCACCAGTTCTTGGGTGCCAGGAGGCTGCACAATGTGGGGGCGTCACAGCCCCACCACCTCCTCACTGTGGGGCCTCGGACAGGTGACTTAACCTCTCTGAGCCTCAGTTTCCCCACCCGTCCAGTAGAAGCTCTTGGCTCCGATATAGAGACCACGTGAGTGATGAGGTCAGCCAGAATCCCCATCACTGGCCGCCCACAGGGTCCCGGGCGCTGTACATTCATGATCTCATGTCATCTCCACGGTGTTCCTGGGCCGGGACATCATCCCATTTCACAGCAGAGAAAACTGAGGCTCAGAGAGGGTAACTCACCCAGAGTTTCCTAGCACAGTAGGTGGTCAAGGCGGGGTTTGAGCCCCGCCCCCAGCCCTCATTCCTCAAAGAGAGAACCCATGCTGCCCCCAAGGAAGGAGGGGCAGTGATGAGGAAGTAGGTTTTGAAGCCCCCCTGGTGTGAGAGGCCTGGATGGGCCTGTCCCAGCGGCCCAGGGGCTGTGGCCCGCCTCTCCCAGGGAACCAGTCAGCCCCGGCAGCGCTCTGGGAAGGCGGGTCGTTGGCTCTGGGTTTATTAGCTCTTTAATGCTGTTTACGAGCTGGAAAGTGTGTGCCCTGCTGAGGGGCACGGGCGCCCTGTCCTGAGTGTGATGCAGGGCAGGGCCCAGGGCAGCTCGGAGCCCGGCTTCTGGCCCAGTGCCCTGGCCCAGGTGCTCACCTCTCTAGCTCATGGTGACCAGGGCCCCGGAGTTCAGACTCGGGGGAGGGTGCTCAGCATCGTAAGCACACACAAACTGAGGCTCAGAGACGTCCAGTGGCCTGCTCAAGATCACACAGCATTTGGGGCTGAGCCGAAGACTGTCTGCCGTTTGGACAGTTTTCACCATCTGGAGCCGGGCCACGGGGAGGAGGTGGGCAAACATGGACAGCCCCGTGCTGGGCACTGAGCTGGAACAGCCTGGTCACACCTGGGTGTCAGGGGGTGCAGAGTCCCACAGGGGCATCTGGGTGGGCACCATGGTGGGCCCAGCACTGTGTCTGCTTAGGGAGCCCCGTGCACTCTCACCTCCAGGGGTGCCCGCCCCGCACGTTCCCGGCAGCTGCATCTTAGGACGTGGGTGCTCCCAGCTCAGCCAGCTTCCTGGACCCCAGGAGCCCAGAGGATGGGCATTCACCCTGCCAGCCCACAGCTGGGGGTGATCCTGAGAGAGCCGATGGTGGTGCAGAGCGCCCTGGGGTCCCTCTGCTCTAGACGTGGCAGCCCCCTCCCCACCCCCACACACTCACACTCTGCCCGTGGCGGCACCTGGAACCCAGCGCCGCTTCCCCTGTCTGTGGTCGGCCACGCCACCCCAGCCACTCTAACTGGGTCACGGGGTGCCCAGAGCCTGGCTCTGACGGGGGAAGCCCGCCCCTCCAGGCGGTTCTTCCGAGCTGGGGTGTGTGTGCGCGTGCTGCTGGCACCCCTGGGGAAGGGGGTGCTTGCCGGAAAGGGAGTCCCTTTGCTCCCTGCCTGGCACTGGCTTGGGTGATTGGGTTTCAGCCACCACCTGGGACAGTTTCTTTCCTTCCCGTTCTCTCCCCAAACCCTGTCCCGTTCCCCCGGCCAGGGCGGGGCAGGGCGGGGGGCAGGGGGGCTGTGGCTGTGCAGGGCGGGGGGCAGGGGGCTGTGGCTGCGGGGTGGGGGGCAGGGGGCTGTGGCTGTGCAGGGCGGGGGGCAGGGGGCTGAGGCTGTGCAGGGCGGGGGGCAGGGGGCTGAGGCTGTGCAGGGCGGGGGGCGGGGGGCTGAGGCTGTGCGGGGCGGGGGGCAGGGGGGCTGAGGCTGTGCAGGGCGGGGGGCAGGGGGCTGTGGCTGTGCGGGGCGGGGGGCAGGGGGGCTGAGGCTGTGCAGGGCGGGGGGCCGGGGGGCTGTGGCTGTGCGGGGCGGGGGGCAGGGGGCCTGTGGCTGTGCGGGGCGGGGGGCCGGGGGGCTGTGGCTGTGCGGGGCGGGGGGCAGGGGGCTGAGGCTGTGCAGGGCGGGGGGCAGGGGGCTGAGGCTGTGCAGGGCGGGGGGGCAGGGGGCTGAGGCTGTGCAGGGCGGGGGGCAGGGGGCTGAGGCTGTGCGGGGCGGGGGGCAGGGGGCTGTGGCTGTGCAGGGTGGGGGCAGGGGGCCGTGGGGACACCAGGCTGGGTGACGGCCTTGCGGGGGGCGGGGGGGGCTGCTCCTTCCGGGTCCGGTGGGCCAGCGGAGGCAGGGGGTTCGCTGGGGGTTACATGGGTTTCGCTGGGGGTTGCGTCGTGGGGGGCGGGGGCCGCTTCCTCTTTCGCTTTGCAGCTTTCTGAAAACGCCGGTCCCAGCGCTGTGGGAGGGAAAAGCTGTTGGTTTCTGCGGCCGGGAAGCAGGGAGACGGGCCACTTCCTCGCCACCCCCCCATCCTGTGAGTCAGCGGGGGGGCCACCCGGGCAGCTGGAAGTCACTCCACCCCCCTACCCACCCCACCCCACCCCACCCCGGGGGGGGCCCCGAGCTTCCAGCTCACCGAGAGGTGGACGGCCTGCCCTGTCCTCTCTGGGGGGCTGCTTGCCCCTTGTCCGGGGGCCCCTCCCTCCCCATTTGTGGGCACAGGCGGCTGGAGGCTTGGAGCCCTCCTGTCCATCCCCCGCCTCCTGTCCATCCCCTGGGGTCCCAGCCGCTGCTGGCTCCTAAAGGCCCCGGAGCCTGGGTGGTGGAGGCCCCGCCCACCTTTAGGCAGACCGGGCGCCTTCTGGAACCTGCCGGTGGGCTGGGCTGGTGGCTGGCAAGTGGAGCCAGAGGGAGGGGGCCCGGAGCCAGACTCCTGGGTGCAGGTGGCACTGGGGGGCAGGGAGGGGGCGGGGAGGACGCACAGGGGTGCTGTGGGGACCTCCCCAGGCGGCTGTGTGCCCGGTGATGTGTCTGGACAGAGTGTCCCTGGCAGTGCCCGGCCGCGCCCTTCGTGGGCAAACCGGCTCCTCCTGGGCTGCGCTCCCGCCTCGGCTGCTGGGCGGGAGGGGCGGGGTGGGATGCCTCAGCCCATGGCGATGGGAGTGCTGTGCACCCCAGCCCCGTGCCGGACCCCACCCTGAACCCCTCCCTCTCCTGAGGACCCCGGGGCTCAGCTGGGCAGGTGGCAGCGGCTGTGCCAGGGGACAGCCTCCGGCCTCCCGCCGCCCCCCTCGTGGCCGGGCGCGGCGGGCAGGGGTCTGAGAGCGGCGGATGTGACTGGGCCGGGAGGAAGCCTGGTCCCAGGATGTCACAATTTCCTGCGGTGAGCAAGCACTTCTGGGGCGCAGGAGACAGTGGCGGGCGGGGCGCCCCCGGAGCGCCAGCCCTTTAGCTGCCCGGCTCGGCACCCGGCTCCTGCACGCCCTGGATGGGCTGTGCAGGCCCAAGGGTGGGAGTGACGCCCCCTGACCCCTGACCCTCACTCCTGGGCCTGAGGGAGGGGCTGGGAGGGACACGGCCTCAGGAGCCGCCCTCCCCTCCAGGCGGAAACCCGATGTGTGGGTTTCCCCGGGGTCAGAGCGGGGCCATCGCCTTCCCCAACTCCCTCGGTGAACGGAGAAGGAAACTGAGGCGGGGAGGGCCCCGGGGGGGCGGGGGTGCTCACAGTGAGGACTGGGCGCTGCCCCGGGAAGATGGGTACGTGTCTCTCCTAGGCACCTCACTGCTCCCCAGAAAATGGCCCCACCGCCTCTGCTCCCTGCGGCCCAGCCACTTCTCAGAACCCCGGGAACCCAGGCAGCCCCATCTCTCCATCCTGCAGCCTCGGGCTGTGCCTGCCCTTAGGGGGTGCTGGTGCCACAGCACAGCGGGTCCTGGGCCAGGAGTCCCAGCCGGAGGGGCGGGGGGCGGGGGTATGGTTTGGGATGGGAGGGCTGGCTGGAGTCTGGGCTGTGCCGGGCTGGGGAACAGGCCGTCCACCGGGGACTCATCCCGGGACGCCATCCTCCATCCCCAGCCCCGGGCACCGCCGGGCGGGACCCAGGCACCCAGGGGAGCTTCCCGAGGAGCAGGGCCTGACCGCCTGCCACCACGCGTGCCCCTCGCACCTGCTCTCGGGCTGACTGTGTGCCAGGCCGTGCCGCCTGGACCGCGGGCACACTCACGTGTCGGCAGACCTGCGGGTGCTGAGGGAGCCTGTGAGAAGCGAGTGGTTCTGTCTGGTGGTGGCAGGGAAGGCCTCCTGGAGGAAGTGACATTTCACTTTCCTTAAAGCAGTTGGTAGCCCTGGCCGGTGTGGCTCAGTGGATAGAGTGTCAGCCTGTGGACTGAAGGGTCCCAGGCTCCATTCCGGTCAAGGACATGGACCTTGGTTGCAGGCACATCCATCGATGTTGCTAACTCTATCTCTCTCCCTTCCTCTCTGTAAAAAACCAATAAAATATATTATAAAAAAAGAAGAAAAAAGCAGCTGGTAGGCGTGAGCCAGGCAGGAGGCGGAGCCTGGCGGGCCAGGTGCGGGGCGGCAGGTAGGAGGTGGGAGCTGGGGGCCGGCTGTGCCCGGCGGGGTGTGGTCGCTCCGAGTTCCGGAAGGATCCTGCCTGTTGGTGTCCTGACCAGAGTGCGGGCCTGGCAGCCCCCTCACCCCGCCTTCCTCCGCTGCCCGCCTGCCTTCCTGGTGCCCGGGCCCCCGGGCAGCTCCCAGGCCCCTCTCCGCCCGGGGCCCAGGGCCCGGAGGAGGCCGGGCCGGGAGCTGTCCCCAGAGGGGCTCCGAGCGGCATTGCCACAGGCTGCGGCCTGAGGAGCCGCCTGCCCTTGACCTCCCTGCCTGGGCTGCCGGGGCCTGGGCTCGGGATTCTGGTGGAGAAAGGACGCCCGAGTCTGCTGGGGCCTGAGAGAAGCAGGAGCCAGCACCGGTTGAGTGTCGGCCTGCGGACTGGCACGTTCTGCTGCTCTGCCCTATGCCTTGCACCCCTGCCTGTGGTCCCTCCTGAGCAGAGCCCAGAATTGGACGGAGGTGGGGAGTCGGGGACTTCCCAGGCGCTACTGGTCTGGAATGCAAATGAAGGGGGACAGAAATAGACCTTTGAAAAAAAACATTTGTGTTGATTTCAGAGAGGGAGGGAGAGGGGGAGGGAGAGAGAGACATCCATGATGAGAGTCATTGATCACCTGCCTCCTGCACGCCCTGACTTGGGATCGAGCCTGCAACCCGGGCCTGTGCCCTGACCAGGAATCGAACCGTGACCTCTGGGTTCGTAAGTCGATGCTCCACCCCTGAGGCAAGCCGGCGGGCAGACATAGACCTTCCTGCCTTCCCCCTCAGCCGGTTCCGTCTCTGCCCGGGACCTCAGTATCCGGTTAGGTTAGAACCAGTTTCTGGCAGGTCCACCCTGGCACCTGGGTTTCCACGTCCCCTCTGGCTCTCACACACCGTGTGCCCTCCCCGTCTCCTTTCCAGCCCCCCGCCCACCGCCGCCATGGCCTCCGCAGACAAGAATGGCGAGCGCGTCTCCTCGGTGTCCGGCAGCCGCCTGCAGAGCCGGAAGCCGCCCAACCTGTCCATCACCATCCCGCCGCCCGAGGCCGCCGCCCCCGACGAGCACGCCAGCATGCTGCCCCAGGTGAGGGGGCCCCAAGGGACCGCCCACGGGACCCCTCCCCAGCAGCTGCCTGTGTGGCCCCGACAGGCCTGTGCCCCTCGGTGGGCCCTGCACTCAGCGCCCCCCGAGAAATGGGAGCTGCTGCCCCAGGACAGGCGCGCGGTCCCACCGGCCTGGCTGATTCCAGCTCCGCGCCGGCCCTTGGGGGGGAAGGGGCGTGGGCTGTCTGGGGGGACTGGGGTGCAGGGCACGTGTGTCCCAGCCCAGCAGCCTGACCTCCGCGCCTGCTCCTCGAGAGAACGGAATGAATCGGTGTTTCCAGCAGCCGGCCCCCGTCCACAAAGACCCCATTGAACAGGCTGGGCCCCGCGTGGGCGCCCGCAGCCTGGGCACAAAGGGGCTGTGTCGGTGCCGCCCGCTCACCCACGGGTGCCCTCCAGCACGCAGGGCAGGCCGATGCCCGCCGTGGCTGAGGGGGGGCACCGATGGGGTTTCTGGGAAACGTTAGGAACTGGCGATGTTTAGCCCTGGGATGAGAGCCGGGCTCCACACGTGCCCACGCCCACCCTGTGCCGCCCCTGCCCCCTGCAGAGGCCCCGGAACCCCACCTACCTGAAGAGCGTCAGCCTGCAGGAGCCCCGCGGACGCTGGCAGGAGGCGTCCGAGAAGCGCCCCGGCTTCCGCCGCCAGGCCTCGCTGTCCCAGAGCATCCGCAAGTGAGCGCCGGCGAGGACCAGGCCCATCCGCACCCCCCCTCCCCCCCCCCCCGTCCCCTCCAGAGGCCCAGCTGGCCTTAGCGAGTGCCTCTCCCTGCAGGGCGGGCCGGGAGTCGAACACCGTGTTGCAGGGGGGGAGCTGGGGTGCGGGGGCATGTGCCTCGCATAGGCCCGGGTGGATCCGAGGGGCCCAGCCCGGCTCCTCATGCCAGTGCAGCCACGGGGACCGAACCAGGGGCTCAAGGGGGAGCTGACCTGCCCCTGCCGCTGCATACATGTGCCCTGTCACCCCCTGCACACATGCACGGTCGCCTGTCATCACTCCTTACACACATGCCTGTCACCCTCTGCATACACATGGGTGCCATCGCTTCTCCTGTGCACATGTGCATGGTCAGCTCTCATCCCACCCTGCACATGCACATGACCTGTCACCACTCGTCAGCCCTCACACGCGTGCACGGTCAGCTCTTGTCACAGCTGCCTGCACGCGTGTGCCACCGACTCTGACATCGCTCCCCCTGTGCACCCGCGGGCCCCGTCAGCTCTCTCACCCCTCCCTCCACACGTGCGCGCCTCGTCCCCGTGCCCGGAGCCTCACGCCCCTCCGTCCGCAGGGGCACGGCGCAGTGGTTCGGCGTCAGCGGCGACTGGGAGCTGGCGCGGCAGCACTGGCAGCGCCGCAGCCTGCACCACTGCAGCGTGCGCTACGGCCGCCTCAAGGCCTCCTGCCAGCGCGACCTGGAGCTCCCCAGCCAGGACGGGCCCTCCTTCCCGGACACCGAGTCCCCCAGGCCCTGCAAGATGCCCAAGGTGGGCCGCGGCGGGCGCGGGGCGGCGGGCGCGGCGCCGGGGCCCGGCCGCCCGCTCACCGCCTCCCTCCCCTGCAGATCGTGGACCCGCTGGCCCGGGGCCGGGCCTTCCGCCACCCGGACGAGGTGGACCGGCCCCACGCCCCTCACCCGCCGCTGACCCCCGGCGTCCTGTCCCTCGCCTCCTTCACCAGCGTCCGCTCCGGCCACCTGCCCCGCCGGAAGAGGATGTCGGTGGCCCACATGAGTTTTCAAGCTGCCTCTGCCCTCCTCAAGGTGCGGCCGCCCGCCCCTGCCCCCGCTCCCCACGGCAGCCCCCAGGGCCCACCTCGGGCCTCTGTGCCAGGGCAGCGGGTGCCTGGGACCCCTGGGCAGAGGAGGCCCAGTCCTAGCCCCCAATTCCCTCCGGAGCCCTCCGTCCTCCTGGCTTGGGAAGCTGGTTCTGCACCAACGGGCTGGGAAGCAGGAAGTGAAACGTGCAGTCACCCTCATCTCCACGCTCCCTGAGCCCGTTGACGGTGCTGGGCCAGGGGGCCGCAGAGGGCGGTGAGCGGGCTCAGGGCCAGCCCGGTGAGGGCACCGTCCGGGTGGTAGCAGGGGCCTGCCCAGAGAAGGGCTGGTGTCAGGGAAGCACCCGGGCCGAACCTGGAACAATAAGGAAAGTTTGCCAGGAGAGCCAGGCAGGGAACAGCGTTCTCAGCAGAGGGAAAGGCCCGTGCCAGGCCCAGAGGCGGGAGGGGGCGTGGCCTTTGGGGGGCCGCGCGGGGATCCCCGTGGTTTTAGCGACAGTGGCAGCAGATGGGTCAACAAGAGGGCAGGCCTACATGCCCAGCCGAGGAGCCAGGCTCGGGGAGATGGCAGAGGCTCGGGAGTGAAGGGGAGTGAGGGGGGTGGTGGTCAGCTGCCGGGCAGAGGGCAGGAGGTGGCCAGAGAGCAGACAAGCAGCGTGGGGGGGTGACGCATCCGGGCTGTGAGGCCGGAGCCGTGTTCCCGGCCCCGGTGCTCCGGGCAGATGGCACCTCCGGGCATTGTCCCCGGGCTGATGCGGGGCCTCTGCCGCACACAGGGGCGCCCGGTGCTGGACGCTGCCCCGCGGTGCCGGGCGGTCAAGCGCAGCTTCGCCTACCCCAGCTTCCTGGAGGAGGACGCCGTCGACGGGGCGGACACGTTTGACTCCTCGTTTTTTAGTAAGGCAAGCGCAGGGCGCGGGGCAGGGGCAGGGCGGCCTGGCAGCTGGGAGGGTGACCTGGCCCTGACCATCCCCTGCCAGGAGCGCCTGAGGGACCCAACAGCCCACTGCGGGGATGGAGGTGCCACCTTGGGGTGCTCCTAGGTCCCCGTGTTTCTGTCGAGGGAGGACCTGGGGTGGGGCAGGATGTCCCCCAGAAAAGTCACGGCCGAGGCCAGCACATGCACCTCCCACCTCCCTCGCAGCGAGCGGTGGGGCAGGCCTGGGAGCAGGGTGCTCACGCTGCCTCCCCGTGTCCGCGCCCCCCCATCCCCCAGGAAGAAATGAGCTCCATGCCCGACGACGTGTTTGAGTCTCCCCCGCTCTCCGCCAGCTGCTTCCGGGCTGTGCCCCGCTCGGCCTCCCCCGTCTCCCCCGACGGGGTGCCGGTGCCTCTGTGAGTCCTGGGCCTCCCTCCGGCTGGAGGAGGGGTGGCAGGGCGGGAGAGGGCTCCCGGAGCCCAGGGGTCTTGTTGCGGGGGGGGTCCCTAGACCACGGGTGCCTCCGGGCTGTGCCGGGCGGGCACCGGGCTGAGGGCCGCGTCTCGGCAGGAGGGAGTACGGCCGCAGCCCCCCGCCGGCGGCCAAGCGCGGCAGGCGCATCGCCTCCGAGGTGAAGCACTTTGCCTTCGGCCGGCAGAGGCGGCACTACGGCCTGGGTGTGGTGGGCAGCTGGCTGAACCGCCGCTACCGCCCCAGCATCAGCAGCGCGGTGCAGCGGCAGCTGGAGAGCTTCGACAGCCACCGGTGAGCGCCGGGAGCCTGGCGCCTGCGGCCTCTTCTCCGCCCGCCCCCACGCCCCTCACGGCCGCAGTGCCCCCTGAGCGCCAGCCCACAGGCTGCGGCGGAGCCCCACGCCGTGCAGCAGGGAGGGTGGGTGGGTCGGGGGGACCGTTAACGCCCCCGCCCCAGCCCCGAGTGAAGGGCCGGAGGGAGGGGGGCACCTGCAAAGACCTCGGGGGAAGCCAGAGCACGGGGAGGGGCAGTTCTCGCAGAGTGGACTGTTGGCAATGATCCAGTAGAGATTCCATCCCAAATTACAAAACACTAAGAAATGACCAGTGTCCTGAGGAGGAGGGCGGGGCAGGAGGGACAGCGGGGTGCGGTCGGGATGAGCTGCAGTCAGCGGACGGAGGAGAAACGGGAAGCTTCCCGGCCGAGGAGCAGCATGTGCAAAGGCCCTGTGGCTGCGAGAGGAGAGGAGGCCGGGGCGGTGGTAGGCGGAGCAGGGCCTTGCCAGCAGCGGGAGGGGCCGGTGTTGGGCTTTCCCCGGGGCGGCGGGCAGCCGTAGGGTTTGGAGCTGTGGTGACGGGGGAGTGGGCGGCAGCAGGGGGCGCTGACCCCGCCTCTGCCCCAGGCCCTACTTCACCTACTGGCTGACGTTCGTCCACGTCGTCATCACCCTGCTGGTGATCTGCACGTACGGCATCGCGCCTGTGGGCTTCGCCCAGCACGTCACCACCCAGCTGGTGAGTTGGGCTGCAGGAGCGGGGCCCCTCCCAGCCCCCTGAGAGGCTTCAGCATCGCGGGCCATTGAACGCCTCCCACAGCCTCAGCCTGGCCCCGATGGAGGAGGTCCTGGGCCCCGTCCTGGGGGCCGGCCCTGGCTCGGAGCCCCCAGCGCCTCCCCCCCTCCCGCCAGGTGCTCAGGAACAAGGGCGTGTACGAGAGCGTGAAGTACCTGCAGCAGGAGAACTTCTGGATCGGCCCCAGCTCGGTGAGGAGGGCCTGTCTCCCCCGCTGGGTGGGAGGGTCGGCTGGCCTGCACCCGCATCGGGACACGCACCAGAGCGGGCGCTCACTCCCCCGCCCCCCACACCCACAGATTGACCTGATCCACCTGGGGGCCAAGTTCTCGCCCTGCATCCGGAAGGACCGGCAGATCGAGCAGCTGGTGAAGCGGGAGCGGGACCTGGAGCGGGACTCGGGCTGCTGCGTCCAGAACGACCACTCGGGCTGCATCCAGACCCAGCGCAAGGACTGCTCGGTGCGCGGCCGCCGCCCGCCCCTCCCCGTCCCCTGCCCTGGCCGGGGCATCTTCCAGGGCAGCGACCATGGCCCCTCTCCCTCAGCCCTGCCCGTCCTCATGCACCCTGTCCACGGCCCTGCATTCCCCTGTCCACCCTGTCCACCTCCCCATGTGGCCCAGCACAGGAAGGGTGCCAGCCTCCCGCCCCAAGCCAGTGGACGCCCGGTCTGAGGGTGTCACCGGGCGTGGGGTCCTGGGAACAGGAAGAGCCGCTCCTGGGGCCCCCTGACCCCTGCGGTGGCCGCCTGCCCTCCCCAGGAGACTCTGGCCACCTTTGTGAAGTGGCAGGACGACACCGGGCCCCCCCTGGACAAGTCCGACCCGGGCCAGACGCGGACGTCGGGCGCCGTGTGCCGCCAGGACCCCCGGTGAGTCCCGGGCCCCGGCCAGGCTGTCCGGGAAGACGGGCCGAGGGACATGGGTGCACTGTGCCCCCCACAGGGACACTGGGGCGGGTGTGGCTCTCTGGGGGTGCCCCGGCCCCTCACCTGGCCCCCTCTGGCCTCTCCCTCCAGGACCTGCGAGGAGCCGGCCTCCAGTGGTGCCCACATCTGGCCTGATGACATCACCAAGTGGCCGGTGAGTGCCCGGGGCAGAGGGTGGCCTGGGAGGGCCGGGGAGGGGCTCCCGCCACCCACACAGCCCGCCTGGTCGGCGCCCGCAGATCTGCACGGAGCAGGCCCGGAGCAACCTCACGGGCTTCCAGCACATGGACTGCGAGATCCGGGGCCGGCCCTGCTGCATCGGCACCAAGGGCAGGTGAGCCTCCGCCCGCCCCGGGCCCTGGGCCCACGCCCACCTGCGTCCACGCTGGGGCCCTGTGGGGGGAGCAGGACGAAGGGGGCTTCCCCGGGGCCCGGGGCTCCGAGGGGCACTGTCCGCCCACTAGCCCTGCTGGCTTGGCCGGGCGCTGGCACCAGCAAGTGGGCAGGGAACGCGGGCCCTGACACGCCCCTCCTCCAGCTGTGAGATCACCACCCGGGAGTACTGTGAGTTCATGCACGGCTATTTCCATGAGGAGGCGACGCTCTGCTCGCAGGTGAGGTGGGGCCTGGCGGGACCAGTGGGGCCCTAGCTGGTGTGGCTCAGGGGTAGAGCATCAACCTGTGAACCAGGAGGTCACCGTTGGATTCCCAGTCAGGGCACAGGTCCGGGTTTTGGGCTTCATCCCAGTCAAGGGCATGTACCTTGGTTGCAGGCACATCCCCAGTGGGGAGTGTGTAAGAGGCAGCTGATCGATGTTTCTCTCTGATCCATGTTTCTAACTCTCTATTTCTCTCCCTTCCTCTCTGTAAAAATCAATATATATATATATATATATATATATATATATATATATATATATATATAAATAAAAATAAAAAAGGCTGATGTCATTTGCCTCAGCCCCATCTGGCTTTCCAGATGACCCCCTCTTCTCCCCAAAGAGAGAAGCAGTGCACGGCAGCTACTGGAGCTGGCCTCACAGGGCCCTCCCACACCGGGCGCCCAGCCCAGCCAGGCCCCGGCACTGACCCTGTGTCGCCCCCAGGTGCACTGCTTGGACAAGGTGTGCGGGCTGCTGCCCTTTCTCAACCCCGAGGTCCCCGACCAGTTCTACAGGCTCTGGCTGTCCCTGTTCCTCCACGCTGGGTAAGGCTCCAAGATGGCTGCCCCCAGCGCCCTGTGGTGGCCGCCCCCTGGGCTCCCCCCTCAACCCCCCCAGAGGGGCTCCTGGGCCAGGGCGCAGCCCTCCTGCCCCCCCCCCCCTCTGGAAGTGCCTGGCCAGCAGCCGCGGGCAGACCAAGAGGCTAATGCCGGCCCGCCCCCCCCCCCCCAGCCTGGTGCACTGCTTCGTGTCCGTGGTCTTCCAAATGACCATCCTGCGGGACCTGGAGAAGCTGGCCGGCTGGCACCGCATCTCCATCATCTTCATCCTTAGCGGCATCACCGGCAACCTCGCCAGCGCCATCTTCCTCCCGTACCGGGCAGAGGTGGGGACTCGGTCGGTCGGTCGGTCGGTCGGGGCAGGAGGGGGGCGGCCCAGGCCCCTGCCTGGCCGGGCTCAGCAGCGGATGAGCGGCTAAGCTGGAGGCTTATTGGCTGATCCCTTAATCCCGGGCGCGAGGGAGCTTGTTCCTGAGTCACGCTCAGATGGCAGCTCCGGAAGGACCTTCTGGACGCCCTCTCCCTGCTCCTCCCTCTGCTTCGGCTCTGTGACCACTGCCCACCACAGGCCCCCGGTCTGCAGGGAGAGCCACAGGGAGTGGCCAGGCTGTGACCATTCTTAACCCGTAGGAACCATGAGTTTTCTTTTGTTTTTTTTCAAATAGGTTTTGCTTGATTTTTAGAGAGTGAGGAAGGGAGAGGGATAGAGAGATAGAAACATCAGTGATAAGAGAAAAACAACATCGATCGGCTGCCTTCTGCACGCCCCACACTGGGGATCAAGCCCGAAACCCGGGCATGTGCCCTGACCGGGAATCGAACCAGCGACCTCTCGCTTGGTTCATGGGACAGTGCTCAACCAGTGAGCCACACCAGCCCGGCAGGAATGGCAGTTTGTGACCCGTTCGCCCTCAGGCGGCTGCCCTGCCCAGTGGAAGGTGCCCTTTGGCTGAACCAGTGGGAGCAGCCCAGCCTTGGTCCAGCGGCCCCAGCTGTCCCCTGAGCTTCGGGGCCCCACCCTGGGTCGGGCTCCCCCATAGGCGGCCCGGGTGCGGGGCTCCCTGCGCACCTGGCACCTGGGAGTGAGCACCCGCCTCCCCCCCCAGGTGGGCCCGGCGGGGTCGCAGTTCGGCCTGCTGGCCTGCCTCTTTGTGGAGCTGATCCAGAGCTGGCAGCTGCTGGAGCGGCCGTGGCGGGCCTTCCTGCACCTGGCGGCCGTGGTGCTCTTCCTGTTCGTGTGCGGCCTGCTGCCCTGGATCGACAACATCGCCCACATCTTCGGCTTCCTCAGCGGCCTGCTGCTGGCCTTCGCCTTCCTGCCCTACATCACCTTCGGCACCAGCGACAAGTACCGCAAGCGCGCCCTCATCCTGGTGTCGCTGCTGGTCTTCGCCGGGCTATTCGCCTCGCTGGTCGTCTGGCTGTACGTGTACCCCATCCACTGGCCCTGGATCGAGCACCTCACCTGCTTCCCCTTCACCAGCCGCTTCTGCGAGAAGTACGAGCTGGACCAGGTGCTGCACTGACCACCGCCTGGCCGCCCGCGGCTCCGCCCGCAGCTCCATCGGGGCACGGGGCCGAGCCCTGGGCGCAGGCCGAGCCCTGGGCAGGCTGCCTGCCTGCAGAGCACCCACCCACACTCCGGAGACCCACCGCAGGCGCCCAGGCCCTGGTGCCGGATCCGAGACGGTCACACAGGCGGGTTCCCTGAGGGGGGGTGAGGTGCCCTCCCTCGGGTGTTCCCGGCCGGGCTGGGGTACAGCCTTGAGCACCTGCTTCCCTGCAGCCCAGGGCCCGGGCCCCGACTTACCCTGCTGTCGTGACCCCCACCTCCCACCACAGCCTGTGCTGAGAGCTGGGGCCTCTCCCGCTCTGTCTGGGCGTGGCCTTACCGGGGACGTGGCTCTCCTCCCCTCTCTGCCCTGCCAGCCCGTTCCTCAGCGGCTGCAGGGGAGAGGCTTTGGCCGCGGCCTGGGCGGGGGAGCCTGTGCCCCGCCCCCTCACCCCGAGGCGCGGTCTGGTCTGCTCACGGGGAGCCTCTGACAGCAGCAGCCCCCACCACTGGCGGGCGGGCGGGGGCGGGGCCACCCCAGGCCCTGCTCCCAGGATTGCCCGGGGCACAGTAAGGGCATCTGTTACCCTAATTTTTAAAGTAACGCTAAGTTTGTATGGATGATGTCTCAGGTGTGTTAAATGGTATTCTTCAGGGAACGTCTCCTTTCGACACAAGGCCTTGGGAAGAGTGAAAGCTGGAACCTTAATTTGGGGGTGGGAGAGGGTGGGGTCGGCTGGGAGGGAGTCAGGGTCAGAGGCTGGCAGAAAGGGGTCGTGGTAATCCTGTGGGACTTCTGGGGGTTTGGTTGGAACAGAAACCGGGTTGGGGTCCCATGGAGGGCCTCAGTGGGTCCCTTGAAGGGGTTGGAGTTAAATTCTTAGACTCTAAGAATGTAGGGGGGGTGCTTGTAGGGGCAGGAGGCTGGCTGAGGGGCAGGCCTCCCTGGACAGCTCCGTGCATGGTACCTGTGCCTCACCCAACCCTTCCCTGCGTGGGGGAGCCGCCCACGCGGTCACTGTGGGCCGAGGACCCAGGGTCCTGGAGCTGGGAGCGCAGCCCCTGCACCCTCCAGCTCCCCCGCCCCCCGTCCCAGGGCTAAAGGAGAAGGGACCCCCTGGGACCCAGGAGAACAAGGGCCCTCACTGGGCTGTGGAGGACGCCCTGGTCCTGAGCTGCCCGCCTCCTCCTGCAGGACCCATGGGTTCTGGGGCGGGGGAGCTGAGGCGGGTGCTTGTCCCCGCCTGCCAGCCCCCCGGGCACCGTCTGCAGTTCGGGAGACCCCGAGGGTCTCGTGGGGCAGCCTGCAGGACACGTCTCCCATCCAGCTGGGAGAACTGGCCACGTTCTCTCTTTTTTTTAATAGAGGCCCAATGCGTGGAAATTGGTGCAAGAGCAGGCCCTCCCTCCCCGGCTGCCGGCACCCGCTTCCCTCTGGCACCGGGACCCCGGCTTCCCTCCAGCTGCCCGCAGGCCCCAGGCCCCGGGCTGGCTTCCCTCCAGCCCCCAGTTTGGGCAGGAATGACCTCCAGGCTTATTAGCATAGTATCCTTTTATTATTATAGATGGATTTCAGAGAGGGAGAGAATCATTGATTGGCTGCCTCCTGCACACCCCACACGGGATCTGAGCCCACAGCCTGACCGGCAATAGAACAGTGACCTGGTTCATACGTAGGCTCAACCACTGAGCCACACTGGCTGGACGTGGCCTTTCTCTATTTCCATCACCCCCCCCCCACACCTGGGAGCCCCGGTGGAGCTGGGGAGGCCAGGGCAGGGCGCTGGAGGCAGGAGAGAGCCCGCCGCCCCCGCCCGCTCAGCAGCTGTACCGCCGCAGGCAGGCCTGGCCCTGCAGCGGGCACTGCAGCTCGGTGAAGGCCAGCGGGCCCACGGTCACGGCGCAGGGGCCCACGGGGAGGAAGCCGAAGCGCGCATAGAAGGGCACCAGCGGGGCCTCGCACATGAGCGCGGCGCGGCGCACGGCCGGCTGGCCGCCCAGGTGGCACAGGTAGCGCCAGAGCAGCAGCGAGCCGCGGCCCTGCTGGCGGAAGGCGCGGTGCACGGCCAGCACGTGCAGGTGGGCCGTGTGGCCACGGGGCCGGTGCAGCTGCAGCGACTCCTGCGGGGGAGCACGAGGCACGTCACCCTGGCACCCGGCGGGCGCCCCCGGGGGCCTCCGGCCAGGCCTCCCAAGCAGGAGGCCCCCAAAGTGCATACCCACCCCCTCCCGGCAGGCCCTTCGCTAGGGCTCTGGGGACCCCAGCTCAGGCCCTCCTGCCCTGAGGGCACCCACAGCCTGTGCTGTCTGGTTTGGAGGAAGAAGTAGCAGTCTGGGCTCCCGCCCTCGTCCGCCTGAGGGGCCGGCTCCAGGCCGGTGGGGGCCTCTTCCAGAGGTTCCCTGGGGGTGGGCATTGTGGGCCCCCACACACACACACACACCCCCGCTGGAGCACCCTGCCCTCCCCGGAGCACCCGCCCTCACCTGGGTGAGCCTGTCCTCGTCCCACAGCGAGCCGATGATGAAGGCCACCAGGCGGCCCTCCAGGAACCAGCCCAGGGACAGCTCCGGGCACAGGGTCAGGAAGTGCCGGAGCTCGTCCAGGTACAGTGGACACTCGCCCGACACCGAGATGAAGGCTGCGGGGAGGCGAGGGGGCTCTGAGGGCGCCGTGCCACCCCACCGTCCACCCCAGCCCTCCCCACAGGAGCCGGGATTCAGGGCTGCACACGCACAGGAAAGCACACACGGGAACATGCACACACAAATACAGGTGTACACGGGAACACACGGGAACATGCACACGCACGGGAACACATAGGAACACACACACGAGAACATGCACACAGTCTGATGCGCTGACTCCACGGGCCGGGGGGGGGGGGCACTCACCCTCCCGCTCGATCTCGAACATGCCGGCCGCGTCCTGGGGCGTGAGGCAGCGGAACTCGCTGGCGGGGAGCGTGTGGCGCCGCTGGCCTCGGGGGCCTCGGGGGCCTCGGGGGGCTGGGGCGCCCCGGGCGGCAGGCGCAGGGCCACGGGCGGCAGGCGGTGGAGGCTCTGCGTGTGCATCTCGCCGCTGGGCTCTCCCTGGAGACGAAGCGCGGGCACCTGTCGGTCAGCGGCCTGTCGTCCTCCGGGAGGGATGGGCCGGAGTGAGGGTGCGTCTGCCTCTTTGTAGCTGCACCTGGGGTGGGGCCAGCCCGACAGCACATCCTCCCCCTCACCCCCGTACCTGCTGCTTTGGGGATTAAACCCCGGTGCTCTCCCCACCCTTTCCCGGAAGCCGGAAGCCCGCTCAGAGCAGCCCCTCCAAACGGCGATGGCCTCCCCTGGCATCGGAGCCCAGGGGAGCCTGACAGCATTCCCCCAGGGAGGAGGGACACGGGCCTGCACTGGCCACTGCCAATGCAGCTGGGGGTGGCGGGCGGGTTTGTCTTACTGCCCAGGGGGCACTCACAGATGGTGTCGCCTCAGTCCTCAGCCCTAGAGAGCCAAACCCCTAGTCAAGCAGGTCCTGGGTGAGCCCACATGTTCCCGTGGCCTTGGCTGGGCTGTGCACAGGTTGTGGGGGGGAGTCAGGGATGGGGAGAGGCCCCATGGGCAGCATGCCGGGGAGCTGGCTGCTCGCCATTTGTTTCTCCCAGGACCCCCAAGGATGTACAGCTCTTAGAGGAGGCCCCCCTTACAAAGCCCCGTGGTGCCTAGCCCGTGTGGCTCAGTGGATAGAGCCTCGGCCTGCCGACCAAAGGGTCCCAGGTTCGATTCCAGTCCAGGGCACGTACCTCGGTTGCAGGCTCCTCCTGGGCCCGGGCCCTGGTGGGGGTGCACGCAGGAGGCAACCAATCGATGTGTTTCTCTCACATCGACATTTCTCTCTCTGTCACTCTCTCTAAAAATCACTGGGAAAACACCCTCGGGTGAGGATCAACAACAATCAAACGAACCCCCTGGCTTCCAAATCTGCCCTCCGCCTCCGCCTCTTCTCACCGTCTCACAGCCCACACAGGGTCCTCCTGCCCCTGGCGGCTGGGCGCCGGGCGGGGTCCCACTCACCAGGCACAGCCTGGGTCCCCCAGAGCCGACCCCGGTGCGTCCACAGGGGCAGGAACAGGAAACCGGGGCGCTGAGGGGCGGCGCGGGGACAGCGTGGCCCCGCCCCCCGGGCCCCACATGACGTGCTCAGAGGTCTCTAATCTTCCCCCCCCCCCAGTTTCATCTGCGAGAGGGACCAGCCTCCTCTAATCCACGCCCTTCGGCGAGGATTAGCCTGTGTTACCGGAGCCCTGGGGTGAAGACTCTCAGGGAACCTGCTCCCCGAGACCCCCAGTTCCCGCCGGAGCGCTGGGCCAGTGCTTTCCCAGTGGCCGGTCCCCACCTTCATGGCTCTCCTGCTGGTCGACAGACAGGGTCCCCACGTCAGAGTCCACCGGAGCGGAGGGAGGAGACCCTCCATCCAGCCCTGGGGGTGCGGGTGGAGCCCAGGAGCCTGGGGTGCGGGCGGGGCTCCCACTGGGGGCTGTGCGTGTGAATGACCCTTCCTCCCCTACAGCTCACACCTCTCCTGTGATGTTGCACGTACTTCCTGCAGAATCAGGGCCTGGCTTGTCCACTCACCCAGCAATGCTGATCCCCGGCCCACCCATACCAGGAGAGCCTGTTCTCATCCATGATCTGCGATCCGGGAGGAATGGCGATGCCAGCCCTGCCCCGTGCTGCTGGGCCCACAGGGTCCTGACACTGCGGTGACCCCAGAGCAGCCTCGGAGCCCCCACACACCCACACTCATCCCCTTCTCCAGGTCCCTCCGCCCCTCCCCTGGCCACCAGGCGGGTCCCATCCCACAACACACCCCGCAGCCAGCGTGGACCAGAAGACCTCAGGCTCCCAGACCTGGGCTGGGCACCTCCCGCCTCAAGGTCCCAGCAGAGGCCTGGGTCCTGTGCTCCCCTGCGCCCCCTCGTGGCCGGTCACGAGCTGCCAGGTGGTCCTATCTTTCTAGAAGCACATGGAGCCCCGAGAACAAGGCGAGACAGTAGACAGTACACTAAACACAGCCAGACTGCGGGGCAGCAGAGGAGGGCAGGTGAGCACGGCCTGGGGTCGGCTGGAAGATAGAACACGGGCATGAGGAGTGACAGAACTTGTCTCTGGTCCCAGCCCTGGCCAGAGAGAATCAGCAGAAGCATTCCAGAACTCCCAGGCACCCCACCACCACCCGGGTGTTGTCTCTCCCCCGCCCCTAATCGAGTCCACCCGACCAACAGTGGCCTCAGGAGATACGCTGTGGATAAGGCTGCTAGGCTTAGCAAATAAAAATCTGAATTTCAGGAAAACAACTAGTAATTTAAAATATATATTTTTATTGATTTCAGAGAGGAAGGGAGAGGGAGAGAGAGAGAGAGAGAAACATCAGTGATGACAGGAAATCATCGATTGGCTGCCTCTTACACATCCCCCACGAGGGATCCAGCCCAAAACCCCGGCATGTGCCCTTGACCGGAATCGAACCCGGGACCCTTTAGTCTGCAGGCCAATGCTTTTTTTTTTTTTTTTTTTTAAATATATATATATTTTATTGAGTTTTTTTAAAATATATTTTATTGATTTTGTACAGAGAGGAAGGGAGAGAGACAGAGAGCCAGAAACATCGATGAGAGAGAGTCATCGACCAGCTGCCTCTTGCACACCCGCCACCGGGGACATGCCCGCAACCAAGGTACATGCCCTTGACCGGAATCGAACCTGGGACCCTTCAGTCCGCAGGCCGACGCTCTATCCACTGAGCCAAACCGGTTTTATCCATGGAACCAAACCAGTCAGGGCAACTAGTAATTTTTTAAAGTATGCCTGGTGCACTGTTTAGGACGTACTTACCTAAAGCACTGTTTATCCAAAATTCTGATCTCACGCGTGTCTTGTATTTTGTCTGGAAATCAGCTTTGTGAGGTCTGAGGAAGTGGTGGTAGCACAGGCCAGGGGAAGGGCAGTGAGAGAGTCGGGAAGAACCAGGCACCTGGCCTCACGGAGGGGGGAAGGGGGAACACAGGAGGGTCTGTCTGAGCCTCGGGTGGGGCGAGCCCTTGGCCTCCAAACCCCTATAATGAATATCTTGGTGTGAGGCCCTGGCCTTTGCTGTCGCCTGCCCCGCCCTCCTTGCTTCAAACCGGCTGTTTGTTCTCACACCCGACTGCATGTTGGAACCACCTGGCCGCTTCAAAACATTCCAGCACCTGCGTCACCCTCAGGCATCCGATTTCTTCTTTTTTTTTCTTTATTGATTTCAGAGAGGAAGGGAGAGGGAGAGAGAGATGGAAGCATCAATGATGAGAAAGAATAACTGATCGGCTGCCTCCTGCACGTCCCCCACTGGGGATCAAGCCCACACCCCAGGCACATGCCCTTGACCAGAATAAAACCTGGGAACCTTCAGCTCACAAGCCGGCGCTCTATCCATTGAGCCACACCAGCCAAGTTGATCCTCTGATCTCCAAGTTCTGGGGAGGGCACCTGGCACCAGCTGTTGCTAAGGGTGAGATTCCCCAGGAATAGACTTTCTGACTCTCTGTACTACATGGAGACCTTTGTTGGGCGTGTGGTCAGGCCAGTGCCTGGGAGGGCAAGGTCAGCAGCGGTGAAGCTGAGGAGGCGGAGCAGCGGAGCCCTCAGGGCCCCCGGAGGGGCTCTGAGCTGGGGTGGCCCTTCCCCCAGGACCGTCCTCACAGGGGCGGGGCATCTTTTCTCAGCCAATGGCAATCCTTGGGCGGGGGTACAGCTGTGAGCCTTGGCTGCCGGCACTGGCACCTGGGGAAGGAGCCCTCGGACCTGGAGGAGGACGGGGCTGTGCCCCTCGGCACCCACTGCCCATCTCCCCAAAGGCTGCCAACCCCTGGCCAGCAGAGAGCAGAGTGTGTGCAGGTGGCCGGGGGCCCCTCCGCTGCGGAGTCTCCCAGCCGCACGCCGTCCTTCCTGCAGGGGGCGCTCCCTGGCGGCTCCCCGGCGGCTCTCCGCCCTTCCTGCAGGGGGCGCTCCT
Source organism: Pipistrellus kuhlii (assembly GCF_014108245.1). Classification (NCBI taxonomy): domain Eukaryota; kingdom Metazoa; phylum Chordata; class Mammalia; order Chiroptera; family Vespertilionidae; genus Pipistrellus; species Pipistrellus kuhlii. The sequence goes on along the minus strand of NW_023425545.1, from coordinate 1,121,890 downwards.
CGGCGGCGCTCCGCCCTTCCTGCAGGGGGCGCTCCCCGGCGGCGCTCCGCCCTTCCTGCAGGGGGCGCTCCGCGGCGGCGCTCCGCCCTTCCTGCAGGGGGCGCTCCGCGGCGGCGCTCCGCCCTTCCTGCAGGGGGCGCTCCCCGGCGGCGCTCCGCCCTTCCTGCAGGGGGCGCTCCCCGACGGCGCTCCGCCCTTCCTGCAGGGGGCGCTCCCCGACGGCGCTCCGCCCTTCCTGCAGGGGGCGCTCCCCGACGGCGCTCCGCCCTTCCTGCAGGGGGCGCTCCGCGGCGGCTCCCCGACAGCTCTCCGCCCTTCCTGCAGGGGGCGCTCCCTGGCGGCGCTCCGCCCTTCCTGCAGGGGGCGCTCCCCGGCGGCGCTCCAGGCTCATTCTGAAGCCTCCTTCGCTTAGATCGGCTGACTCACTGCAGCGCTGAGGGGGGCCCACCCTAATCTGGGGTTCAATATCGGTCATAGGACAGAAAGATTTCCTCCGGAACCTTCCAGACCTTCAGGCGTGATGTCACAGGCGAGAGGGGCTCGCCACCTTCCGGAGAAAGAAGGCGCCTCTGGCTCCTGAGCCGCTGGGATCACTGTCCGTCCAACAGGAAGGTGTGTGAGCCTCACGTGTGACCTTCCGTTCTCCGGCAGCTGCAGAGAGACGGGAACTTGATCTGCATCGTAGATTTTATTTACCCTGATATGCAAAAAGTATTGTCATTCCAACAAGTAATACATTATGCGTGCACATATAAGTGTACATTTATATACACGCACACTGCACTGAGTCCTCAAAATTCAGTGTGCGGTTGACACGAACAGCACATGTCCATTCAGACCAGCCACACGCCAAGCGCTCAGAGGCCGCTGTGACGGAGGCGAAAGGCCGAGCAGTGGGAGTGCACAGGCGACGTGAGCGTGCGTGTGGGGGTGTGTTCACATCTGGAGGAGACGGGGAGCTGGGAGGTGAGGGGGGACGGAGGTGAGCCGGAGGCCGGACACCGAGGCCCCATGGGAGGTTGGCTTGTTGGTCAATCACTCAACAAATACCTTCTGAGCACCTACATGAGTCAGCGCTGTGCTGGCTGCTGGGATTACAAAGAGGAAGACAGTCCCTGTACTCAAGGTTCACCCCATGGGAGAGACAGGAGTGAAAACCAAAAAAAAATGGTGCCCTAACTGGTTTGGCTCAGTGGATAGAACGTCGGCCTGTGGACTGAAGGGTCCTGGGTTCGATTCCAGTCAAGGGCACATGTCCGGGGTTTGGGCTCAGTCCCCAGTTGGCTGTGTGCCGGAGGCAACTGATCAGTGATTCTCACTCATCATTGATTTTTCTCTCTCTTTCTCCCTCCCCCTTCCTCTCTGACATCAATAGAAATATATATATATATATTTTTTTTATGAATTAGTGTTTTTTTAAAAAATTTTTAAAATTATTATCTTTGTACAATAGAAATATATTTTAATAAATGGTCTTAATAGAGGCCAAGAAACACTGTCCTCAGGTATTACCAGGTCAGTGGGAGGGCAGTGGGGGATGGGGCACTTGGAAGAGGTCATAGGCCCCTGATTCTTGAGCAACTCCCAGCGGGAGGCTCAGGCGAGGCATTTCTCCTGCCAGACACCAGGGGAGGCTGTCCGGAAAAGCTCCCTCCTTCCCCTCCTGGTGCTAAGGCACCCTGGAGCCCCCAAACATGGGCTTCAAGGTGGGAGATCTCGGCCCCCCTGGGTTTGCTGCCACAGGGGGCTGGGCGAGGCCAGCGGGCTGGGTCCCCCAGGGGGCAGTGCGGGGCCGCGCAGTGTGGTCTGGGGCGGTGGCCCAGTGGCGGGTTAAGATAGGGCCAAGGCAGGGCCTGCTTCCCCCAGATCAGTTCCCTGCTGCCAGCTCTGCCACCTCCTGAGCCACGCCAGGCGCAAGGGGCGCGGCCAGGCTGGCTCTGTTTCCGGCAGGCGCATTGGTAAACAAGCGGAATTCTCCCGAGAAGCATCTACAGTCCCCAAGAGGGGCTGGGTGCCGGGGCCAGAGGAAGGGGTGTCTCCATTAGGGAATGAAGGTATTCTTTTTTTTAATCCAACAATTATGAAAATCAAAACTAAGCAGATGCTCCCATCCAGGTGGGTGACCCACTTGCCGGCCCGGCTGCGCAGAGACTATGGCTTGGGGCCCCGAGTCTAAGAAGGAATCCAGCCTCACACCATGTCCAGGTCCAGAGCATCTCGGGGCTGAATGAGGTCACAGAAGGACACCATGCGGTGGGAGAAAGGCACTGAGCCTCTCTCTACAAGAGCTCAGATGTAGCTCAAAATGGGGGCTGGAGGAAGGGCTGAGAGATGGGATGGCAGCTCTGTGGTGTATGGTCAGGGGGTGGGGGGTCACCAAATGGAGGAAAAGAAATCTCAGGCCTCTGGCACCCATCAATATGGCACATAGTTGAGCACAAACACTGTGCCAGGCACTGTACTGGGTATCAGGGTTACACACATTAAATATAACATAATCGCCCGGCTGGTGTGGCTCAGTGGTTGAAGGTTGACTTATGAACCAGGAGGTCATGGTTCAATTTCTGGTCAGGGCACAGGTCTGGCTTGAGGGCCCCATCCCCAGTGTGGGGCGTGCAGGAGGCAGCTGATAAATGACTCTCTCATCACCCATGTTTCTATCTCTCTCTCCCTCTCCCTTCTTCTCTCTGACATCAACAAAAGATATATATATATATATATATATATATATATATATATATATATATATATATATTTAAAAAAAATACAGCCGAAACCGGTTTGGCTCAGTGGATAGAGCGTCGGCCTGCGGACTCAAGGGTCCCAGGTTCGATTCCGGTCAAGGGCATATATTTTGGTCTCAGGCACATCCTTGGTAGGGGGTGTGCAGGAGGCAGCTGGTCTATGTTTCTCTCTCATCGATGTTTCTAGCTCTCTCTCCCTTTCCCTTCCTGTCTGTAAAAAATCAATAAAATATATTTTAAAAAATACAGTAGGATCTACAATCTAGAAAGGGATTTAGTAAGGGAGAAATCAGCATTTGAAATCAAGGACTCTTACCTACAACCCAGCAGGTTCCTGGGGGTGGGGGTGGGGATCAGCACAGGGTGGCATGCTGCTTCACCAAAGGGGGCCCACCCTCCCTCCCTCACAGGCGGACAATCTAAGTGAAGCATTTAGTGTGGTACCTGGCACTAAGTGGCCGCTCAATACATGGAGCTATTATTAGCCATTATTACAAGAAGCTGCAGAATAAGCTCGGCACATCTTCCTCAAGAGCCAATTTTACTCAGCGATTAGGGAGGCAGGACAGTCTTTTTACATTATAACAAGCTCAGGCATAAGCGGATGGAGAACGCAAAACTCACTTGGATTACTTTTATTTTTATTTTTTCCCCCACCGAATATATTTTAATTTAATTTTATTTCTCTTTTCGGATAATCCTCACCTGAGGACATTTTCCCATGAATTTTTAGAGGGAGTGGAAGGGAGGGGGAGAGACAGAGAGAAAAACATCAAAGTGAGAGAGACACATTGGTTGGTTGCCTCCTGCACATGCCCCAACAGGGTAGAGATGGAGCTTGCAACCACGGTATGTGCCCTTGACCAGAATCAAACCCAGGACCTTTCTGTTTTCAGGGGGTGCTCTGTCCACTGAGCCAAACTGGGTAGGGTCTCCCTTGGATTTCTGATATAAAAGATTTCTGGCCCGCCCTGCCCTGCTCTCTTCAGCCTACCTACACACCCCCATTCTCCAGTCAACACAGGAACTGAAAAGCTTGGAGTCAGGAGACCCAGGGTCCATTTGCATCTGCCACTTACTACCTTGTGACCAAAAGTAGTATAATTACTTTTTATATTTTAAAATGGCAATATGAAGCAGACCATAAATATAACAGTTCTCCTGATCTAGAATTTTAGTGTAGGTGGGGGTGGGAGGGTTGAAATATTAAAATAATAGTTAATGCCCTAACCAGTTTGGCTCAGTGGATAGAGAGTCGGCCTGCGGACTGAAGGGTCCCAGGTTCGATTCTGGTCAAGGGCATGTACCTTGGTTGCAGGCACATCCCAGTAGGGGGTGTGCAGGAGGCAGCTGAATCAGTGGTTCTCTCTTATCGATGTTTCTAATTCTCTCCTTCTCCCTTCCTCTCTGTAAAAAAAAAAAATCTTTATTGAGGGAACTGTGTGCCAGGCATTGTTCTGTTTCATTTAATTCTCCCCATCATCAGATGAGACAGATACTGCTATTATCACCTCTATTTTACAGATGAGAACATCAGGGTGAAAAGAAGTTTATCAACTTGCCTACCTTCCTAAGATCAGTAAGTATCAATGACAAAAATGAGAATCTGTGGCTCCCACTCCTATCTGGCTCTCTTACCTATCGCCATGCATAAAAAGCCTCACAAAGCTTTGAACTCATCTCGGTAGACTTATAGGCAAACCGCAGGAATCACTACCGTGTTTCCCTGAAAATAAGACATCCCCCGAAAATAAGACCTACATACAAGTTTCCTTCTGAGTGAAATATAAGGCATCCCCCGAAAATAAGTACCCCCCCCAGGCTAAACATGAGAGATTTGGTCCACTGATTCTGAAAGAAATGGAGTCACAAGAAATTCACCAGGAAATTCAGGAATTGGATTGTTATGATGATGTTCCAGAAGATGACAACATGATTATCATGAATAAATGAGTAAATTCTTTATATTGTAGGATTCACAGTTTGTCTGGTTTGTACCGTATACAGATAATAAATTTCCTTTATTTTCATTTAACAATAAATGTGTACAGTATTCTTCATGGAAAAATAAGACATCCCCTAAAAATAAGACCTAGCGCATCTTTGGGAGCAAAAATTAATATAAGACACTGTCTTATTTCCGGGGAAACAGGGTAATACTTGATCTTTTCTGATCTTTCTCTGGGCCTCTTTCACAAACGTCTAGATCAGTCCCTAAGGAGCCATCACCTTCCACGCTTTGCATAGAATTTCCTAAAACAACATATTTTAGGTACACTCCATACATGCCTATTAAAGCCTTGCTTACACGCTGACGGGAGTCGCTTTTTAACTATTTAATCATGTGTATGCTTTGTCTCCTCAGCTAGATTGTAAACACGCAGAGGGCAGGGACTGTTTTGCCCTTTCCGTGTCCTGGTAGGAGGCTGGAGACGCCCAGGGAGCTCGCTCGCTGCTGTGGACAGCATCCGCCCCACTTCCGCCCCGCCCCGCCCCGCCCCGCCCCTTTCCCTCGGGGCCACGCTACTTCCTCCGCCTCGGCCCCGGCCCCTCCCGCTTCCTCCGCTTTCATCCCCGCCCCTCCCTCGTGGAGTCCTTCCTTCACCCCCGGCTCCCGCGACATCTCCAGCGTCCCCTAGCGACCGGGCGGTAGCTCCTAGCAACCGCATCTCGGCTCCCTGACGGCACGTCGGGCCACGTCAGCGCGCCGTGGCCCCGCCCCCGCGCCGTGGCCACGCCTCCCCGCGTCTGGGCCGCCGCCGCCGCCGCCGCCGCCTCCACCTCCGCCGCCGCCGGAGACTCGCGCAGAGCAGTTATGGCGGATCCCGCAGCGCCCGCGCCTGCAGCCCCGGCTCCCGCCCAGGCCCCGGCCGCGGTTCCTGAGGCGGCCCCGGCCCCGGCCGCAGACACGGCCCCGGCCCCGGCCCCGGCCCCGGCCCGGGCGCCCGCCTCGGACTCGGCCTCCAGGCCGTCCCCGGACTCCGGCCCCGAAGCCGGCTCGCAGCGCCTGCTGTTCTCTCACGACCTGGTGTCGGGCCGTTACCGCGGCTCCGTGCACTTCGGGCTGGTGCGCCTCATCCACGGCGAGGACTCGGACTCGGAGGGCGACGAGGACGGCCGCGGGAGCTCGGGCTGCTCCGAGGCGGGGGGCGCGGGCCACGAGGAGGGCCGGGCCAGCCCGCTGCGCCGCGGCTTCGTGCGCGTCCAGTGGTACCCGGAGGGCGTCAAGCAGCACGTGAAGGAGACCAAGGTGCGCGGCGCGGCGGGGCGGGGGGCACCTGCCTGCAGCCGGGCCCGGGCCTGGGGTCGGGGCCCAGGCGGAGGCCGGGAGGGGAGGCGCTGCCGCCGCGGGCCTGGGCCCAGGTGGGAGGGCGGCCTCGGCGGAGGGGACGCTCCGGTGCCAAGTCATTGCACCAGCCCTGCCCGCCGGGCTCCCCGCGCGAAGGGATCGGAGCCAGGCTGTGGTGCGGTGCGGTGCGGTGCGGGCCTCAAGGTTATGGACGCGGGGCCTCTGCCCGGCCGCCCTGGGGGTGCCCGGGCTCAGAGGCGCGCCGGGCGTGACACCGGTGCGGCGTTCCGCTGGCCCCCGGGAGCCACCCACCGCATTGTGCATCCCGGCCGGGGCGGGAGGGGTGTGGGCATTCCCGGGCAGAGATGCAGGTGAAAACCCCGGGCGACAGAAACCCCCTCCTCCCCCAGAAGTTCACCCCATTGCAGAATGCGTTAGCCTGGTGCGGTGACCTAGCCCCTTTCTGCCTTACCGTGGGGCCTCATTCCCGTGGCTGCGGGAACTTCGTGCGTGGAATCACTGCCGATGGGAGCCTCGGTGCTGGCAGCGCGGGGGAGGGGCTGTGACAGCTGCCCCGATCGATGGCTCCTAAGTGCAGTTGGACTTCTTGGGGGGGAAAGACTAGAGAACCTTGGACGGAGGAGCTCCACCCTTTGGGGACCTGAAGGGTTTTGTGTTGTTTTTTTTTGACCTGAGGCTGTAAGCAGACATCAGACTCCCATTGGGCATTTCGGTGAGGCTGGTGAACATTGCAGTTTTACCAAACCAAGGCTTTATCGTCAGAAACCTGAAACCTTGATTCAAGCTTGGTGTGGTCTTGTTTTCCTGAGTGTGACTTCCTATCAGTGATTCACACACGCAACCCTGTATCTCTCACCCCTTCTCCATGCCCTCCTCCCGGTGTCCTCCCCCTCCCCCACTCCCAGAACACATTTCGGAGCGAGAAGCAGGACCAGGCTGTCGGAGCTGCCTGGGACTGAGAGGTCCGAGCTGGGGAGGGGGCGGGCACGTCAGACGTGAATCTGGGTTTCTCACATGCCCGCAGACAGCGGGCAGGACTGGAGCTTGGTGCCACATGGCAGAGGGGGTCTGTGGCGAGGGTTTGGGCAGAAAGAGCCTGGATCCAGTTCCCAGCGGCAGAAGTGCCCGCTGGTGCCCGCAGGGTCTTTTCCCGCCCTCCCGGTGCGCACGCACCAGAGACACACACATCCACACGCAGGACGCAGGGCTCGCTGCCCTCAGAGAAATGCAAACCAGGGAAGAGGGTGAGTCCCTGTAAACGGCTCCGGAAGGTCCTTGTTTTGGCAGCAGCGCACTTGTTAAGAAGGACCACCAGTGTTGTCTTGTCGGGGAGCGGTTTTTGCTCAGGGTACTGTTGGTGCGCTGTCTTACCAGCAGATGGTTGCCAGGATCTTTCCAGGGGCTTAAAAATATATTTTTTTCCCTAACCATCTTCTCTAGAGGTTCGGGACCCCGGAATGCTCCTAGAGACGGGGTTCGGGGAGCAGGCCCGCTCCCTACCTGGAGCTGCCACGCTCATCGGCTCCTGAACAACTTGCCTTTGGTGGTTCATTTGTTTACAGTTATGTTCCCTCTGCCTCTCCCCCACCGTGTGTAGCTGTACAAAATGTGACTTAAAATACCAGTTCTGGAACTAAACAGAAAATGCCTGGAGGCCATTGGACTCATGTTGACTGTGCTGTGTTGGTTGACATTTTTTGCAGCTCCGGTGGCAGTGTTTCTGTGGCTTCTGGGCTTAGCAGAAGCCACGGGCGGAGGAATTCTGGGAAGCGGAGGCACGGGTGGCAGGCCCAGCCCTTCCTTTAGGACGTGGGGATAGGTTTGTGTGGGAAGGACATTCATTCTTGCTAGGTAAGCTCTGGTACCACAGCCGCATATGGCCCGGGTGAGCTGGATGTGGCTCCTGTTTTGCTTCTGGCTACGGACGAGGGTGGTAGGTGGGTCTTTGCTGGGAGACTGTGGTTTAGGAAGTTTCCTTCACACCTCCCACGCCTTGTAAATCCATCGAGGTGGATTTATAATTTAGATTCTGTTGTCTCCCACATCACTAATGTGGCTATGAGAGTTGGGAACCCAGTTATTGGTAGAATAATGTAGTGACAGTCTTAGAAAGCATTTCTTTTTAAAATTTTCACCTATTGGAATTTGTGTGTACGTGATATGTTTTTATCGATTTGAGAGAAGGAGAGCGAGAGCGAGGGCAGAACATCTATCAGCTGCCTCCTGCATGCACCCCGACAGGGACTGAGCCCACAACCTGGGCATGAGCCCTGACCAGGGATTGAACTGGTGATCTTTTGGTACACAGGGTGACCTCAGCCAGCTGAGCCGCAGCAGCCAGGGCATCTACTGGAACTTTTAAAATAACGTCCTTTTAACATGGAGTAGTAGGCTGGGAGCATTTCTGTACTTTGTTTTGTTTTGTCAGTCCTCACCTGAGGATATTTTTCCATTGATTTTTAGGGAGAGTGGGAGAGAGAGGGAAAGAGAGAGAAAAACATGGATGTGAGAGAAACACATCGGTTGGTTGCCTCCTGCACAGCCCTGACCAAGGTAGGTGTGGTGCCCTTGATCGGAACTGAACCTGGGACCTTTTGGTCTGCAGGCCAACGCTCTAGCCACTGAGCCAATCTGGCTAGGGCCCTTTTTGTTGTCTTCATGTTAATTTGATGGGCAATGAATAAAGGCTTAATATTACTCTCTATTGACTTTTAACTTTTTTATATATTTTTTTATTGATTTTTTTTTACAGAGAGAAAGAGAGAGGGATAGAGAGTTAGAAACATCGATGAGAGAGAATCATCAGTCGGCTGCCTCTTGCACACCCCCTACTGGGGATGTGCCCGCAACCAACGTACATGCTCCTGATCGGAATCGAACCTGGGACCTTTCAGTCTGCAGGCCAACACTATCCACTTAGCTAAACCAGTTTTGGCTATTTTTTTTTTTTTTTTTTTTTTTTTGATGAGCAAATTTCAAAAAGAGAGGCGAAGCGGCTGGCTCATGAGTCCTCCCCCCTCCTGGCCACTTCCATAAATGTAATCAACAGAAATAAAAGACGTCGCATTGCCTTAAAACTGCGGAACTTACTATTTAGTTCCTGGGGTTCCAGCAGCCCAGGGTAAGCCGTGGAGGGCTTCCTCTCTCTCCTGACCGCTAGGTGTGATAGCGGATTTATCCACTGGACACTTTGCCGTTTGGCCACCGATCTCCTTGCCGGGACTTGCTCCTCCCCACCGATGGTGATTTCTTCAGTGAAGTTTCTGATCGAAGCCGAATGCCTGCAGCCTCCTGGCCTCCTTGAGCCCGGGCCGGCCTCGTGGTCTCTGGCCTCACCTGCCATGGTTGGGCCCGCCCTGTGAGGAACACAGCTGTGCTTCCGTCCGGGCTCGGGTGTCCCGTTCACGCGGTGGCTCTCCCCCTCTGTGTGCTCTCTGGCTTTCAGTTGCCATAACACTTAGGGTCTCAGCTGGCTTGAGATTTAATGTCTGTAAATTAGAGCCGTGGCTGTAATCGCCCTGCTGTGTGTGTGTGTGTGTGTGTGTGTGTGTGTGTGTGTGTAAAACATCGCTGATGACAGGCCCCTCGGGAATTGGCTTTTCGCTTTATTTTTGGCTCCTCCTCAGGCCGGCATCCCCTGGGGAAAGCTATTTAGGTGCAGCATCGTAGGCTGTGAGGCCTGCTGGCCCCATCTGCCCAGGTGCCGGACCCATTAGGAGCGATTGCTCTAATGAACTAATAGGAAGAAGTTATGTAAGGTTACCCCAGCCGCGGGGCTAATGCAGCTCATTGCATGCTATTCAGATGGGATCCCAGCGCTTATAGGCTCAGAGTGCCCTGTGACTTCATTCCTGCTCCTTTGGTTTCCCCTCTGGCTCCTGGGACGCATGCCTTCCTGGTCCCCTGTGTAGCTTGTCGCCCGACTCAAGGGCACTTCCATCCGATGAGGGACGGGTGTTTGTGTCCTGTGATTGGAAGTCAAAACCCTCGGGTGCTCTTCCTGGCTGTCACCTACTCGGAATGACCTTGGCTTACTCACTGCTTCCTTTTCTCTGCTGTAAAACACGAGATTTTCTAGCCCTGTGAGGGAGCCTGTGCAGGTGGAAGAACCCGAAGTGTGGGTGGGTGGGGCCTGGGCAGCCACTTGGCTGTTAGCAGCCAGCATCCTGACGTCCATCAACCAGAACCAGCCCCGCCCTCAGGAGATCACTTCCGGGTGTCACAGGGCGGTGCCTCACCAAAGAGGCGTCAGTCCTCATCGGTGTGGTGTTGCTTGTGAGCTGGTGGATTTCAGATTTGAGTTCTTCATTGCGCGTCTTCTGTAAATGGCCACGAGCTTCCCTCCTGTTACCTTATAGGAAGGTCAGTCATGCACATTTAAAGTAACCCCTGCTAACGCTCCCGCCTCCAGGAGGGGAGGGGACACACCTGAGTGTGTGTGTTTCCCAGCTCCTGGAAGGCATCCTCTGAAATTCCTGAATGACAGTGACGAGATTGTGAATTATAAGGGCGGTATAGTATTGCTTTTGTATTGTAAGAAAATAATGACAGACAGACATATAGTGTGCCAGGTGCTCAAGTGCTTATGTGTATTACTCCATACCCACGACAGCCTGGGAATTCGGTCCTCTTCTCCTGTTTCTGAGGAGGGATGAGGACCAGAGAGGTTAAGTAACTTCTCCAATGTCACACTGCCAATGAGTGGAGTAACCTGAAAACATATGGAAGTAAAGATAGTGTTCCCTCACCTGACAGTGCTTAAGTTGAGGATTTATAGATATTTACAGCATCTAAATACCCTGATCTAACCTGAGGCACAAGCCCTGTGGCTGGCATGACTCATCCAGGCTTTTCACACTCAAATCCTGGTGGGGGAGGGTGACCTCAGGTGAGGAGAGAGAAGGAGGGGGTTGGGAGGAGGAAGGTGGACCAGTGCGGGGAGAGGGAGGATCATGGCTGCGCAGCAGTAAGGGAGAAACGCCGTATTTGCACGTGTGCTGGGCTGCTTTCTCTCTCTCTCTCTCTCTCTCTCTCTCTCTCTCTCTCTCTCTCTCTCTTTTAATATATTTTATTGATTTTCCACAGAGAGGAAGAGAGAGGGATAGAGAGCTAGAAACGTCGATGAGAGAGAAACTTACTGGGGATGTGCCCGCAACCAATGTACATGCCCTTGACCGGAATCAAACCTGGGACCTTTCAGTCCGCAGACCGACGCTCTATCCACTGAGCCACACCGGTCTCTGTTGGGCTGCTTTCTGTTCTGGTTTTCATTCCCTGGCCCCTCAGCCATTTTCAAAATACCTGTCAAAGAGTTCATTTTATTTCTGCAAGTGCCCTAGTTGTCGAATGAGTGCACCTCTGTGAGTCTGATTCATTGCAACACTGGTTTGTCCCCACCTCCACCTCCCGGAGCAAAGCCAGTCGGGGAAGCGGCACTTACTCTGCTGTCTGGGAAGTGGCCAGTGTTGGGAAACCCGCCTTGCTCCCTGCCTCCAGCCACTCCGGGCCTCTGGCGCTGCTGTCACCTCCGCTGGGACTGCTGAGTCATGAGACAGGTTCCGAAGGACGCCTGGAGAGGCCGCGTCCTGCTCAGGGCCAGCTCCTTCCCCGCAGTGGCCTTGAGCTTGACTGTGCGCGCGCTCCACCGAGTTCGCTTTAGGACAGGAAAGGCCTTTTTGTGCCCTCCATCCCCGCTTCACTGGGATCCCTGCTTTTCTCTCATCTTCCTGTTCCATCGCGAGGAACTTCCCTCCCTTCTTACTCCTTTATTTCACCCGCGGGCCTCAGGGACCAGTGCCCTCTGGGCCGCGGTTAGAGCGGAGCCATGCGGTGTCAGCTGCCCCGTGGTCCCCTTAGAGTTGGATTCAGGGCAAATTGTGTGATGGGTGCGTTCTCTTAAAGAGCCATCCTGTAGTGTTGGCCCGGGAGAACGTTTCTGTGCGCCCGTTCTGACGGGTAGCAGCTTCCCGAGCTTCATCCCAGAGCTGGGCCTGGTTCTGGGCGGGGCTGGGAGGGCGCCAGTTCACGTGGATGCTCCAAGGCGGGCCCTGCGTGGGTAAGTGCCCTCTCTGCGCACAGGATGCTGTGCTGATATTTACTCCGATTTGCTCTTTTAACTGTAGCTCCTCCTCGAGGCTCTGCTGGCCAAGTGCCGGGAAGGTCATGGTTTTAATGCCGCCGCGTCCACATCGGCAGCTTCCTGAGCGGGGACGCACATTGTTTCTGACATTTTCGCCAGCCTCGGGGCTCCGTTAGGGACCACCTGAGCCGTGGTTAGACTCAGGGAGGAGCAAAATGCTTGCCGGAATGAGTAGCTCAGAATAACAGGAATCATGGCCTCTGGGTTTGCCGGCCCCCAGGCTGTGTGCCCTGCCCGGTCCGCAGCTGGCTCTGCGGGGAGGGTATCCCACCCTCAGTCCTTCCACCAGGCGGGCTGTGCCTCCACCAGGCGGGCTGTGCCTCCACCAGGCGGGCTGTGCCGAGTGGGTCTGCGGTCCGCTTTACCGCGGGTGTTCGGCGTTCTTTTGAAGCAGGATTGTGAAGTGCATGTTTTTGTGACTTAAACATGGAGACAAATGCTATTCTACTGTTCAGAAGTATTCAGTGAGGCAGAAGGTACTGGAATGAATGTCCTTTTTGGGTTAAATCTTGCTGAATATTTGGTTGTGGGGTTTTTGTTTGTTTGCATATTGCAAGAGACTTCTGTAGCTCAGTCAAAGGATGCAGACACTAACCAGGTCACCCTTGGCTTAATGAATAGCATAGCTGTAGACGGAGAGATGCATTTAACTATGACAGTTAATACAATAGTTTTGATCTGAGATACTGAGTAGTGCTAAAACAGGAGGAGGGGCCGAAACCGGTTTGGCTCAGTGGTAGAGTGTCGGCCTGCGGACTCAAGGGTCCCAGGTTCGAATCTGGTCAAGGGCATGTACATTGACCGGTAGGGGGTGTGCAGGAGGCAGCTGGTTGATGTTTCTCTCTCATCAACGTTTCTAGCTCTCTCTCTCCCTTCCTCTCTGTAAAATATCAATAAAATATATTTTAAAAAAATTCTTTAAAACAGGGGGAGGGGCAGTCGGGCCTGCCCGGCAGTAGAGTTGAGACCCGCTACTGGCAGGAGCAGCCTCAGGCTGGGGAAGGAGCCTCTCGGTTTGCACCCTGCAGGGAGCGCTCCTTTCCTGCGTCCGAGCTCTCCGGTCCCAGCCTTTCTGAGGGAGGAGGGCTGGCCAGGGCTGCACTTGTCCCCCCCCCCCCCCCCCCCGTGTGGATGGGAAGGACCTCGGGCACATCTGTGTCCTTCGTGTGGCCCCGGGAGCATCGGGACCTGCCGTGCTGAGAGCCCGCTTGTGCTCCGGCGGGTAATTACTTAAGGGAGTGAGGGCCCTGCCGGTGGTGATGTCATCTTCAAGCCGGAGAAGAGAGAGCATCTTTCCCGCCCCCCCCCCCCCCCCCCCCGGCGTGCTTGGTGGGAAGGAGGGCCCAGCACCTGCTGGTGGGGACGTGTCTGCCTCCATGTCCTCGTGACCCGCACGCCCCGCCGGCTCTCCGCCTCCGGCTCAGACGGCTCCCGAAGGTCAGGGAGACCGGGCCCATTGCCGGGGCTGCGGCCGCTCCCGTTTCTGCCCCTTGGCCCATCAGCCTCATTGATACGGCTGGTCCTCTTATTCCGGTGGTTCCACTTACTGGCCTGGATTTTCCTCTTTCCTTTTTCTCACCTCTCAGACACTTCCAGAGGCAGAGCTCCCCTCCCTCCCTCCCCTCTCCCCTCTCCTCACCGGCTGCTCCTGTGGCCCTGCACCTGCATGTGGACGGGCCTGGCCCTCCTCCGCTGCCCTCCACCCACCGCGCTTCTAGAGACTCCCCTGGCCTCTGGAACCCAGGCTTGGGGCGCCCCTGAGGAGTGCAGTGGCTCTCACTCTTAGACAGTTTCTCCTTCTACTTTATTGGGAGAAATTTCCAAACGGAGAGAAAAGGTAAAGATCGGCGGTGATTGCCGATCACTGGCCATCAAGAGCCCGCAGCTGGCCTGCTGCTGCATTAGCTCGGTCCGCGGGGTTCGGTCCGTGCGGGGGCGTGAGTGCGGGGCGCGTGCGTGCGGGGCGCGCTCGAGTGCGGGGGTGGGGCGCGCGCGAGTGCGAGGGGGGGCGCGAGTGCGTTCTCTCCTGGCGCAGGAGCTGGAGGGGTGCCGGCACTCACCTCTGCTCACTGTTTGCCGCCATTTATAATGGGCCCCCTGGCCCCAGGTTACATTTTCCTCTTTAAAAAAAAATAATAATAAAATAAAATAAAAATATATATATATATATTATTGATTTTGTACAGAGAGGAAGGGAGAGATAGAGAGATAGAGAGAAACATTGATGAGAGTCATCGATCATCTGCCTCTTGCACACCCCCTACTGGGGATATGCTCGCAACCAAGGTACATGCCCTTGACCGGAATCGAACCCGGGACCTTTCAGTCCCCAAGCCGACGCTCTATATTGAGCCAAATCGGTTTCGGCTACATTTTCCTCTTAAAAAAGATCTGCCCTCCCTGGGTGGCTAGGCGACACTGGTTGGAGCGTTGCCCCAAACACCAAGGATTGTGGGTTAGATGCCTGTCAGGGCACATGGTGGGAGGCAGCCGATCAGTGTTTCTCTCTCACATCGATGTTTCTCTCTCCCTCCCCTCTCTTTAGAAACAATAAAAATAGTATCCTGGAGGGAGGATTAAAGGGAAATTAAAAAATATTTTCATTGTGGTAAAATACACGTAACACAAATATACCTCATTAAATACCTTCATAATGTTGTGCAACCATCACCACCCCCACCGCCACGACTTTCTGTCCGGTCAAACTGAAACTCGTACCGCGGAACAGTAACCACCTCTCCCGCCCCCTTCACTCCAGCCCTGCAGCCACCTCTGTTAGTGTGTCTGTGGTTTTATTAAGTGGAATTGTACAGTGTTTGTCTTTTTATTACAGCTCATTTCATGCAATGTCCTCACGCTTGGTCCATGTTACAGCTTGTGTCAGAATGTCCTTCCTCTTTAAGGCTGAGGAATATCTGTGGGGTGTATATGCTATTCTTTACTTCTCCGTTCACCTGTCGTTGCATACTTGGGTTGCTTCCATGTTCTAGTTATTGTGCATAGTGCTATTATGAACCATGGATAAACAAATATTTCCTTAAGATCTTGTCATGTCCCTAACTGGTTTGGCTCAGTGGATAGAGCCTTGGCTTGGGGACTAAAGGGTCCCGGGTTCGATTCCAGTTGAGGGCCAGTGCTTGGGTTTCGGAGTGTGCAGGAGGCAGCCGATCATTGATTCTCTCTCATCATTGATGTTTCTATTTCTCTCTCCCTTTCCCTTCCTCTCTGAAATCAATAAAAATATTTTAGAAAAAGATCTTATCATGGATGCTTTTGCATATATATCCAGAAGTGCAGTTGCTGAATCATGTGATCAGTCTATTTCTGTTGTTGTTGTTGTTGTTTTTTTTTAGAACTGCCACGCTGTTTTCCACAGCAGCTGTACCATTTACATTCCCACCAACAGTGCACAGGGTTCTATTTTGTCCATATCCTCGTCGTCGACATTTGTTATTTTCTGTTTTTTGATAGTAGTGATCTAATGGGTGTGAGGTGTGTCTCATTGTAGTTTTGATTTGCATTTCCCCAATAATCAGTGATGTTGGACATCTTTTCATGTGCTTGTTGGTCACTTGTATAGCTTCGGAGAAATGCCTATTGAAGTGCTTCCCCCATTATTTAACTAAGTTGCTTGGTTTTTTGATAGTTGAGTTTTAGGAATTCTCTACATATTCTGGGCATTAGTCATTTATTAGATAATTGATTCATAAATGTTTTCTCCTATTCTATGGTATCCCTTATATTCTATTAATAGTGTCTTTTTAAAAAAAATATATTTTATTGATTTTGTACAGAGAGGAAGGGAGAGAGATAGCGAGTTAGAAACATCGATGAGAGAGAGTCATCGATCAGCTGCCTCTTGCACAACCCCTGCTGGGGATGTGCCCACAACCAAGGTACATGCCCCCGACCGGAATCGAACCCGGGGCCCTTCAGTCCCCAAGCTGACGCTCTATCCACTGAGCCAAACCGGTTTCAGCAATAGTGTCTTTAAAAAAAAAAAAAAGTCTTTATTGATTTTAGAAAGGGAAAGAAATAGAAACATCAATTATGAGACCCACTGACTGGCTGCCTCCTGCTCACCCCCTACTGGGGGTTGAGCCCTAAACCCTGGCATGTGCCTTGACCAGGAATTGAACCAGTGACCTCTTGGTTCATGGGTCGATGCTCAGCCACTGAGCCATTCCAGTTGGGCTGATAGTATCTTTTGATACATAATATTTAAAAATTTTCATGAAGTCTGAAAGCCTATTTTTTTGCTTTTGATGTGTGCCAGTTCAGCGGGCTGTTCCCTGCCTCTCACACCTGCACTCAGACAGCACCCTCGCGCTCTCTCCTGGTTGGGAGCTTCTTGGGAAACAAAGCTCTCTCTCTGTAAAAGCTTTTGTTCCGTGTCGCTCACGTGTAGAGTCGTGGAAGCGTTTCCGTGAGTGGCCGGTTCCTCCTGCTTGGCCTACACAGTCTTCTCAGCCTTTCCCGGCGCTCATGCTCTGTGCTGGAGCAGAGGGCCCCTTGCCAGCTGCCATGTCCCCCTCACCGGAGGTTGGCCTGGAATTTACTGCCCACACCGGGCTCTTTGGAGAGCCCTTTGCTTAATCACCCAGCACTGGGGCATGCGGGCATCCTGGTGCTAGAAGAGCAGATTAATCAGACCCACCATATTGCACTTTGCTGGGTTAGCACCTTCCCTCCCCAAGCTCGTCAGGCGGAGCGCGGGCCCCGCGGCGAGGCTGGAGGAGGCAGGCGTGTCCCTCGTGGTGGAACGCAGTTGGCCCCGGAGTGGAAAGCCGGCCGAAATGGAGACTCGCCCTGGCCCGGCCCCCCAGGCTGGGGCTGGAATGCCGCTAAGGAAAGCCTCCCGCTCACCACCCCGCTCTCCGCCGGGCCCTTGGTGTGACTCTGAGCGGCCTGAGGAGAGCACCGGTTTCACTGCAGGAGCCACCAGAGTTCAGCGGGTTCTGGTGTAACCCCCAGACCTGGCGGGAGCCCCTCTCTGAGCCTCAGTTCTCGGAGGGCTGGCTGTGTGCGCAGCAGCTGTTGGGTCTCCGCTGAGAGCAGTTAGCGCGCGGACCTGCACGTGTGAGCTTCTGAGGCCCGCACCTCCCGTGGGAGCGGCCGACTGCCTCCTCGGTGCTGGCACCGCTGAGCTCGGAGCAGCCGGATGAGGGGTGCCGGCTGTGTCTGGGCGCAGGGAGGGGGCGGGGCGGTTGGTTGACCCCCTTCTGTTAGTCAGGGAACTGAGGCCCCAGCGGCTCAGCGATTGAGCTTAGGATTGATGGGAGCCACAGATGGTCGAAGACACTAAGACAAAGGGAAGAAAAGCCACCACCTGATTTCTGAGCAGTCGAGGCTGTTAGCAGTGCTGATTTTCGTTTCTGGTGACTCTGTTACACTGGAGACAGGTTCTGGTGTTCAGCTTGAGAAGTAAAATCTGATTTACACTGTGATTCAGGACAGACAGCTAAGAAAACCCCCTCCTCGGAACCTGGGGTCCAGGCAGTCATTAATTGCAGCTGAACCCGAGTCGCCTTAAAAAAAGAAGCAAAACAGCTTTACTAAGGTATTACTCACACCGTAACATTCACCCTTTCCAAGTACAAAGTGGTTTCAGTGTGTTCACAGATTTGTGCAGCCACCATCCCTGTCTAGAGTTAGAACATATCATCACCCCCAAACAAACCTCAGCCCATTACAGTCACCCCGCCTTTCCCCCTCCTCCAGCCCCTGGCACCACCAGGGTTGCTGACCTGGACTTTTTGTGTGACTGGAGACACGTACTGTGGGCTGTGGTGCTGGCTTCCTTCACCAGACGCTTTCCCTGTCCGTCCTCAGGCCTTCTCGTGGCCAGGTGGTGAGCGTTCTGTGGCCTGGAGATGCCACATTTTGTGAATCCTTCCACGAGGTGCTGGGCGCAGGTTGGCTTCCCCCGGGGCTGTTTGAATAAGGCTGCTCTGAGCGGTCTGCGTGTACACCTGCACTGCCCGCTCTCCTGGGCGCTGCTCCCAGGAGTGGGCTTGCCAGGTAACATGGCAGCTCTGTGTTAACCTTTCAAGCACCTGCCAGACTTTTCCAGAAAAGTCATTCCTGCCAGCAGGGCGCGGGCTTCGTTTCTCCACCCTGCCGCCCTGCCTGTTGCGGGCCTTTGGATTGTAGCTGACCCGGCGGGCGTGAGGGCATCTCCTGTGTGTGGGGTGCGCTGTCCGGTGGCCAGTGAGGCCCCGCCGCTTGTTCCTGGGCTCAGTAGCCATTTATGTATCTTCTTCGAGAAGTGGCTGTTCGGGTAAGCCAGGTCAGACCCTCTGTTTGGCCTGGCTTATTGTCGGCTTGCCTCGGAGGCCCTGCCCCTGGGCCTTCTCTGTCCTTCAGAGCCGGCAGGTGAGCGCCACCTCCCGGGGGGGTGCCCAGGCTGTCACTGGGGCGGTGCCAGGCATCTTGCTTTATGTTGGGATGTAACCTCCTTCCATTTAATATGCTTTAGGCTTCACATTAACCCTCTCCAGGAGCCAGGCTCCAGTTGTCACCCTGGCATGGAAAGGGGCACCATAGGTCTATGGGACAGCGGGCGGGCAGCTTTCACAGTTACCAGTCATGTGTTCCGGAGGCCGCCGGCCGCCATGTCAGTGTTCAGAGGCAGAGCCATCCGCCGTTTCCTTCTCAGAGCCGGACGGGGCCTTTCTGCAGCAGACGGTGAAGTGCTCGGTGAGCAGCACGAGTGCTCTTTGGGAGCAGCGTGTCTGGATCCGTTCGGCGGGTCTGGCGGGTCTGGTGGGTCTGGGACGTGGCTCGGTGAGGGCGGGGAGAGGCTCCTGTGTGTGCCGGGCAGCGGCCTGAGCTGAGCATCCCGGCCACCGGGCTGCACAGACTCCATCGTCAGCGGGTCTGTCTGCGAGCTGCACAGGCGCTGCTATTTGTGTTGTGTGACTTCAGTTTAGCATTTAAGAATCTGATTTAACTCTGGAAGTGTGTAAAGTGTTGCTCACCCACGCCTGCCTCATGACACGAGCCCAGCCCAGCCTTGGCCTGGACTGTTCCTGCCGTCGTGGCTCCACCAACAGCAGCCGGTGGGATTTTGTGTGCCTTGGACACTGGAGAGCAGAGCCATTTGCAGGAGCAGAGGGGGAGCCCTTGCCGAGGATCGCGGCGTTCCTGTGGAGCGGTGCTCCCCCCCAGCTCAGAACAGCAGCTCTGGGAGAGCCTGGAGCGAAGGAGCTCAACGGCGGAACTCAGCACTCTGAGCCCTGAGTTTGTGATTTCTGGTCCTGTTGGCTTACTGTCCTCTCCGTCTTCATATGCGCCCCATGGCTGTGCGTGCAGCGTTAGCTGAGACCGCGCTGGCGTCCTCAGGGAAACAGGCAGATGAGCACATCACTTCCTCCACCTCCTCCAGAGACTCCGCCGAAGCCACAGTACCCATTTGTCTGAAAGTGTGAAGCCAGAGGACAAGAATGGGAGAGAAGGCAATCATGGGCAAAAGATTTCAAGTTTGGGAAGATGGGGAGTGAGCGGAGACTGCGCAGAGCGGAGCAGAGAGACCTCGGGGACGGAGGCTCCTACTGCCTGCTGCCCACGCGGCAGTGAGGTTTGGGCCTAAAGACAAGGAGCAGGTGAGTGTCTGCACAGAGATTAAGCTCCCGCTGCCTCTTCATTCCTGCAAACCAGAGAGTGCCCTCCCCTCTGCCCAGATGGAGCGGAGGTTTACGCTCTGAGAAACGGACCGGGACTCCGGATTGAAGTGCCGCAGGCAGAGGGCACGGCAACTGGAAGAGGGATTCTGAGCTCTGAAAGGGTCCCAGCCAGTCCCGCCCGCTCCCAGCGAGCTGCGACCCGGAGTGAGGTGGGCTGGAGGAGCCCTCTGGGGAAGGGAAGTGTCGGGGACAGACCTGCAGCCGCTGGCGTTGGCAGCCCCTCAAACAGCAGAAGCCGGTGCAGTCCACAGCCCAAAGCCTCTGTGTTCACAAGCCGCTGTCAGCTTTTGGCTGCCATTTTTACCTTTGTATTTTGAAATAATTATAGATTCGCAGGGAGCTGCAAAAATGGTGTGGAGTTGTCCCCTGTGCCCTTCATCCAGTTTTCCCCGTGGGTACATCTTACATAACCACCAAGAGCGTCAGAACCGGGGGCATGGCATTGGTGCACACATGTGTGCAGTTCTGTGCCATTTTATTACATGTAGTTTCATGTGAGCGCCGTAGCAACCAAGATACAGAGCTGTCCCAGCACCACAAAGATACCTATCCCCTCTATGAGGTAGGAATGGACAGCCAGGGATCATGGAATGTAAGCAGGAAACTCGCAACATGAATGAAGGACAGAGGCCAGACCAGCATCACAGGAAACAAAGTATTGATGCTGCAGACAGAACAAGCTCTCAAACAAGAAGTGAATGTCCTCAGAGAAATGAGCCAATATTCGGTCAATGGAATAAAACAAATGCTCTAAAAATCAGGACAAGAAAGAATTATTGGACAGTAACAGTTTTAGGGGAGGTGGTTGGTTGACAACCCCCGAAATAGAATAAAAATTTCTGACATCTAGGCAATCTATATAGAAAGAAAGGGAAAACAAAGGGCAGAAATCTGTCAAATCAGAAATCTTTCCAGAATTGGTGATCACAGGGTTCCAGGTTGGTGCATGGTGAATGGAAAAAGTCCTAACTGGCGCATGGTATAATTCCAGAACACTGGGGATAAAGCTTCCAGAGAGAAAACCGGTTGCATACAGAAAGTTTGGGAATGAGGATGCGTGGACGTTTTCAACCTCATGGCAGCGGAGTGGATCCCCAATCTAACGGTAGAGTGAGCAAATGCAGAAACACCCCCACGGCAGCTCGGAGAAAGGCTCCGTCAGCTGCAGCACAGATCTGAATGCACGCTGAGCTTGTAGGAAAGAAAAGGGACTGAGAAACTCAAAGAGGGACTTCAATGCCAGAGCAGAGCAGGCCTGCGGATGTGGCAGCTCTGGGGGGGTTTGTTGGACCCCTTAATAGGCCCTAAAATAATAGAGATTTGGGTTTTAATGAACCTTAGAGTATAGAATGGAAATACAAATCCCCGCAAAGGGCTATTTCCTGATAGAAGGGATTTGAGGAAATAAATCCCACGGTTCAGGACTCCCAAGCTTCCTAGCTAGGCTTCTTGGAGAAGGAGAGGCAAGGCTTTTGTAGAATGACCTTTCACTTGGCTTCCTAAGATCTCCACAGATGATGAGCGCTCGCTAGGAAATCGCTAAATGTGCAGAAATTAAAGCAGGAGTCAGCACAACAGAAAGGATTTCCAGCATTTAAAAACTTCAGCTGGCCGGAACCAGTTTGGCTCAGTGGATAGAGCATTGGTCTGTGGACTGAAGGGTTCCGGGTTCGATTCCGGTCAGGGGCATGTACCTTGGTTGTGGGCACATCCCCCCAGTAGGTGGTGTGTAGGAGGCAGCTGATTGATGTTTCTAGCTCTGTGTCCCTCTTCCTTCCTTCTCTGTGAAAAATCAATAAAGATATATTTAAAAAATAAAAACTTCAGCTAATAGGAGAGATCATTCTCTCTCTATATAAAAGCCTAAGCAACCGAACAACCAGTCACTATGATGTGCACTGACCACCAGGGGACAGACGTTGAGTGCACAGGATCGGGCTCCATCATGTCTGGATCGGCCCGAAAGCAGCTAGTCTGCAGGTCATGCCAAGGGACTCCCACTAGGCCTCTATTAAATATATATGTTTAAAATGATTGAAGGGCTAAAGGAAAGAATAGAAAGAAAAGGAAAAAATAAGACAATAATTTTAAAAGGCCTATTCTTTTTAACCCTTACCTGAGGATATGTTTATTGCCTCCCTTACATGCTCCTATGGGGATGGAACCAGTAACCTAGGCATGAGCCCTGACTGGGAATTGAACCCATAACCTTTTGGTGTACAGGATGATGCTCCAATCGACTGAGCCACGCCGGCCAGGGCAAAAGGGGCTCTTTATAAACAGAACCAGATAAAACCTCTTGAATGATCTAATCATTGAATCAAAAACCCAGTGGAAATGTTAAATAGCAAAGTAGACACACCTCACAAGAGAATTATATGAGCCAGAAAATAGATCCGAAGAAGTTAAGTAGAATGCGCAGCTAGAGGAAGAGAAGTGGGGGTGCGGAGGGGAGGATGAGAGGGCCCAGCCTGATCTAATGGGCGTTCCCAAAGGGAGAAGAGCATCTTAAAAGCAGCTTAAGAGGAAGACATACCTCCAGGGTTCACAGCAGACTCGGCAGACGCCTAAGTAGCACCTGCAGAAGCCAGACCACGACGCAGTAAGCCTGCAGCCTGCAGGAGAAGGAAGTGTTGGCTTAGTTTTCAGGAACCAGCTTAAGTTGTCATTCAATGGTGAGAACAAAGTAAAGGCATTGTACAAAAAGAAGAAACTGAGTTTATTTGCTAACGGGCCTCAACTGCGCTTGAGGAAGAAGGAAACAACCAGCAGGAAGGAGAGGCGGTGGAGTGGTGGGCAGGACGTCGGATCCAGCGCCTGCCAGCATAGTAGCTGTTCAGTTTGTCGAACAAGTGGATGGGTGGATGGGTGGATGGCCAACATCTAATGAATAAATAATAAATGTCAAAGCCCAGACTTCTCTACAGGACAGGCCCTGCCCTGCCCGCCCGATAGAGCAGAGGCAGATGGAGCTCAGGCCGAGAAAAGCCGGTTCCTGTCACCCCCTCCCCTGTGCTCCCTTACAGCTCCTGTTCCGGATCCCTTCAGCACAGTCCACACTGCTCTGCCGGAGTGGCCTCGGACATAATCGCGGAAGCGTTCAGGGGGCCGGGTGGAAGGCACGAGAACTGCCGCAGGGATCCCGGCGCCTAGACCCCAAACCATCCTCCAGGCCTGCCTTCCCCTCCCGGGCTTGGTTGGCCCTTAAAGGAAGGACCAGACCTTAGCACAGCCCGTGGGGCGTTGCCATCTGTCCGTGTGGTCTCCCACCCCTGCCTCCTCGGGGGAGTCCCGGCCTGCCCACCCGCCTGCCCGGGATCTGCAGTCTTCTCTGCCCTAAGCACGATAGAGCCATCGGACCAGCCCCTGCTCCCCGCTCCACCCCTACTCCAGTGAGAACCTGGCCCGGAAGGAGCCGGCCTTGGCTCCGGTGCTGGCGTGTTCTTTTTACAGCCTTCTTCTACCGAACTTGCATTTTTAAAAATAGAGTGCCGAGTGAGTGCCTTTCCGTCCGCGTCTGCTTCGGGGGGAGGATGCCTTTGCAGCGTGTGGCTCCTGATCGATCCTCAGGGTTGGGCGCACACAGGGAGGAGCCGAGATGCGCTGGTGGAGGCGAGGCTGGCCATCGCGGGCCGCCGGGGGAAGGCTGAGCCCTCAGCTCTTTGCCGACCGGAGATTACGTCATTTTGAAGATTGTGTCATTTTCTGAGGGTTCGCAGTGGGGAGGGTGAAGGAGGGGGTGGGAGCATCTGTCAGCCGAGGCTGGTGGCCATCCTGCAGGAGTGGAGCAGGCAGGGGCACGCCCTTCCTGCCAGGGCGCGTCTTGCTCAGGCTTGGAGCTCGTAGGCGATGGGAGAGCCAGACTTTAAGCACCAGCTTGTGCCCACTCAGTAACCCGCTCTACACACCAGGCTTCATGGTCTCAGCGTGGGCCCAGGAGCTCCTTCTGCCTGGAAGTCTTCACGGCAGTGGCGCTGGGCCTGCCCCCAGGTGTCCGGGTGCGTGCTGGCGGGTTCGGGGCTTTGCCACCGTTTGCCACCAGGGCCCGGTCCCTCGCCTCTCAGTCAGCGAGGTGCTGAGAGCTGTCCCGGAGTCTGTGGCTCTGTCCGTGGCGTCTGCCTGGGACCCGGCCTGGACCAGGGGCTGCCCCCCTGAGCAGAGTCAGCCAGAGTCTGGGCCACATCACTGCGGACCTGGTGCGTGTGCGCCTGTCCAAAGATGGGCCACGCGTGTCGGGTGCTGAAGGCAGGTGCCAGCCAGCTCTCACTTGTTAGTTAGTCACACCACCTTGCTGTTGCATCTTGAGCCCCAGGTTTGTGTCTTTACACTTTCCTGGGATTGAGAACAAATGCCCCAAGTAGTTGGGGTTCTGTGTTGTTGTAGGTAGGAGAAAGAGAAACTTACTGGTTAAAATAGAACAGTTTTAACCCGGGCTGCTATTAGACTTGCCTAGGAATGTTAAGAGACAGATCTGGCTTTTATGTAGAGATTCATTCAGCGGGTTTGGGTGAAAATCCAGGAATCTGGGTTTTAAGAGAGACCTGAGGGTTCTGACAGACAGCTGCCTTCAGCCTGTCCTGGTGACCGTTCCCGGCGCTGGCTGCATTTGTTCTGTCCGGTTCCTGCCGACGGGGTCTGTCTAGGCATCAGCTCTCCCGTGCGATGGCTCCGTACGTGCACAAAAATGGACTTCTCCGGTCCTTCTCTTCCCAAGGAACCTGTCAAAGCTGCTCCTTTTGCTTCACACTCCTGCTATTTTGACACTGCCATGTTCAACCCCTCTGTTTTCATGGGCATTTCCACCACCTGGTCTTCAGGGGCAGCAGGTGTGACCAGCGAACCCCTTGCCGTGGCTGATGCTGAGGCGTCGTGTCCAGAAATGGGTGCTGTCCTCGGTCCGTTTCCATCCCTCGCCCAGGCATGTGGCCTCCTCCAGGTCTGTGGGGAGCGTCTGGCCGGGAAGTCCTTCCCAGGGCCGGGAGGAGCCTGGAGGAAGGGAGAAGCTCCCCCACTGCCTCCCCCCACTGCCTCCCCCCACTGCCACGCAGAAGCAGGAATTTGTGTCCACGACTCAGCTCAGCAGTGCGGTCACTTGTGTATCGATGTCCTCGGGTATTTTATTTTGGGCCCATCTAAAGGTACCTTCTTTAAAGCCAAGGCGCATGCCTATATGTTATCTCCTGTCTCATTCTGAGTTTGTAGAAAACACTCAGCTACTGAATTGCTTGGCCTCCGGCTTCAGTTTTAGCGGAGCTTCTGTTGAATGGTCTCTGTAGCACATGATTGACAGAGTGTTCTAGTCAGGGCACCAACGTCTGTCTTTTCTTCTGCTCAGCCATTTCCCGCTGCCTCCCTGCCCCCCGCACAGAGGCCTCTGGCCGTTTGTGATTTGCTGGCAAATCCTCTGGCCTCAGGTGGGCAGGCTGCTGACCGCTGGCTGTGCCCCGGACAGCCGCTCTGAGTTCGTCCTACACTGGCCTGTTCCAGCGGCCTCATGGTCATGTCCCCAGTCCAGTGGGAACTGGAAACGGCTGAGGAAGAGGCTGGAAGAGGAGCCCAACTCCAGCCCACAACCAGTGTCATTTCCTGCCATTCCCGCCTCCCTGCCCTGAAATCCAGTGTATTACCGCTTTAAATCAGAGAGCGTTACAGGCTCTCCACTCTACAGTGTGTGTGAGCATGTAGATCTTGGGCCTTGTTTGCTTGTTGTTGTTTTTTAATGTTTTTATTGATTGGTTAGCGCGAGGGGAAGGGAGGGTCTGTACCCTGACTGGGAATCAAACTGGCGACCTTTCAGGGCCTGGGACGACCCTCAACCAACTGAAACCCAGTGGCCAGGGCAGTTTGCCTGTGTTTTGGCTCCAGACCAACTGCTGATGAGAAGAGATGCCGTTCTCCTGGAAGTAACTGGGCGACACCCAGCCAGAGATGACGGGGCAGTCAGGCCCTGCGGCCCCCATAGCCCTGAGCGGAGGGAGCCCTTCCTGCTGCTGTAACCGGAGAGGCTCCCAGAAAGCGGGCAGGATACTATCTGCCAGAAATACTCCCTCCGCGCTCCCTGCGGCCGGGGCAGGCTGCACGCTGGAGCCAGCGGCCTGCCTCCAGGCCCCTCCGCCACGCAGCAGCCCTGGGGCTGGGAACCGTTACTATTGTCTCTGTCTCAGTGACAGTGCGCTTACTCCATGGATCTCCATGCTCACACAGACACTGGGGTGGAAGGTCTCAGGTTAAAACACACAGCGCCCAGCAAGTGCCTGGAGAGGAGTAAGCGCGGGGTGCTGTCGCCTAGAGGCAGAGGACTCCCGACCGAGCCCCAGGAGCACAGCCGCCCCTTCCGGAACAGGAAGGGAGGAGGGAGAGGCAGGAGGGCTTGTGGAAGGGCCTGTCGGTGAGAGGCACTCGGAGGAGAGCGGCTCTGGGAGAAGGGCAGAGCCAGGACAGGGACGCAGGATGGAGGGACGTTGGGAGCCCTTCCAGACACCATTTGCTGGTTTCCTGGAATTGCCAGGGGCAGGGAATGTCGCCAGGACAGAGGCCACCGCGCCACTTTCCCTCCCTGCCACTCCCACCGGCGAAAGGCCGTCCCTGCCCCGGGAGAGGAGCTCCGCCAGAGTGGAGTCACACTGCGGAGGGCCAGGTGCAGGTCAGGGGAGCCCCGAAGGCTGGTGCTGCCACCCAGCTCCCTGGCCGCAGTGCGCCCGCTGCCACTGCCGCGCTGCTCCTGCCCGGGCCTCGGAGCGGGCGCTCAGCCCCGGAGTCTGCACCGGGCAGGGCCTGTGCTGTGCCCTCGCCCTCCCTGTCCCGGAGGCTCTCGAGGACCGCACGCCGCCAAGGTGGGGACACGTCTCCAGACTCACTGCTCCTCAGGGATCCCTGAGCCGGCGAGGTGGCGGAGCCGCTGCCAGTCACACCAAGAATGGCATTCCCTCCCACCCATGCCGTCCACGTGGTCCCCGTCGAATTTCCTGGGGCTGCGACTTCTGGTTTCTATGGCAACTTGGGAAGACCTGCAATTGTGGTTTTTTGGAGTCTAAAATGAGAGCCGAGATTTGAGCTAGGGTGGGACCCACTAAAAATACCAGGTCCTGTCAGGGCCAGCACCGAGGGGCCCAGGGGAGGACTTTCTCTGACCGCCTCCAGCACCCTGAGCAGAGCTGCCTGCGGCCCTCCAGCCGCCTGCGATCTGCGCGCAGAGCCTGAGCCCGGGGCACAGAGTCAGGCAGTGACCACAGCACCTGCTGTGTGCCAGGCCCCTGTGACCATCTGTGCCTTCACTCTGATTACCCCTCCAGCCACGCTAAGAGGGCTGCTGTCACCTCGTTTTATACACGTGTGCACGTGTGTGATTTGCCTGAGTTTCAGAGCTGGCGTGCCTCCGTGTCTGGCCAAGGGGTCTCATCTGGGTCGGCCTATGTTCCCTGTGGGTTTTATTGACGGCAGGCCCGTCGCTGCGTTTCTGTAAGTCACTGTCTAGTTATAGCGAAGTTGCTCTTAGTCATCATTGCCAGCGTTTCGGTGACCTTGTCTCTTCTTCCATGGACGTCACCTTCCCATGCCCCAGGCTGGAGCGTGGAGAGTGTTGCTTGAGGAAATAGCTCACCACCCAGAGGAGGTGGGCACAGAGACCCCCATTACCAGACCCCATGAGGAACTGCAGAGAGCGGCCCCAGGGCTGGACCAGCAACGAAGAAGACGCGCTGAGCTGCTGGGAACCAGCTCCCACCTGGCCGTGGGGGGGCCCGGTGCCGCAGCGGACAGGCGGCTCTCCGGAGCCTGTGTGCCCCGGAGGGAGCGGCTGCCGCGGTGTTTGCGTGCAGTTGGCCAGGCTCCCGCAGCCGGCTGTCCGTTACTCAGCAGCCTGCAGGGCTCCGCGGCAGAGAGATAAGGGCAGGCTGCAGCTGGCCGGCAAGGATAGCCCGGATTAGAAGGTGGTGTCGGCTGATAGCGGCCTCAGGGTGACCCACACAGCTGGCGTCACCCCTCTCGCCCTCATCGCAGGGCGAGGGCAGCCACTGGCAGAGAGGACAGAAAGGTTTCACTCCTAGGAAAGTGTCGCTGTGTAGAGCACGCTCTTAAGTCTCCACTGTAAACCGTGCCTTCTGTGACCTGTCCCTCCGCGCACCCTGATCCACATGGCCTCCGCAAGCCTCGTGCTGGCCGTTGGGGGTTAGTGCTTGGAGTTCTGTGCCCTGACCTGGGTGCAGTGAGGGGGTGCTCCTGGGGCTCATGAAAGCCGAGCGCTTGGGATTTGTGCTCTGGGCTCGGTGTGATGCCTTCCCCGGGGCGGGGCGCCGGGCAGGGTGTGTCCTGGGTGACTCCAGAGGCCACTCACCTCGTGTTTTCTCGTCCAGCTGAAACTGGAGGACCGCTCTGTGGTGCCCCGGGACGTGGTCCGGCACATGCGCTCCACCGTGAGTCCTCGTCCACGCCGGCGGGCTGCTTGCGGGCGGGCGGGCGGCCGGGTGCGGTGGTGGCTGGCGCCGGTGCCTGCTCAGCCTGTGCTTCTCCTCCAGGACAGCCAGTGCGGCACCGTGATTGACGTCAGCATCGACTGCGCCGTCAAGCTCATCGGCACCAACTGCATCATCTACCCCGTCAACAGCAAGGACCTGCAGCACATCTGGGTGAGCTCGGCCGCCCCGCCCTCCGGGCTCCTCCGTGGTCTCTTCCGGGAGCCGGCCAGGTCGGGCCTCCCGCTCTCCAGAGCCCTCCTGCCGCGTAAGCCTTTCACTCGAGGTCGCCTCACCCTGGGGCTCCGGCCCCTGGCGCTCTCGGCCCAGCTTCCTTTCTCCTCTAACTCTTCCCTTTAAGGAAGCTGCTCTTTGGTAACTTAATTTTAACGTTTATTTCACACTTCCCAGAGGTTGTAAGCTCCTACGTCCCGGCATCACCAGGCTCCTCCACCTTAAGGTTCTGCTCCACTTGCTCCCCCACAGCCCCTCCCCTCTCCTAGGCTTCTTTCCTCAGTCAGGATCCCAGGCGCCCCTAAGTACACAGAGTGTGTCCCCACATCAGGGCTCCCTGTGTGACTGCTCCCCAGAGAGGGGCCAGTGCACAGACCGCCACTTACCCGGCAGCATCCTTTCCCGTCCTGACCCAGAGTTCCAGTCAGGGACTCGCCGTGCACTTCGTGGTCACCTCCAGCCGGACCGGCTCCCCACACTTGCTTTGTCTTGCGTACCCCGTACCCCCATCGTTTGGCCCTCAGCACCTGCCTCAGCCCTGCATCCTTGGCAGGGCCGCCCCAGAAATGCCACCGAGCTCTTCCCCGGCCCAGTGTCCAGTGATGGCACCACAGCCAAGGTCACTGTGACCCCGGTCACCTTGGTGTCTGCCACACCTCCCCACCATAAACTCACCGTTTACTCTTTACAATTCTGTGTTGTGGGGCAGTGCATGGGGATTGTCAATAATTTGTCACACGTCAGATGCCAGCCTCAGCCTCCATCAGCAGTCCCGCTGTACCACAGCACTCTGATGGCCGCCGGGCTGATTCTGTGGCTCCACCGTCCGTCGTCGTCCCCCCCCCGTTTCTGTGCAGTGGCCTCTGGGCGCTTTAAGGCAGTAACCCTCCTGCTCACTGACTGACCCATTCACTGTTGGCATCATTGTGGGCCGAGGCTCCTGTCGCTCCGTCATCGGGAGCCATTACCCCCGTGTTTGTTTTGTTGCTTAAATGCTCCCAGGTTTGGCCATAGACGCCCCTTCAGATGGCGGCTGTGGCCTTTGGCTGTCATTTTGCCGGTTCCTTTTTACTTTCCATCTTGTATTTTCCTGGTCCAGCCCCAAGTTAGCCGCTTCTCCAAGGAGCCCTGGTGCCTTCGGAGCAGAAAGCCAGGTTTCAAACGCAGCGTGTGCATGTGTGCTGGGCATGCCGAGGCCCTTTCGGGACAGAACACAGACATACGTGTGTGTGCGCGCACATCCAGGTGTCAACACCTGTTCTGTTTGTAACTACCACAGGAGTTGGTTGAAACGTGGCTCTTGGCATCCTTGGATATTTATGTGCTTAAACCACTTCATGTCCTGAGCGTGTAGCTGCCCTCCTCAGCCCACTCCATTCAGGCTGGCAGCCTCACAGTAGGAAGGGGAGCCGGTGCAGCTAGAACCGGGAGAAGCCTGCTGGCTGCAGCAGGCACTAGGCCAGGGCTGAGCAGTCCACGGCCGGGCAGTCAGCTGTGTAGATCCTTCCTCCCGTCTCCATGGAGCACAGGATGGTGCCCTGGACACCATGCTGCCTGCCGCCTCTCACCCTGTCCTGTCCGCAGCCCTTCATGTACGGGGACTACATCGCCTATGACTGCTGGCTGGGGAAGGTCTACGACCTGAAGAACCAGATCATCCTGAAGCTGTCCAACGGGGCCAGGTACGCGCCCCGCGCGGCCTCTGTCGCCGAGCCTAGCGCCCCTCGGTTCCTGGTCTTGGCCCGTCTTGGTTTGGGGAGCGAAGCATTATCACTTAGGGCTGTGGTCGGCAAACTCATTAGCCAACAGAGCAGCGAGCCGCAGTTTGCCGACCACTGACTTAGGGTATCCGCTGGGAGCCTGTGCTTTAGACATTTGAGTGGTGCTGGGCACGCAGAGAGTGGGTTGGGGTTTGTTCGTTTTAGGTCATTTGTACCCAGGCCAGAGGCTGAGCTGGGCACGGGGAGGAAATGTGCCATCTTAGGACACATGAGACGCCAACACGTGGGAATAGCTCTTTCTGATTCCGATCGGCATCCCCGGTCCTGGCTGCCAGGCCTCCCTGAGGCCCGGCCACTGCCGAGTGGTCACCGCGCCGTGTTCACTGTTCCAGGTGCTCCATGAACACTGAAGATGGTGCCAAGCTCTATGACGTCTGCCCACACGTCAGCGACTCAGTACGTGTGGGGGGCTCGTGTTCCGTGTTCCTCTGGGCTGTGGAGGAAAAGGACTTGTTAGCGCAGAGCTGGCGCCGGCCCAGGCTGAACGCTGCTCCTGGGCACGTGGTTTCCTAGAAAGGGCAGAGAGGATTGGGACTTCTCTCCATCTGTCTCCGTCATGTCCTCCTCTTAAAGCCTCAGTCGTTCTGTCTAGCGTGTAAGCAGTGTTAGTGCAGCGCGACGCTTTAGACAGGAAATAGGGTGCTGGGCGCGATCACACAGGGTGGGGGGCCCTGCCCTCTAGGCCCTTAGTCCCCCGACCAGCGACACTGGTGAGGCCGAGCTTGTGCTGCTCTGGAGCCTGGGGGTTTGTTTTAGGGACCGTGGAGGCCTTGCTAGGGCAGGTGTTGGGGGGCAGATGAGAGGGGGGCTGAAGGCGCACGGGAAGCACCCTCCCTCCCCCACCCCCGAGGAGGCGCTATCACGAGCCCTATGCTCTGGCTCCGGATCCTGCAGGGTCTCTTCTTCGACGATTCCTACGGCTTCTACCCGGGCCAGGTGCTCATCGGCCCCGCCAAGATCTTCTCCAGCGTCCAGTGGCTGTCGGGAGTCAAGCCCGTACTCAGCACCAAGAGCAAGTTCCGGGTGGTGGTGGAAGAGGTAGGGCTGGGGCCGGCGGGGAGGGGGTGGGACTGGAGCTGAGCACCCTGCCCTGTCCTTGCCTGGCTGACGGCTGAGCCTGTTGGCCTCTGGACCCTGTTGTCGGAAAGGAGAACCCAGGCTGTGGTCATGGGTGACCACTAGGCAGATGTCCCCCAGCCTGACCAGCCCGGGCTGAGCAAGGTGGACCGTGGGGAGTGGCAGCCCACTGGGCCCTGAGGCGGTGCGGAGGGGACGGGGATCGCAGGCTGGGCCTGGGTGACAGGTGGGGTCTGCTCCGGGGTGTCGTACTGGTGGACACTGAAGCATCTCCGGCCCTGGAGGTCAGGAGGGTTCGGGAGCTGCTGAAAGGAACAGCTGCAGAGCCTGCTGCCTATGGCCCTGCTTCTCGCCGCCCAGGTGCAGGTTGTGGAGCTGAAAGTCACGTGGATTACCAAGAGCTTCTGCCCAGGGGGCACGGACAGCGTCAGCCCCCCGCCCTCGGTCATCACTCAGGAGAACCTAGGCAGGTGAGCGGTTCCAGCATGCCACCCCTTGGAAACCCGAGGGCCAGGCCGCAGCGCAGGTGGGGGCCGAGACCTGCTGGCCCAGCCCCGCTTCTCCCTCCAGGGTGAAGCGTCTCGGATGCTTTGACCATGCGCAGCGGCAGCTGGGGGAGCGCTGCCTGTTTGTCTTCCCGGCCAAGGTGGAGCTGGCCAAGATCGCCTGCGAATGTCCGGAGAAGCACTGTGCCCAGGGGGAGGGCTCGATGGCCAAGAAGGTATGTCCCGGGTTGAGCTGTGGGCACTGAGGAACTGGCAGGACGGCCTGTGCCCCAGGTCGTGGGGGGCAGTCTTGGTGACCTTTGCAGGCCACACAGGTGTACATAGCTGTCCCTCCCCAGACCACGCTGCCTGGGGCAGGTACGCCAGGCCCGGCCACAGCGCCCTCTGCTCTGCCTCGCAGGTGAAGCGCCTGTTGAAGAAGCAGGTCGTGAGGATCATGTCCTGCTCCCCCAATGCCCAGTGCTCCAGGGACCATTCCGTGGAGGAGACAGGCAAGAGGGAGGGGCCCAAAACCAAGAATGGAACAGGGTCCGCCAGCCCCGAGGAGACGCCCGACGGTTCCGCCAGCCCCCGGGAGATGCAGGACGAGGGCCCTGAGGAGGCCCCGGAGGCGGGCGAGCCGCTGCCCCCCTTCCTGCTGAAGGAGGGCGGAGACGACAGGCTGCACTCCGCCGAGCAGGACGCTGATGACGAGGCTGCTGACGACACGGACGACACCAGCTCCGTCACCTCCTCCGCCAGCTCCACCACCTCCTCCCAGAGTGGCAGCGGCACGAATCGCAGAAAGAGCGTCCCCCTGTCTATCAAGAACTTAAAGCGAAAACACAAGAGGAAGAAGAATAAAATCACCCGGGACTTCAAGCCGGGCGACAGGTACACCAGAGGGCGGGGCCTCCCTCCTGGCTGAGAGCCGAGCCTGGGATCACTCCATAGCCCCCCGCATGCACACTCGGCTCACACACAGGGTCTGCAACCCTCTAAAGCAGGGCTGGGGACCCTTTTCCCTGCCAAGGGCCATTTGGATACTTAGGACATCATTTGTGGGCCGTAATTATCAACTTAAAAACTAGCCTGCTTGCCAAAACCGGTTTGGCTCAGTGGATAGAGCATCGGCCTGCGGACTGAAAGGTCCCGGGTTCGATTCCGGTCAAGGGCATGTACATTGGTTGCGGGCACATTCCCAGTAGGGAGTGTGCAAGAGTCAGCTGATCGATGATTCTCTCTCATCGATGTTTCTAACTCTCCCTCTCTCTTCCTCTCTGTGAAAAATCAATAAAATATATTTTTTTAAAAATTGGCCTGCTCTATTTGGTCTGACATTTAATTAGCTCAACCCTAATGCCTTGGCAGGGCCAGACTGAACGGTTTCATGGGCCTTACATGACCCTCAGGCCGAATGTCCCCCACCCCTGTCGTAAAGGCTCGTGGTACCCAGCTGAGATGATGGAGGTGCCTGGGGTTGGCCTGGGTGGAAAGGAGAGATCTGAGAGTAAGACAGAGGGTGGGGCGGTGGCCTTGACCCCGAGTCTGGCCTCTGGGCCCATTCACTTGAGCTCTCCAAACGGATGCTCTCAGGAAAGTCACAGGACATGGGAGCTCCAGGGGAGCCCCATCGGCCTGGCGCCCTTGTTGGAATGAAGGTTCAGGCCACCGAGCCCACGGGAAGGAGGGAGGGCGGAAGGGTGCCTGCGGGCCCCGGAGGCCTGGCCTGGCCTGGCTCACTGGCCCCCCACAGGGTGGCGGTGGAGGTGGTGACCACGATGACCTCAGCAGACGTGATGTGGCAAGACGGCTCCGTCGAGTGCAACATCCGCTCCAACGACCTCTTCCCGGTGCACCACCTGGACAACAACGAGTTCTGCCCCGGGGACTTCGTGGTGGACAAGCGAGGTAGTGCTGGCTCCCGGCGCCGTTCCCGCTGCGGGCTGGCGGGGCTGCAGGCGGGCAAGGGGCTCAGCTCGGAGACTCCCTGTGAGGTGGCTGCTCCTTCGAGGCCTGGGGGAGCCTTTTCTGGCTCTGGCCTCACCAGGGAACACCTGGGTTCTGTGCCCTGCTGTGCTTGATATGTGGTGGGTGGGAGAGAGGGTGGCAGGTGACCCCACCAGGGCTCCTTAGTCGTGTGCTCTCTGGTTCCCTAGTCCAGAGCTGCCCAGACCCCGCTGTCTACGGTGTGGTGCAGTCTGGGGACCACGTGGGCCGCACCTGCGTGGTGAAGTGGTTCAAGCTGCGGCCGAGTGGGGACGACGTGGAGGTGAGTGTGCAGCCCTGCTTCCTCCTCGGGGGGCTTGGTGTGCGGGCGCTGGGCTCACGACAGCCCATCCTGTGCCCAGCTGATTGGAGAAGAGGAAGACGTGAGCGTTTATGACATTGCTGACCACCCTGACTTCCGGTTCCGCACAACCGACATCGTCATTCGCATCGGCAACACTGAGGACGGAGCTCCTCCCAAGGAGGATGAGGTATGCACCCCCAAGTTCAAGTTGCCGTAGCTGCCCCTTCTGTGCAGCAGCTGCAGTGCCTGGTGGTGCCACCAGGTGGCTCTGGGAGACCAGACCTCAAGTTCTCTGGCTCATCCCAAGCTGCCCCTCCACCCTGGCACCTGCCAAGGAGCGCCTGCCACCTGCCGTCAGGGTCAGCGTCAGGATCAGGGTCAGGGTGGGCTCACACAGTGGCCTGAGCCTATTGCAGTTGCTAGGGAAGCCCTCTCCTGTCCTGAGGCCGGAGCCGGGTGAGCACCACAGGAACCAGGCCAGGCTGGGAGGTGGCGTCTGAGCCGGGCCTTGGAGCACAGGTGGGCGGTGGGTTCCAGCAGAGGAAGAGGAGAAACATGTCTGGAAGAACAAGATGTCCAGACAGATCTGCAAGTGGGAGGGGGTGCTCGGCGGCAGCAGGCGGAGTGGGAGCTCGGGGCACAGGGCACATTGTGGGTGTTTGAGCCAGAGGGCCCTGTACTTGACGTACTCACTGGCCTCCTCCAGATTAGGCCACTTCCCTCTTGTTTTTACGGTCTTGCCCTTGCCACCCTCTGCTGGCACTGCCTTTCAGAGGTGCTGGCCTCGCCTCCTGTAGGCTGCCCCTATGACCCTGTCCCGTTTGCCCCGCAGCCGTCGGTTGGCCAGGTGGCCCGCGTGGACGTCAGCAGCAAGGTGGAGGTGGTGTGGGCCGACAACTCCAAGACCATCATCCTGCCTCAGGTACGGCCCTGCCAGGCCCTCACCGCACAGCCACGTCGGCGGGGCTGGAAGCCTGGCCTGTCCTCTCCGCTCGGGGGCCAGGCCGGGCCCTCACCCTCCCGGGGAGGCGTTTTCTGAGGGTAGCAGAGTTCAGGGAAAGCCTGAGAGAGCGGTGGCATTGCTCACCCAGCTCTGTGGTCCCCCGCCTGGCAGCCTGCAGGTGCGTGTGGCCGTCACCGGCCTCCCTGATGGGCCTGGGCCTCTCACTGAGCGGAGCAGGCCCTGCCGCCCGCCTCCCAGGGACCCTTCCCGGGACTGAGGAAGGAGAAGAGCCGCCCGCTCAGCACCTGCTGGGCTTCTGAGCTCAGGGCTGTTCTCAGTGCCCGCCCTTCACCTCCGGGGTCGAGCCATCCTCAGGCCAGCTCTCCCCTCCTTAAGGGCTGGGAACACGTGACCAGGCCAGCTGTCCCGGACCGCCCCCTCCTCCGGCGTGTCCTCTGGCCTGAGTCCTCCGGGGGCGGCTGCCTGAGTCCACGGGGAGGAGCAGGCTGTGGGCTGGGGCTCCGGGGCTGTTGCTGGGATGGAGCAGGTGAGGGCACCTCCCGGAGATGTAGGTGGACCTAGCACAGCCCAGGGGAGGAGGGGAAGAGAGGAGGTGGAGCGGCTGCCCGGCCTCTGGTTTCCGAGGGCGGCCCGGGGCGGCAGGCCCTCAGAGGTGCCGTCTGTCCCCAGCACCTGTACAACATCGAGTCCGAGATCGAGGAGTCGGACTACGACTCGGTGGAAGGCAGCACCAGTGGGGCGTCCTCTGATGAGTGGGAGGACGACAGTGACAGCTGGGAGACGGACAACGGGCTGGTGGAGGACGAGCACCCCAAGATAGAGGAGCCCCCCATCCCTCCCACCGAACAGCCGGCAGCCCCCGAGGAGGACAAGGGCGTGGTGATCAGCGAAGAGGCTGCCACGGCCGCCATCCAGGGGGCCGTGGCCATGGCCGCCCCGGTGGCCGGGCTGATAGAGAAGGCTGGCAAGGACGGGCCCCCGAAGAGCTTCCGGGAGCTGAAGGAGGCCATCAAGATCCTGGAGAGCCTCAAGAACATGACGGTGGAGCAGCTGCTGACCGGCTCCCCCACCTCCCCGACGGTGGAGCCTGAGCGGCCGACGCGGGAGAAGAAGTTCCTGGACGACATCAAGAAGCTGCAGGAGAACCTCAAGAAGACCCTGGACAACGTGGCCATCGCCGAGGAGGAGAAGATGGAGGCCCTGCCGGACGCAGAGCGCAAGGAGGACAAGCCCGAGGCGCAGTCTCCCGGGAAGGCCGAGTGGCCCAGCGAGACGCCGGTGCTGTGCCAGCAGTGCGGCGGCAAGCCCGGCGTCACCTTCACCAGCGCCAAGGGCGAGGTCTTCTCTGTGCTGGAGTTCGCGCCCTGTGAGTCCCCCTCGGCGCTTGTAGGTCTGGGGCCGAGCCCAGTCCCCGCCAGCCCCCGCCAGCCCCACTGCTGCTCCGGGCGGGGGCACTGCCCTGTGTGGGGTTGGGGGGAGGGCCTCCTCGCCTGTCTGGGGAGCATGCGCGGAGCTGCCCTCTGGATGGCGTGTCAGGCCTCCATCAGGGGTTGCACGTTCTCTCCCCTCCAGCGAATCACTCTTTTAAGAAGATCGAGTTCCAGCCCCCAGAGGCCAAGAAGTTCTTCAGTGCGGTGCGCAAGGAGATGGCGCTGCTGGCCACCTCGCTGCCCGACGGCATCGCCGTCAAGACTTTCGAGGACAGAATGGCAAGTAGCCCATGGGCGGCGTGGGCAGGCGCAGCTGGGCACTGGGCACTGTGGGCCCCGGCCTTCGGGCTGATGCCTGAGAGGCCGCCCGCCTTGTGAGGAGGCGAGAAGCAGTCTCGGTGAGGGTGGGGCCATGTCCAACACCTGGGCCCAGGCCGGTGGCCGCTGCTCTCCTCCCTCTGTGTAAAAGTCAGTGTCAGGTTATCATTGGTATATAATTGTTACCCGAGTCCAGTTTTCTTTTTTTAAAGCATATTTTCATTGACCTCAGGAAAGGAGAGGGGGAGAGAGGCAGAAACATCACTGATGAGAGAGAAATGTTCATCATTTGCCTCCCACACACCCCCCACTACGGACCGAGCCCATAACCGGGCACATGCTCCCAACCAGAATCGAACCTGGGACCCTTCATTCCGCAGGCCAATGCTCTGTCCATTGAGCCACACCAGCCAGGGCCCAGACGTCTTTCTGAAAAGTTAGCCCATTACGGAAAAGGCGGAGGTTGCCTCTGGCCATTGCCCACCTGGCCCTCGGGGTCCTGACTTGAGGCGTTCGGTGCGTTTCCTTATAGGTGATGCTTTTTATATTTTACATTCTGATGTATCATCATAAACACAAGCTATTCTGTATGATTTCTTTTATGTAAATAGCATGGCATCGCACACACCATCTGTAACTTGCTTTTCTCACTTAGCAGGATAATTTCAAGACCTGTCCAGCTGGTTCATGTTGGCCTAGTCTCCGTCCCTTCTTAGCCACAGAGTAGCCCTCATGTGATAGCATCACGCTCACTCCCCTCTGGCCTGGTGGCGGGCCTGGGTCTGAGTCATGCTGCCCGCGCTGTGTCATCTGTGCCAGGAAGGGAACGGCCCCTCCCCCTCCCCGGTTCTTGTCCACAGACTCTGCCGGCCCTCGCTGTGCCAGGCCCCTGCGGCAGGAGCTGGAGGGGCCCGAGGCCACAGAGGGTGCCGCTCAGGTGGCCCGCGGGGCTTGGCTCTTCTTGGCTTTTAGGAAAGTCTGTTTGAAAACTCTAGCCTCGGCTGAGGGGGAAGGGAATAGTATTTTGTTGTTATTTTGTTCTGTTTTCCCCCAATCTCCCTCAGAGGGAAAGGGACGCAGTGCAGGAACCTGAGGTCCACAGTGGCTCCGAGAGAGCATTCCCGTCCCCTCCCCGGCAGGGCCACTGACCACCCCACGTGACACAGAGCTCGGTGTCCGTGGCTCTGCCCACGTGTCCTCCGGAGCCACACCCGTCCCTCTGCAGCGTCCTTCCCTCTGATGGCTGTCATAGTTCTTGCCTGGCTGGGCCTGGGCCAGGGCCGGTGTTTGAGGAAGCTTCTAAAATAATGGTCAGAGAGAAATAAAACCTGGAAAGTTCCTTTTACGCCAGGAGTTCGAAGGCGCTAGGTGGTCTGTCGGGGGTGGGGGGTGCATCAGCTTCTCGCCGCGGCCGCGTGGGTAGCCGCGGGTGCTGCGCTGCGCCCGCCGCTCGGGGAAAGCGCAGGGCAGACCTGTGTGCGGAGCCCCTGCCAGCCACGCCCCCTCCCCCTCCCAGGACCTCTTCTCAGCCCTGATCAAGGGCCCCACTCGCACCCCCTACGAGGACGGCCTCTACCTGTTTGACATCCAGCTCCCCAACATCTACCCGGCCGTGCCCCCCCACTTCTGCTACCTCTCCCAGTGCAGTGGCCGCCTGAACCCCAACCTGTATGACAACGGGAAGGTGTGCGTCAGCCTCCTGGGCACCTGGATTGGAAAGGTCAGTCCCGTGCCCGCACCGGCGGGATGGGGGACGGGCCGTCGGGGGTGTCCGGGGCAGAGGTGACCGTGCGTGTGTTTCAGGGGACAGAGAGGTGGACGAGCAAATCCAGCCTCCTCCAGGTGCTCATCTCCATCCAAGGTACGGCGGAGGGCCCGGTGCTGCGGGGAGCTGCCGTCCCCGGGGGGTGGCGGGCAGCCGGTCCTGACGGCTCCCCTCGCAGGTCTGATCCTGGTGAACGAGCCGTACTACAACGAAGCCGGCTTCGACAGCGACCGGGGCCTGCAGGAGGGCTACGAGAACAGCCGCTGCTACAACGAGATGGCGCTGATCCGCGTGGTGCAGTCCATGACGCAGCTGGTGCGGCGGCCGGCCGAGGTCTTCGAGCAGGAGATCCGGCAGCACTTCAGCACCGGCGGCTGGCGGCTGGTGAACCGCATCGAGTCCTGGCTGGAGACGCACGCCCTGCTGGAGCAGGCCCAGGCCCTGCCCAACGGCATCTTCAAGGACAGCGGCTCTGCAGGGCCGCCCGGTGCGGCCGAGCTCTCAGACGGCGGCCGGGAGGAAGCGGAGGACGGCGGGCTGGCCGCTGGGGAGGCCTCCCCAGGCTCAGACTCGGAGGGCGGCGCCCAGGGCCCGGCCGCAGCCGGCAGGGACCACACAAACCAGGCTTCGGAGGCCGCCCCGGACGCCTCGGTGCCGCCCAGTGTCAAACCAAAGAAGCGGAGAAAGAGCTACCGGAGCTTCTTGCCCGAGAAGAGTGGCTACCCCGACATCGGCTTCCCCCTCTTCCCGCTTTCCAAGGGGTTCATCAAGAGCATCCGCGGCGTCCTGGCCCAGTTCCGGGCTGCTCTGATCGAGGCCGGCATGCCCGAGAGCGCAGGCGACAAGTAGCGCCCGCCGAGGAGTATCGCGGTGGGAGAGGCCAGCACCGCCCCCTTCCCCCAGCCCCTTCCCCTCCCACTCCCCCGGCCCCTGCAAGCTCCCCTGCCCTCCTCCTGCTGAGTTTGATGCTGACGTGCAAGGAGTTTCTTGAGATGCTGCCATTTCTGTTCGGAAGCAGTCTTCCAGCAGGCGAGCCTGTGCGGAGCCGGCGGAACCCGTTGCTGACCGTCCACTCTCCCCGTCTCACCCGGGCGGTGTCGGCACCTGGCCCCTCGCCTCCCTCTCGGGTGGAAGGCAGAGTTTTCCGAGGGCCGGGCTCCGGGCTTCCGGGGCCCTGAGCTTTGCAGAGCAGCAGAACGAGGGCCGTGCCTTGCATGAAGTGTGGGCTGCTCCGGCCACTTCCCTGGTCCCTGTCATCCTCTTCAGTGCCATTGTAGCTTCCCCGTGTCCCACCACTGCCTCCAGGTCCTCCCTCGGCCCCAGCATCACTCCCCTGGGAGCTGCGGCCGCTGTCACTGACGCCTGGCTCTGTCCCGGCCCACGTCCCACAGGACAGCCCGCAGGCCTGAACTTGCTCTCAGAGACCAGGCCGGGCTCGGGTGCCACCAGACGTGGTGGCGCTCACACTGACGCGGTGAGGCCTGGGAGCTGCTGGGAGAGAAACAGCTGTAGGTGCCTTGCTCTTCCTGCCCGCGCGGCTGGGTGGGCAGTCCGGCTTCACGGCCTCGCCTGCTTGAACCGAAGCCAATGCCCGCTCCCCGCTCAGTCCCGTCCCAGGACCCCCGAGGCGGGAGCAGCAGCACATCCAGGCCGGCCGCGCTGGGCCTCTCCCACGGACTCTGCCCCTCCCACTACCAAATCTCGCGGGGAGGTGGCCTGTGACTCACACGGAGCCAGCCCTCTCCCGGAGGAGGCGGCCTGTCAGCCCTTCCTCAGATCCCACTCAGTCTGAGGCGGCGGGCGTGGGGTCTCCCTCGCAGAGACGGGCCCAGAGGTTTACACGTTTTCTAAGCTTTTGATAATGTGAAGCTCCAGGTTAAGAGGATGCTGTTGAGCACAGTGCAGGTATGTAATTTTTGGTGTATGTATGTAATATTTAAGGTTGGAAGAAAATAAATTTCAAAAGCAAAGATATTAACTCCTATTAGAAACACAAAGAAGCCAAAGCATGATGCGTCTTGTCCGCCACAAGCTGGCTCCTCGCTCGAGCTGTGCCGTTTCCACCCGGCGGGCAGCAGCCGCGGGGAGGGGCCCGGCCACTTCCCGGAGCAACACGGGAGCGGCCGGTGGCCGTGCTTCCGTGCGCCGTTCATGTGGAGATGTGAATGCTACTGCTTACGATCTGTATAAAGTGCTGTGTGATTAAACCCTTTTTTTACTTGCATTTTTTTTTTTTTTTTGGTTTGGCTCATTACAATGTACAAAAAGACAAGGTGGCACCATTAAACCTGCCTCTGCCATTCACGCCGGCTCTGTGGCCTTTCTTCCCCCCGGGCACCTCACACCCTCCCCGGGAAGGAGGTCCTGTTGGGGGGGGCGGCCCTCCACTTGGCCCTGCCCTTGGTGCTTCTGTGCCTTCCGCATTCCCAGAGGCACCGCGGAGCTCTGGCTGGGGGTGGGGGGCGGTGCACCTGCCTCTGGGCAGGGCTGTGTCAGCAGCGTGGCTGCCTTCCAGTGCTGGGAGCTGGCATGGGCGCACCTGCCTGGGCCGTAAGCCAGAGTACTGCCCAGTTGGGAGCCTGGCATCTGCCCCTCCCTGCTGCTTCCTTTTAACTGCTGCCCGACAGTGCCCACAAGGTTGGGCCAGAGGAGGCCGCGCAGCCTGGAGCCTCGGTGGAGGGATGACCAGCTCTAAGAGGGAACAGGTGCATCCCTTGGGGCTGTGGTCCTTGGTTCCCCAACGCCCCTTCCTTGAGGCACTGTCCCTTTCCACGGGGACCAGCTGTGTGTCTAGGTAAGACTGGCATACTGTGTTTCCCTGAAAATAAGACATCCTCCGAAAATAAGACCTAGTGCAACTTTGGGAGAAAAAATTAATATAAGACACTGTCTTATTTTCGGGGAAACAGGTTAGTAGCTCTGAGCTGGCTGCCCACCTGCGGGGTGTCTGGTGGCTGAGCTCCCTGGCTAAGAAGGGGGTTTCATCGGTTT
Source organism: Pipistrellus kuhlii (assembly GCF_014108245.1). Classification (NCBI taxonomy): domain Eukaryota; kingdom Metazoa; phylum Chordata; class Mammalia; order Chiroptera; family Vespertilionidae; genus Pipistrellus; species Pipistrellus kuhlii. Next base: position 1,080,224 of record NW_023425545.1, on the reverse strand, counting down.
CATCATTCAGATACCCGGGCCAGCTCTGGGCTTGTGCTCAGCACCACAATGACTGCCCACTCCGGGAGGCACCCTGGGCATTACATGGAATACTGGAGAGACCGCTCCATTTCCTCCCGCCCCTCGGATCAGACCACGAGGCTGGCAATGCCACTTTATTTGGATTTGAGTCCCGGGGTGGGGTTCCCAGAACAATAGAGTGGCTTCCACACACAATGGGCAAACCAGCTGGGTCCCTGCCCAAGGCCTCAGCCTGGCCTTTGGCGGGCAGAGCAGGTCCTTCTGAAGCACAGCCTCTCCCCCTCGGGAGTCCTCCCCCCGACGGGGGCTGGGACAGGCCCTCCACGGGGACGGGGGAGGGTCCTGAGCACAGATCACACCAAGTAGACAGTAAGGCACAGCCAGGCGAGGGGTCACACGGGGTCTTATGGCGGAGGCGGCTGCTGGCGGGGCGGCCGCGGCCGCGGCTCCGGCAGGGAGGAAGACTCGCTGACCATCCATAAGTAGTTGGGGTGCACCTGGCCCTGCACAGCCTCGCTGACCATCAGCTCGCCGTCCACGGTGAACATCCCCTTCCCGCCCTTGGGCTGCAGGCGGAAGGCCACCACGGGCTCGTACACCAGGTAGGGGCAGTCGCACTCCATGTGCCTGCCCTTCTCCATGGCCAGGAAGAGGCGTAGCATCATGGCCCGCGACGCGCCGGCCCGCACGTAGAACAGGTGCATGGCGCCGGCCGCCGGGAGGTCCATGGGGGCCACGAACATCTCGCTGCCCAGGTGGGAGTGCATCATCACCAGCACCAGCACAAAGTCCTGCTCCGGCACCACCGTCCAGTGAGCGGGCACCGGCTGCTCCAGGGGCACAAGGTGGGCGTCCACAAAGCCCTGCTGGGCCTCGCGGGCCAGCTCCGGGGAGGAGGGCAGGGTGGAGGCCCCCCGCTCCGCGGGCAGGTAGGCCAGCTGGCCCCGGTAGACGCGCAGGGCTGCCAGGCGCAGGAGGGTGCCCATCGTGAAGCGCATCTTCCCCAGGCGCCGGAACTTCTCGCTTTCGATGTCCACGTCCGCGATGAAGCCCCAGGCCAGGCTGAGCACCGAGAAGACCCGCTGCCCTGACCCCATCTGCAGCGACAGCAGGCTGGCGGGCGCCAGCCGCCGGCGACACAGCATCAGCGTGCAGTTGTTCAGGAGCGCTTCGTTGGCCACCTGCTCGTAGCTGTGGGGGAAAGGACTCATGCATCCTCTGCAGAGCCCCTCCCAGGGAGTGGGGGTGGGGGGGGCAGGGGGCAGGGAGACGAGCAGGTAGAGGCAGCCACGAGAGGGCCCCAGCACTGAGGGTGGGAGCTCCAGCAAAGAGGGAACGGAAGTTACCCTGGCAGATGAGATTTCCTAAAAGAAACCCAGGCAGTGGGCCCGCTCTGAGGGGAAACCGAGGCCTGCTCCGGCCCTGGGTTCTCACCCCGCATAGTGGTTCAGAGAAGCTGCCAGCGCGTTGCCGGAACCGGACGGGAGGCTACACAGGGGCTTCCGGATGGCAGTCACCCAGTCGGGCCGCTCCATGAGCCCGTTCACCACCTGTGAGAGCACAGCGGCCTCAGCCTGGCTCAGCCTGGGGATGCCCCTCCCCCTCCCCCTCTCCCCCCTCCTCCCTCCACGCCCCCGGTCCCCCCGCAGGCCTCACCTCGTGCATTAGCCCGTCTCCAGACATGACCACCAGCGCGTCCCAGGATCCCAGCTCCTCCGTCCGCATCAGCTCCTGCGCGTGTTTCCGCCGCTCTGGAAGGGGGCAGGCCAGGTGGCTATGGAGGCTTCAGTCCGTGGGGGCTCCGCCACCGCCCCCCTCGGGGAGGCACTCACCAGTGAGCATGAGCCTGAAGGAGATGTCCGCCTGGGCCAGCTGGGGCTGCACGAGGCTCCGGAAGAGCTGCAGGCCCTTGCCCTTGCCGCCGTACGGGTTCAGCAGCACCAGCACGCTGCAGGGCTTTGGCAGCAGATTGCGGGGACCACCGGCTGCAAAGAACCAGCCTGAAAAGGCCGAGTCCCCGCCGGCCACCAGGGGGCGCGGGGCCACAGCGGGGGCGCCGGGATGGGAACGGGCCCCAGGTACCCGGGCCCTGGGTGCAGGGGGGCTGGCCAGAGGCAGCGGCCTCCCGCAGGGAGGGCCAGGGCACCCCCGGCATCGCCGTCCTTGGCTCAGGCCCTGCCACTGCCCGGCCCCGTCAGGGCCAGCGTCCCCGCCCTCTCTTTTGTCCGGCTGAATGCGCACCCTTCCCGGCTCAGGGAGAGAAGGGATCCCCTCTAGCTCTCCCCACCCCCGGCCCACACAAACCTTCATCCATAACCTCGACCCGCGGCTCCGGCTGCGCGGGGCTCCCCGGCGGCGCTGTCGGGGCGCTGTCCGCGGCGGCCGCTCCTGCCTGCGGCTCCTTATCGGCGCTGCCCAGGCGGGCGTCGCGGAGCGGGCCGTGGGGCTCGCCCTCCCCGCCCGGAGTGCGCGCTACGGGGACGCCCGCATCGTCCCCCGGGGCCGCGGGGTCTGGGGAAGAGGAGACGGCGCTGGCGGAGGCCCGGGCGGCTCCCCGCGGGGAGGGGCGCGCAGCCGGGTCCTCGGAGCCCGCGCGGGGGGCGGCGCGCCTGGGCATCGGGAAGGCGCGGGGGCCGGGGGCTCGGTCTTCGGAAAGGTCCGGGAGCCGAGGCCGGCGACACCCAGGGCGTTCCCGTCCTGGAACCCAGCTGCCAACCGCTGCGCCGGGGCCCTCCTCCCGGGCCGCCTCGGGTTCCGGCCCGACGGGTGAGTCAGGGCCCCGCGGGCCCTCAGTCCGAGCCGTCACCTCCCGCCCCTCCCCCGGGGCCGCGGGGGGAGGGTCCGGTGACGTAGAACCCACAACGTGACACCGCGGGGCACGAAGTTTGGGGCGAGCCATCCCCAGCCCCGAACCGCCCCGGTGGCCGGGCCCCCGCCCGGCTCCGGAACGGCCGCGGCGGCCGCGAGCACCTCCGGAGGCCCCGCTCCGCCGGGCCGCGCGCCGCGATCCTGGGACCCCGAGCCCGGCCGCCAACCGCGCCGCCCTCCGCCCGCCGGGCGCCGAGGCCACGCGCTTCTCGGCCGCCCCGGGCCCCGGGCCGCGGGGCCAGGGCGGGCGGCGGCCCTACCCAGCGCGTCCGGTTTTCGGGGGGCGCCCCGGCCCCACAGCCGCTCGGCCGGCTCGCCCGCGTCCGAGGCTCCGCCGGCGGGAGAAGCGCCGGCTGCTCGGCTCCGCCGCCTCCGGCCGCAAACTTTTCGCTCAACTTGGCCGCCCCCCGCCGGGATGCGGGAGGCCCGGCTTCCGCGCCGCCGGCCCCGCCCGCCCGCCCGCGCCGAGGGGAGGGCCCGGCGGCGGCCCGCCCCCCGCTCCCGGCGCCGCCCGCAGCCCCGGGGTCCCGGCCGGACCGCCCGGACCGCCCGCGCCGGCCCGAGCGGAGGGGAGCCGCAGCCGGCGGGCGGAGGCGAAGGTTATCCGCGGGGCCGAGCCCCGGACCCGGGCACGAGCGGCGCGCCGCGAGCGCAGCGTTCCGGGCGCGTGAAGGTGAACGCGCGGCGCGGGCTCCCCGCGAACTCGCCGCGGCCCCCGGAGTCGTAGCGGCCGGGACGGGTCCCCCCTCCACCCGCCCCGTGCCAGCCCCCTGGGGGTCGGGGGCCCGGAGCCCCCCGCGCCGGGAGCCCCTCCGCCGCCCGTCCTCCCGCGGAGCCGCCCCAGGTCCGGGGAGGGGGACCGGGGGCCGCAGGCGCCTTTGTCCGGAACCTGCGAGCGTCCACGAGGCTCCTCTGGGCCGAGAAGCTGCTCCCGCGGCCGGCCCGCCACCCCGGACGCCCGGGGGTGTCCATGGGCCTGGGGGTCCGCCCCGGGTGGGCGCCACGTGGCGCCTCCGGGGGGCCGGCGGGGACCGGGGGAGGAGCGGCCCAGGCCCCGCGGGTGGCGCCGAAGCTGGAAGAAGCCAGACCCCCGTGGGGGCCGAGGCGGTCCAGGCCCAGCGGCGCCGAGGTCACCGCCCGCACCTGCCCCACGCGCCCCCACACGCCTCCCCATCGCCCCAAAAAGCGCGAAGGGGCGGCTCTGGCCGCGCTCCCACCCCGGGGCGGGCGCAGGGTCCCCGTGGGGGGCGGGCGGGCGAGGCCCCGGCGGCGGCTCCGGCGCCTCCCCGTGCGCGCCCCCGCGCCCCGGGCATTCCTGCGCGTCCGGAGCGCCCGGGCATTCCGGGAAGGTGACTCAGCGGCGGGCCACGGGGGGAACCGGACCAGGGGGGAGGGAGGGGCCTGGGTTCGCCCGCGCCGCCCGGGTCGGATCTAGAATGTGCCAGCCCCGCACCCCGGGCCGGCGCGGGAGGGAGCGCGGCCGCAGCCGCAGTGCCGGTCACGCAACGCCCGGACCTGCCCGAGCGGCGTCCGGAGGACAGGGCTCCGCGTGGGGCTCCGGGACCGGATCCCGCCCTCGTCGTCCCTCCTCTCCGGTGCCCTCTCCCCCCACCCCGACCTCCCTCCTCCCCGGTGCCCTCTCCCCCCACCCCGACCCCCCTCCTCCCCGGTGCCCTCTGCCCCCACCCCACACCCCGGCAGAGGTCGGAGTCTGGCTTTTGGCGCCTGGAGGTCGCGGCACGCGGGATGGGGCTCCCGGAGGGAGGCGGCTGCCGGGCCGGCCGGCACCTCCCTTTCTGTCCCTCTCTCTCGCCCTCGCCCTCTCCCTCTCGGAGGGCACTGCCATCGGCCTGAGTGGCCGCCGCCTTCAAACCTTGGGGTCGGATGGGAGACAGGCTCTGGGACGGTTGTGCCTGAGTCTGCGGTGGGACGGGATGCCTCTCCTCCCGCTCCCCCGGCTGGAGCCCCTGGAGGGGGTGGGGGGATCACCCAGCGGGGGAGGGGAGGGGAGGCGGCGCCTGCTGGGCTCTCTGTGCGGCCGGGGACCCAGTGGGAGGAGGTGAAGGGCAAAGCCTCTGGCCCCAGTTCGGATCCACACAATGGCTCCTCTGTCCTGGCCGCCTCTCCCCCTGCCCCCCTCATCTGCAGACTCCGCTCTGCCCCCTCATCCTTATCACTCACACACCCTCCTCCCTCCCCCAGGCGCCTCTCCGCCCCTCTCTCCGAACTCTCCTCTCTGGGAACTCGCCCATCAGCATCTCTGGCCCAAGAGGCACGGTTGGGCAAGAGCAAGATGCTCTTCCCCTTTGGACGATGGGGAACCGAAACCAGAGAGGTGAAGGGCTTGTCCAGGCCCCAGGCCGCTGGCAGCAGCCCCAGAGGCACAGCCAGGAGCGCTGGCCCCAGCCTCCGCCCTGGTGCTCCCGGTCCCCTGGCCGGGCGGGAGGCTTTCCATGGAGCCGCCCGGTAACCCCGCTGCGCAGTCTCCCCGGGAGAGAGGACGCATCTTCAGAGCCACGCCAGGCTCCTCCCGCCTCCCGGGTCCTGAGGGAGCCGCGGTGCCGGCCAGCCCACACGCCTGGCATCAGTTTGATCTGACCTGATCACCAACCCGGAGCTTGGCATGCGGGTAATACCGGTCTCACAAGTGAAAGAAGCTGCCTCTCCATTTCCCCCGCCACCCACCCCTCATTCCTGCTTCTGGGCAGCTGCCCCAGGGGACACACTGAGCACCCCTTTTTCTTCTGCTAAAGAAAGCAGACATGGGGCCTCGCCCAGCTCTCCGGAAGCCTGGAGCCCAGGCTGCCAGGTGGCAGTGACTGGCTTTGGTGAGGCCAGGATTCCTGCCATATCTCCCTTCCCCAGGCTACGTACGAGCTACCTCCCTTGACCTCCAGCCCAGGAGGGTGCCAGGGCAAGGGGAGGGGCGCGGCCAGCTCACAAACTCTTCAGACTTGGGTCTAGGGCAGCCCCAGAGGTGGCTCAGCACCCAGCGCTTCCTAGATGCTGCTGGCCGCTCCAGGCCGGGGATGGTGGTGCTGCCCTGTGGGGAGGGGCCACAGCGTTTGGGCAGGTTCGAGCCTCGGACTGAGGAGAGGGCACAGTCCTCATGGCCACCTGCAAGTCCCCACTTGGAGGGCAGAGCCTCCCAGCACGATGACAGCCAACAGCTGTGGTGGTCAGCTTGAAACTATGGTCTGAGCACGTGGCCCCACGTGCCTGAGTGACGTGGGCTTGATAGAGTTCAGGTGCGTGTAATTGTGTGAATTGGAAACTCAGGAGAACGTGGTAAACATCTTGAGCGCGCCCTTCCTCTGCCCAGAGCCATCGGCTATAAAATAGAGATGGCTGACAGGCCGTGGTGCTGTCCCTAGCTCTCCGTCAGAGGACAGCGTCCCACCCAGACCCAGCTTTCCTTCTCGTCTGTCTTTTCTCCATCCTTCACCGCTCAGGCTCACCAAGCCCGGCTGAGCTGGCGCGGCACACAAGGCGCCCAATGAGGGGCTGAGTGTGCCATGGCCGTGCCGGCTCCCACACTGCCCCATGCCCTGAGGCCCTTGGGACCCTTCGCTGCTCGCAGAGTGTGCGGTGGGTGAGCCTAGCTCTACTCTGTCAACGTGGCTGCCCCTGCTGAGCTGGAACCCAGGTCTCTCCCGCCTGCGGCCTCTGCCTCCCACACGGCCGCGTGCCCCTGGTCCCCCTGCCCCCCGCTGCAGGCCAGCTCTTCCTGGCTCGGGGTCAGGGCATTCCCCTTCCCGTGCCCTCTCAGGGCGAACGCCCTGAAGGCCGCCCGGTCGCTCATTCCAGCTGCCTGCCCTGCACCTGTCTCAGGCAGCTGTCCCTGGATCCTGACCAAGTACCACAACCGCTGCCTTCCCGGTGTTGACTGTCTCACAGTCCGGAGGCCGGGAGTCTGAGAGCCAGGTGTGGGCGGGTCGGAGCCTTCCGAGGCTGTGAGGAGCCTCTGCCCGGCTTCCGGTGGTTGCCCGCGATCTTTGGGGTATGGATGCGCCCCCTGACCTCTGCCTGCATCACGTGGCCTTCTCCCTGCAGGCGCTGGCTGAGGTGTGTTCTCTGAGGCATTCTCTCCTGGGGCTTGTCCTCTTTCAAATGCCAATTATCTGGGAGGGAAACCAGCAAGTTCTGAGGACTCGAGTGTTAATTAATGTACCACATGTTAATGGAAATAACAGCCTGGCCCGAACCAATTTGGCCCAGCGGCCCGCAGAGGAGTCTGATCCGGCCCGCCAGGTTTTTTGGGCAGTGAGCGCAGCCGAGGTGTTACAGTAGGAATTAGTAGTTCATATAGTCCAGCCCTCCAGCTCTCTGAGGGACCGTGATCTGGCCCCCACTTTAAAAAGTTTGAGGACCCCTGGGCTAGAGCATCGGCCTGAGGACTGGAAGGTCCTGGGTTCCATTCCGGTCAGGGGCATGTACCTTGGTTTCGGACACATCCCCAGTACAGGGTGTGCGGGAGGCAGCTGACCAATGTTTCTCATCAATGTTCTAACTCTCTACTTCTCTCCCTTCCTCTCTGTAAAAAATCAAATGTGTATGTGTGTGTGTGTGTGTGTGTGTGTGTGTGTATATATATATATATATGAATGACAGCCTGGCCGGCGTGGCTCAATGGTTGAGCATCGACCTATGAACCAGGAGGTCAGGGTTCGATTCCCCGTCAGGGCACAGGCCCAGGTTGCGGGCTCGGTCCCCAGTGGGGGGCGTGCAGGAGGCAGCCGATGATTCTCATCATTGATGTTTCCATTCCTCCCTCCCTCTCCCTCTCCCTCTCTGGGATCAGTGAAAGTACGTTTTAAAAGATATCCAGCTGTGCAGTACTCCGTGTCTGGAACGGGGCGGCGGTGTGTGCTGACGTGGGTGTGGGGGCATTGTGGTGCCCGCTGTTGGGAGGCGCGGCTCTGCTGCCCCCGCTGCCACCTCTCGCCGCCTCCTCTCGGCGGGTCTGGCCCCCGAGCTGGTGGGCTTGTCCCTGTGCTCGGAAGAGCAAACCTGAGCTTTTTGCTGGAGGACTGGGCTCCTGCTGTTGCAGAAAGTGGCTCTCCGGCCGCCCTGCAGGCCAAGGTAAAAGCGGGCCTCGCCTCTTCCCCGTTCCCGAGGCCGCCTCATCCTGGGTCAGGCCTGGCCTCCACCTCCAACGCCGGCACAGCCGCTGCAGGTCTCCGTCGGCTTCTGCTCCTGCTCTCGCACCTTCTCGGACTCCCCCCTCCCTGCCTCCCTCTCACAGGGCCCCCGAGATCACATGCCCCCTCCTCCCCCAGAGAACCCAGGTAACCTCCCAGTCTCAAGAGCGGGAACTCCATCACAGCTGCGACGTTCCTTTTGCCATATAAGGTCGCATTCATAGGTTCGGGATTTTGACGTGGACGCCTCTGTGGTGCGGTTATTCTGCAACCACAGGGGGGAGGAGCCCGAGGCTGCATGGCAGCAGACCTTCCTTCTCCCCCCCCCCCCCCCTGCTCTATCAGGGAACTCAGACCAGGAACTCATTGTCCCCCAAATCCGTGTGGGGCTGGAGAACACTCTTGCTCGGGTTCTGTAGCCTTCGCCGTCATCTCTGGCTCTTCCCACGGAGTCCCCACATCGGAAACTGGATTCCATTTTTAAAAGTCGCCCGGGAGAAACTGCCGCCCCGGCTGCAGGGCTTCCCGGCCCGCAAAGCAGGGCTCTCCACCTGAGGAAGGGGTGGGACCGCCCGGGCACTGGGGGCAGAATTCCCCGCTGGGCTGGGCAGGAAGGGCTTACTGGCCACAGGGCACCCCCTGGGGACCGTTCAGATCCTGTCACCGGACCTCCCCGTCCAGCTGCCGCTCATCCCTGTGCTGAGGCCGGACAGGCTGCCACGTGGAGCCTGCGGCCAGGACATTCCAGGGCCCGTGAGGCCCCGCGAATCCGCTCCCCTGGTCCCCAGCCCGGCCCGGCCAGAGACATCCTGGTGCGGGGGCGGCCCCTGGACATGGCACTCACCGCTCCCCTCCATCGTCCGAGCCGGCGGCAGCGAAAGGCCTGCCTCGCCTCGGCAGCTCCCGGGCCGGGCAGCGGGCAGGCCGGCGCGCTCCTGTCTGTCGGCGGCCGCTCCCTCGGGCTGGGCGTGGCCGTTTCCAGGGGCTTTTTGGTCATTGTTTGCTTTCACATCGCTCTGAAGCGTTGTCCTTGGATCGCACCCAAAACAAACAGGCAGAGGCTGGATGCGCCGCCACCAGGCCTGCACGTGTGCCAGTGACCTGGGCTGTTTGCTCCCACAGGAGGCGGGGGGGACGCCCCTCTGAGCCCAGGGGGGGCGACACCCTTCCTCACCCCTCACCCCTCTCCCCTCACCCCTCACCCCTCACCCCTCTCCCCTCTCCCCTCACCCCTCACCTCTCTCCTCTCACCCCTCACCCCTCACCCCTCTCCCCTCTCCCCTCACCCCTCACCTCTCACCCCTCACCTCTCTCCCCTCACCCCTCACCCCTCTCCCCTCACCCCTTACCCCTCACCCCTCACCTCTCACCCCTCACCCCTCACCCCTCTCCCCTCTCCCCTCACCCCCACCTCTCTCCCCTCACCCCTCTCCCCTCTCCTCTCACCTCTCACCCCTCACCCCTCACCCCTCACCCCTCACCCGTCACCTCTCTCCCCTCCTCCCCTCACCCCTCACCCCTCATCCCTCATCTCACCCCTCACCCCTCACCCCTCTCCCCTCACCCCTCACCCCTCACCCCTCACCCCTCACCCCTCACCTCTCACCCCTCACCCCTCACCTCTCACCTCTCCTCTCCCCTCACCCCTCACCCCTCTCCCCTCACCCTTCACCCTCTCCCCTCTCTCCTCACCCCTCACCCCTCACCCCTCACCCTTCTCCCCTCACCCTCACCCCTCACCCCTCACCCTCTCCCCTCACCCCTCACCCCTCACCTCTCACCCTCACCCCTCACCCCTCTCCCCTCACCCCTCTCCCCTCTCCCCTCACCCCTCACCCCTCACCTCTCACCCCTCACCCCTCACCCCTCACCCCTCTCCCCTCTCCCCTCTCCTCTCACCCCAGGGGGAAGCACATGCCGCCTCTGGGAACACAGCGATGGGCCCCTGGTGGCCACATCCAAACCTCGGCGCTACTCAGGCTTCCGACACGGAGGCCAGTTTGGGGGCCGGAGGGGGGCCTGAGGGGGGCGGAGCGCCTGCAGGAGCAGAGCGAGGACGATGGGCCGCACAGAGTCAGCGGAGGAGAGACTGGTGCCAGCACAGGACAGATGCGGGGGCCGCACCCCAGGGAGGCTCCTCCCCTGCACGGCGCTGGCCATGCCGTGTGGCCCGGCTTTCCTCCTGAGATGCCGCTCAGCTCCAGGCCCAGGGAAGCAGCACAGCCAGGCCGGCCGGCGGCTGCCGCAGGCCCAGCTGGTTGGATAATGGGCCTCTGGCACCGACCTGGCATCCGTCAGTGGAGGCCCGGACCCTGAGAGGGCTCCGCTGGAGAGCTGCCCAGGATTCTCTCAGATCCTCCCCTGGGGCCCCCCTAGCTCTCCGCCCTGAAAGCCCTTAGGATGGACCCGGTGCCTCTCCCTCCCTCCCTCCCTCCCTCCGGAGCACCCCCGCCTTTCCCCTTTCCTTCCCCTCCTCCCCCTCCCCCTCCCGTCCCAGCCACCTCACCCTCAGCCTCCTGCTCCCCAGCTCCCAGCCCTTCCTTTGCCTCAGTAACCTGCTTCCCAAGGCCACTTCTAGGAATGACTCCTCTCCCTCCGGATTTGCCAGCCAATGTTCTCTCCCACGGAGCCTTGGCTCTGGATTCTTTCCAGCCAGAACCCAGGTCCCCAGGTTGCTGGGCCCAACTTTGGTCTAAGCCGCATGCCATCCCAAGCACCAAACAGACACGGACCTGGACTGGGCTGCCCACCCCAGCCCACCCCTTCCTACCCCTGCCCACCCCTTCCTACCCCTGCCCACTCCTTCCTACCCCGGCCCACCCCTTCCTACCCCTACCACCCCTGCCCACCCCAGCCCACCCCTTCCTACCCCTGCCCACCCCTTCCTACCCCTGCCCACTCCTTCCTACCCCTGCCCACTCCTTCCTACCCCGGCCCACCCCTTCCTACTCCTGCATCCCAAAATAGGCATCAAAGAAATCGCCTTCCCGGCGGCTCCCTGCTGAGGGTCAAACCCTTCGGCCCTTTTGCAGACACAACTCAGGAATTTGTCAGGATTATACGGCACAGCTCAGGGCGAGGGACTCTAACCGATGCCCACGTGTGCCCTGGGCCTCCGTGGAGCGGAGCGGTGCCGTGGTCTGACGGGGGGCCGTTCCCCAGAGCAGCGTCCCTCGTCCTCGGGCCCGCTGCCGCCGGGGCCTGGCCCAGTCCATGGCCGAGACGAGACGGCATCCTCCCGGAGGCACCGTCAGCCGGCCCTGCAGCCTCTCCCAAGCTCACTGCTTCCCAGCAGAACGGGGAACCTCGTGGTCGCCTGTCAGAGCTCACAGACTCGTTCGCTAGTGAAATAATTTTGCTAAAATCAAATCAAAAAGTGAACCAGGCTTGGAGAGTGCTCCTGAGTGGGGAGAACATTTTTTTTTTAAGTAGATTTTTATTGATTTCAGAGAGGAAGGGAGAGGGAGAGAGAGAGAGAAAAATCCATGATGAGAGTCAGATCAGCTGCCTCTTGCACGCCCCCTACTGGGGATCGATTGAGCCCTCAATCCAGGCATGTGCTCTTGGCTGGAATGGAACCTGGGACCCTTCAGTCTGCAGGCCGACGCTCTATGCATTGAGCCACACTGGCTGGGGCGGGGGAGGAGCTTTTAGGTGCTGGCTGGAGAACAGCTCTTTGTCTCCTTCCCGGATCCAGCCAGCATGCTTCTGCTCAGAGTCCTGGGAAATGCCTGTGGTCCGGCCACCACCACAGCGCCCTGGCAGCCACAGCTTCTGCAGACGTGGCTGAGCCCAGCGCCTGGGGAGGGTGGCCTCTGGGTGCCAGGTGGCCGCTGAGCCTCTGAGAGCCCAGGAAGGGTTGTCTGCTGCTGGCTGCTGGCCCCAGAGGGAGGGCCAGGCAGGGGGAAATGCAGAGCCCCAGAACTGGGTCTTGGCACACCAGCACAAAGACCCACCATTTCTGCCCTGACCGGTGTGGCTCCGTGGGTAGAGTGTCAGCCTGCAGGCTCAAAGGTCCCAGATTCGATTCCAGTCAAGGGCATGTACCTTGGTTTCGGGCACATCTCCAGTACGGGGCGTGCAGGAGGCAGGTGATCGATGTTTCTCTCTCATTGATGTTTCTGACTCTCCCTCTCCCTTCCTCTCTGTAAAAAATCAATAAAATACATTTTAAAAAGAAAAAGGAACATTGTGTTAACAAAACAAAACAAAAAAACACAGGAGACCCTACCATTTCAGGCTGGGCTCCAGTTGTCTGGGACGAGTGTCTGCCATTGCTCGCCTCAGTCTGAGACCTCTGAGCACTGAGCGCGGAAGACGGTGACTGTGGATCGTGATGAGGCGGGGTCAGACCTGGCACCTCCAACTCCTGGCAGGCTCCTGGGTTCGCAGGGGGGAGGCGCTGGGAGTCTGTTCCCCCAATTTGCAGTCCTTAGCGGTGCCCGAGGGGAGCCGCGCTGGCTGGGGAGGGCTGGGTGGCAGCCAGAAGCCACAGGGAACCCCAGGACGCCCGGCCACTGGAGGTCTCAGGCGCCTCGGAAACCCTGGGGGCCCGGGGGGGAACAGCAGGAGCCTAATTCTAATTCCAAACCGAGTCTGCATGTTGTGAGTACCCAGCAGACTAGCACCGTGGTCAGCAAGCCGCGGCTCGCGAGCCACATGCGGCTCTTTGGCCCCTTGAGTTTTTAGCAAAGGCCAGCTTAGGAGTGCCCTAATGAACTTAATAACAATGTTCCTTCCTATATAGTTTAAGTTTAAAAAGTGTGGCTCTCAAAAGAAATTTCAGTCGTTGTCCTGTTGATATTTGGCTCTGTTGACTGATGAGTTTGCCGGCCACTGGTCTAGCAGGTCAGTCGTGAAGAACTGGTCCCAAGAGGCATGGGAAACAGCCGGGATTACCCACCAGCCGTGGAGAAAAACATCTTTTAAAAACAGAGACTCGCCGGGCCAGTGTGCTCAGTGGTTGAGGGTCAACCTAAGAAGCAGGAGATCACGGTTCGATTCCCGGTCAGGGTACAGGCCTGGGTAGGGGGTATGCTTCCCAGGAGAGGATGTGCAGGAGGCAGCCGACCCATGATTCTCACTCATCATTGACGTTTCTCTCTCTCTCCCTCTGCCTTCCTCTCTGAGATCAATACAAATACATTTAAAACAACAACAATAAACAGAGGCTCAAGGCTCCTCAGAAAGTTAAACGTTAACCGAAACCAGTGTGGCTCAGTGGATAGAGCGTCGGCCTGCAGACTGAAGGGTCCCAGGTTCGATTCAGGTCAAGGGCATGTACCTTGGTTGTGGGCGTGTTCCCAGTAGGAGGTGTGCAGGAGGCAGCTGGTCGATGTTTCTAACTCTCTATCCGTCTCTCTTCCTCTCTGTGGAAAAAAAAAAAAAAAAAGTAATGGCCATGTGCCCAGGAATTCCACTCCTAGAAATACCCCGGAGAAAGGGAAGCACGTGCACCCCAAACGGTGTTCATCGCAGCTCTGTTCCCATCACGGCCACGTGTCTCCGCCAGGAATCACACGTGACCTCCTGCTCAACCCCTGAGCCACACCCGTTGGGCTAGAAATGGGAATTTTTAAAAATCGGGTCTTTTTTGTTTATCTGTGAAGACTCCACCCAATGGCTCAGACATAGCTAGTGCTAAGAGGGTTCTAAGTGGGCTTGTTCCCGTCGGTTCAGTCAGAGACAAAGGGCAGCAGGAGCTTACTGGCCGCAGCAGGCATTCGGGAGGGAGGCCGGGAGGGTCAGTAGAAGGAACAGCGGAGAGCCGGGCAGGCTGCTCTGGCTCACGGGGAGGTCAGAGGGAAGGGGGCTGAGGGGACAGGGGCAGGGTGAGCTGGGACACGCTGCTGCTGCCCGGTGCTCCCCTGGCTGCAGTCTCTGGGAACCCCCTGAGCTTAGGAGATGGTGCCCGTGGGGGAGGGGGTGACAGGCGTGCTGGGGCGGGGGTTCCAGCTGGGGCCTTTTGGTTGAGGGTGTTTCTTTCTCAGGCAGTGGAAATCTCAGGGGAGGTGTGTGGGTGTGGGGGGGAGTTCCCCACGGAATAGCCACCAGCTTTCCAGGCTTGTGCTCTCCCCTGACTGGCCGGCGCCAGGGCAGGTGGTCATTAGTCGCTGCAGCTGGCCTGAGGCGGCCAAGGGGTCCCTGGTCCGGTTTTGCTGCTTTTCTGGGCCTTCAGGGAGGAATGGCTCAGCGCCTCTTTCTTCCCCCTGTGACCAGGACATGCTGGGGCGGAATCCTCCTTTTCCCAGGTTTGCCTCCTGCCGGACACCTGGGGCTTTCCGCCCGGGTGACCTCTATCTGCCCGTCTTCCTCACTCTGCTCCTGTCTGTCTAGCTGCCTATTACGGGTTTGGCCCTGGGGTGTTCCTAAGGGAAATCGGGGGGGGGGGGGGGGGGGGGGGAGGAAGGGGGAGGAGGAAACAGGCCGTAGCCACAGGATGAGCTAATCTAGTGCCAGCTCATTCAGCCCTGAGGCTCCCAGATAGGGAAGCACATGCAACCCCCTGGATGTGTCCACCCTGCTGGAGGCTGGGGGGCCCCCGCCCCCGAGACTGTGATGGAGCTGGTCCGGAGTGTGGCTGGGGCTTCAGGATTCCCCCAGGCCCCCAGCGATTTTATTTTATTTTATTTTAAAACATTTTATTGATTTTTTTACAGAGAGGAAGGGAGAGGAGATCGAGTCAGAAATACTGATGAGAGAGAAATATCGACCAGCTGCCTCCCGCACACTCCCTAACTGGGGATGTGCACGCAACCAAGGTACATGCCCTTGACTGGAATCGAACCTGGGACCCTTCAGTCCGCAGGCCGACGCTCTATCCACTGAGCCAAATGATTAGGGCTCCCCAGCGATTTCAATGTGTGGACACACCTGGGAACCACTGACGGCATAAGAGGAGGCTCTGAGGCCGTTTCCCAGGCCAGCCGGGAGGACTCCGGTGTCTGCAAGCGCCACCGAAACGCCCTCCGGGATGGTGTCCTACGTGGTCGTGGGCACAAGGACCAGCTCCCGTCCGGAAAGGAGCGGCTCGTCAGAGAGGAGGCAGACTGTCCCAGGCCTTCCCACACCCTCCCAGGCGCCCGGTGGGGACGCGGGCATGCATGGTGACAGAGCGGGCTGCCAGCCGGTCCCGGACGAGGGGGCGTCTCTCCAGGTACCCCAGGTGCTCCTGCTCGGGGGTGTCAAGGCGGGCCCCTCAGGACTTCCGAAGGCAAGGAAGCCCTCCTCGCCGAGGAGCGGTAATGCGGTTTCGGAACGTTTCCATCTCCTCTCACCTATAGCTCATCCTCTTCGAACTTCTTGGCATGTATTCACTCGCTCCTCACAAAACCCTCCAGCTAGCAATTACTTTTTAAAAAGTGTATTTTATTGATTTTTTACAGAGAGGAAGGGAGAGGGATAGAGAGCTAGAAACATCGATGGGAGAGAAACATCGACCAGCTGCCTCCTGCACGCCCCCCACTGGGGATGTGCCCGCAACCAAGGTACATGCCCCTGACTGGAATCGAACCTGGGACCTTTCAGTCCGCAGACCAACGCTCTATCCACTGAGCCACACCAGTGAGGGCTAGCTAGAAGAGCCAGCAGTTGTTATTGCCCTCGCCCTCCGGGGGAGAGAACGGTAGGGAAGGCTGTTGGTTGCCAAGGTCACACACACAGCTGATAAGCTTTGGCCCGGAGACGCTCACATCCACGCACCTGCCGCGCTGGGCGCGTCCCTGATGCGTCGGTGCTGCCGTTTCTGGGCGGACGCAGCTGTTGTCGGCCCCCTGAGCGTGTGAGGACTTTCGCCTTACAGAGCCTGGAGCCCCGGAACCTGACCAATTTGCCACCCTGGAGCCAGGAAGCTTGCAGCCTCCTCCATCATTTGGTCCATGATTTCTTACAACCCGTGTCCTTTCTGTCCGCCCCTCCCTTCCCAGCCCCTCCGGCCCGCTTGCTCCCTCCACCTCTTTCCACTCGGCCCGTCTTGCAAGAGCTGCTGCCTGCCTGCTGAGGAGGCAACCATCTCCTCTTTGGCTGGCAATGCTGCAGAAGCTCTAGAAGGCACTAGGTGGCTTCTCCTTGAGCCAAAGCCTTCAAAACGTACGAGTGCTTGTGATCAGAGTTACTGAAAGCCCAGAGATCGGTGCGGTTCTTCTTCTTCTTTTAGAGTTTAATATATTTTATTGATTTTTTACAGAGAGGAAGGGAGAGGGATAGAGAATTAGAAATATCAGCTGCCTCCTGCACACTCCCTACTGGGGATGCGCCTGCAACCAAGGCACATGCCCTTGACCGGAATCGAACCTGGGACCCTTGAGTCCGCAGACCGACGCTCTATCCACTGAGCCACACCGGTTACGGCATCGGTGCGGTTCTGTCCTACGGAGGACTGTACAGTGAGACTCCGTTCCAGATTTTTCCAGCGGCTGCTGGCCACCGCAGCAGATGCTGTCTACCACTGTCCTTGCTCACGCTGGCAGGGGTCACTCCCAGCGCGCTTGGCTCCGCCTGCCCCGTGTTTTGCTCTCACCCCAGCGTGGTTCCCGGTGTCCCATGGAGAGAATCCGCTTGGAGATCCAAGTTGGTATTATTTTTAGAAATAAAGACATCCCGTCTCAGCTTGAGGAGGCCTGTTCAGAGGAGGAAAACAGAGAAAGGCCCCATGTTCTCCCCAAGTTCAAGCGGTGCAATGTGGAGGCAGAACTCCTGACGCATCGCCTGGAGTGTTCTTTGTTGCAAAGTCCGACCTTGCCTTCCGCGTCGCTCAGCTCTGGGAACGGGCTGAGCGGCCCCGGACGGACACAGGCCCCTTTGTCTGGCCCCGTCCCCGCCCGGGCCATCCCCCACGCCTGGCCTGACCCTCTGCCCCCCTCGTCTCCTTGAAAACCGTGCCGATCAGATGTCCACAATTCCTGCTGAACCTGCAGCCCGTCCACAACAGGGGCCTTTTGTGCAAACGAATTGGGAGGAATGTGGGAAATGTCGCCGTGTGCTGGGCAGAGCTGTTTTCTTTTCTTTCCTTTTTTTTTAAATTGATTTTTTGCAGAGAGGAAGAGAGATAGAAAGTTAGAAACATTCATGAGAGAGAAACATGGACCAGCTGCCTCCTGCCCACTCCCTACTGGGGGTGTGCCCGCAACCAAGGTCCATGCCCTTGATCAGGATCGAACGCGGGACTCTTCAGTCTGCAGACCAACGCTCTATCCACTGAGCCAAACTGGTTTTGGCTGGGCAGAGCTGTTTTTGTCTTTGTAGGAAATGCTCAGCAGGCCTGGAGTCTCAAGGGCCAGCCTGGTGTATAGAGAAACATTTAAAACAAACAAACAAATAAACAAACGACACTGGTCAGGTGAAGTCTCCCTTCACACTCAAAAAGGACAGCCTGCAAATGAGAAAGGCCGTTTCTCCTCACTCCAGACCCTGTCCGAGGCAGGGCTCTCCAGAGAAACAGAACCAACGTGATGCAGACACGGCAAATGTTGGAGAACAAAGGGGGAAAAAAAGACACTCGACAATCACAAGCAGGTTAAAAACAACCGAGATATGCCTCTGGCTGGAGTGGCTCCCTCAGGCTCAGTTGCTGGTTTGATTCCCGGTCAGGGCACACACTTGGAAATAATTTTTTACAGAGAGAGAGAGAGAGAGAGAGAGAGAGAGAGAGAGAGAGAGGGAGAGAGAGAGAGAGGGGCGCTCATCTATGCGCTGCCTCCTGCACGCCCCCTACTGGGGATGAGACAGCAGCCCAGCCATGTACCCTGTCGGGAATCAAGCTGTGACCTCCTGGGTCACAACAACGATGAGACCCAGGAGAAACAGCAATGATGAGAGAGAATCATTGACTGGCTGCCTGCTGCACAGCCCCTACCAGGGATCAAGCCGGTAACTTGGGCATATGCCCTGACCGGGAATCGAACTGTTTTCTCCTGGTCAAACTGTTTTCATAGGTTGATGTTCAACCATTAAGCTACACCAGCTGGGCTAAATCCATACTAATAAAGTCTTGGGAGTGATCAGGCCAGCAGGGGAGGGCAGTTGGGAGTGATCAGACCAGCAGGGGAGTGGTTAGGGGGTGATCAGGCTGGCAGGCAGTAGAGTGGTCCCAGATTGTCAGAGGGATGTCCGACTGCCAGTTTAGCAGGTTCGGGCCTAAACCAGCAGTCAAACATCCCCGAAGGGTCCAAGATTGGAGAGAGTGCAGGCTGGGCTGAGGGACACCCTGCCCCCCCACCCGCATGAATTTTGTGGACAGGGCCACTAGTGTGTGTGTGTGTGTGTGTGTGTGTGTGTTAAAATACAAACAAGTATATATTGTGTGGCTGGCCACCTGGTGGTGGGGAGCGGGAAAGGGCTTACTGTGATTGAGGGGATTTAGAAAAACTTCGTGGAGCAGATGCTTCATGAGTTGGTCTTTGAGGGAGGAAGACATTAAAAGCAAAGCAAAAACAAACAAAAAAACAAAGCAAAGGCTGTCAGGAGCGCCTTGGCCTCGTTCAGGAAACCTTGCCTTACAAGGTTGGATCCCCAGGAATGAAGATCAGACCCCACCTTTGGGGGGGACGTCCACCTCTGCGCGGTCCCAGCTGGGCGCATGCGCCTGGCGGGGCTAGCGCGGTGACCATAGAGACGCAGAGCTAGATCGTCGGCCTCCTCGGAGGCAGACATTTTGGATCCTGGCAGAAAAGTTGCAGTGGGCTGGGACCACTACCAAGTCAGGCTGCACAGCCCAAGAACGTGACTGGAAAAGACCTCCTGTGGGACGGCAGAGTCTGTCGGCGGAGCGAATTCGTGATGCTCGTGTAGGGAGGACAGGCTGTTAGAGGTGTCCACCGACTTGCCCTCATCCGAGATGGCGGCTGTGCGGACGCTCTAGCCGGCGCCTCTCGGTCTCCCGGATGCCCGGAGGGGGCGGCGGCCTTCCCTCTGGGTCCCGGGAGGCTGCGGCGGCGGCGTCGGTCACAGCGAACGCGGCTGCCGCCGGAGCTCGTGTGGGCTTGGTACGAGGAGCGTGAGGGTCTCCGCCTCCCCCCTGCCGTGCCGGGCTGCTCGGCGCCTCCCCCAGCCGGGCCCCGGGCGTCGCGGCCGCCGCCGTCGGAAGCCCTCCCGGCGGGCCCCGCGCCGCGGGCCGGACGATGCCCAAGAAGCTGCTGCTGCTGCCGCCGCTGTCCGTGTCCTCGGCCTTCCGCGCCCCGCGGGTCAGCGCCGCCGCCCGCCTGGCCATGAACGCCGCCCGCACCGGCTACCGGGTCTTCTCGGCCAACTCCACGGCCGCGTGCACCGAGCTGGCCAAGCGCATCACCGAGTAAGGGCGGCGGGCGGCGGGCGGCGGGCGGCGGCGGGGCCCCGGAAGCCCTCCTGCTGCCCTTCCCCGGGCGGCCAGGCTGGCCGGCCCCTTCGCCCGGAGCTGCGGGAGGGGACAGGTAGCCGAACCCTCCCTGCCCTTTGGCGGCTGCACAGACCCTTGGAGGTGCCCGGAGGCGTCCCTTCCCCGCCCGTACCCCCCCCCCCCCCAATTCTGCGGACTTTTGATGACTTAACACACCCCACCCCGTTGCTCGGACCGCTCTTCCTCCTTCCGTCACCCCGGGCGGTGGTGAGGGTTCCGCCGCCGCCGGAGGGAGGCGTTGGAGGGGGGCCCGGGGCCGGTCCCCGGGCTGGAGTTGACCCAGGAACCTCTCACCGCCGTCCCCAGCGTCCTCCGTGGGCCCGGGGCCGGGAAGTCTTACACCCCGAGCACCGGCGGCCGGGCCCCAGGAGGGCGGCTGGCGGGAGGGTTCCCCGGGCGCCCGGTGCCCCCGCGGAAACCGGGGTGTAGAGAGGGCGGGCCCTGAGGACGGGCAGGTCCAGGCGAGCGGATTTGGGGGGTTTGGGGTGGAAACAGGGGTCTCCCCGCGGTTTGCACGGCAGCTGTAGGCTGGGTCTTGGAAGCCACGGACACGGGGGTCCCCAGCGCCCCGAGGGGCCGCCCCAGGCCGCCGCCTGACACGGGCGCTGACGGGCCGGAGACTCCGTTTTCCCGAACGTCCTTCGTAAACGGGGGTGATCCTGCCTGCGGGCAGGAAGGCCGTGAGCTGAGCCACCTGTTGTGTATACACCAGCCTGCGAGCGGGGCTCAGGTTGGCCCCTGAACACCCGCTTTCTGGTGGGATCTGGTGTCCTGGAGCCGCACTGTGAGGGAAGGGCTTTCTGAGCCCCCAGGTGAACCTGCGGATAGAAAGAGTGGCTGGTCTGCTGCCATTTAAAGTCATTTTCAGCTTTTAGTTTACCTTCACGCGCCCCTGGCGTTTTCCCGGTGGGACTCAGGCAGGGTTACATTTTTAAATTCCCGACGGAAGCACAGGACACTTCCTTTCTGTCCGGCGGAAGGTTAGGTGAAAGAAGGTAAGAACAACCCTTTTGCAATCCACAAACCCTCCGACTGTTTGTCTTTTTGAGGCCAGCCAAAATGCTAACTCTATATAGGAAGTGTGTGTGTGTGTGTGTGTGTGGCCAGGCTCAGCCCATGGACCTTGCTGAGAGAATACAAAGCTGGAGGGCACTCTTTGTAATTATTATTCATCGTCACTTGAGGATAGGTTTCAGTTGATTTTGTGCTTAAAAAATGTTTTCAGCCGAAACTGGTGTGGCTCAGTGGATAGAGCGTCGGCCTGCGGACTGAAAGGTCCCAGGTTCGATTCTGGTCAAGGGCATGTATCTTGGTTGTGGGCACATCTCCATTGCGGGGTGTGCAAGAGGCAGCTGATCGATGATTTTCATCGATGTTTCTAACTCTCTATCCCTCTCTCTTCCTCTCTGTAAAAAATCAATAAAATATATTTTAAAAAATGTTTTTATTGATTTCCGAGAGAGGAAGGGAGAGGGAGCGATAGAAACATCAATGAAGGAGGGAGTCGTCAATCCGCTGCCTCCTGCACATGCCCCGCTGGGGCCGTTTGGAGTAAGGGGGGTGCTCCAGCATCTGAGCCTCGGGCCAGGGCTGGGGGCACATTTAAAATGTCACTGGTTGTTTTTTTTTCATATTAGGTTCTTCCCTGCCTTGGTCCAAAAAGGTTTTAAGTTACTATGAACAATAAATATTTATAATTTTTTTATCTGTTTCATATGTTGAGTTTCCCAGTAAGATTTTATTTGAGCAAAGCGTTTTACTACTGAGCAAATTTGCTGATCATTAAATTGGATTGACCTCTGAGGTTATATTTTATTTCCAGGATTCCTTTCAGATCTAAATGTCACTCGGGGATCTGAAAGCTTTTTTGATGATGACGCTTATTAATCAGACAGGTGCACTACCTCCCAGGATTTGTTCGGATTACGCCTGTGTTGTAATGAACCCCTACCCTTTGTCCAGCTCCCACACTGGTTAATCTTGTTTCATCTGCTCCACCTGTCCCTCGCCTTTTTTGACTAGAGTACTTAATGGTGAAGTAACACATATCCAAATTTACCGACTTAGCCATTTTATTTAAATACTTTTAAAATAGATTTTTACTGATTTCAGAGAGGAAAGGAGGGGGAGAGAGAGGGAGAAACATCAATGATGGAGGAATATCATTGCTCAGCTGCCTCCTGCATGCCTCCCACTGGAGACAGCCCGCAACCCAAGCATGTGCCCTTGCCCAGAACTGAACCCGGCACCTTCCAGTCCACAGTCCAACGCCCTTGTTTCCCTGATTGTCCCAAAAAGGGCTTTTCCCACTCGATTTGTTCTCATCCATCCATACGGTTCGCTCTGCCTTTGGTTCATGGCCCCAGTCTGTGTGCTGGGACGTGGGGGCGCTGACCTCGGGCGTGTGGTTCGGGAGCGGCTGCCAGTGAGCGCCAAGCCCTGCTTTGGGGTGATTTTCCAGGATGGTTCCTGGCCATAAGGCTGTGCGCTGGCCCAGCAGCCTCGGCTGCGGGCTGGCCAGCGGAGACTGCGGAGCGGCCTGCTGAGTGGCCTGCGGACTCCCACGCACTTGTGTTCTTCCCGAATTAAACTTTCTCCTGCTCTTTGGCAGAGAATGGCGAGAGCTGATTTAGTCTCTGTTACGCGTGCCTGCGAGCTGGAGGGTTTGGGTGGAGCACTCTAACTGCCTTTTCTTTCCCGCAGGCGTCTGGGCGCTGAGCTGGGGAAGTCCGTGGTGTACCAGGAGACCAATGGAGGTAAAGCTGCGCCCACTCCCGCTGAGTGCGGTCCTGGCTGGCGATATCACTCATGTCTAACGCGGAAACATTCCTCCTAACAAATCCGGACTCCTGTGCTCTCCTGAAAGTCTCCTTCCTCTTGTCCAACATAATGCCAACACCCTGTCATTTGGGCTGGAAAGGAGAGCGGTAGAGGTTTCTGTGTTGGCGGTGCTGGCAGACGCTCCCTGCCTTCACCTGTCCGCTGGCCAGCAGTAGCATCAGGAGCAACCTGGGCATCGGCCTGTGGACCTGAAGGGTCCCGGGTTCGATTCCGGTCGAGGGCACGCACCTCGGTTGCAGGCTCCTCCCCGGCCTGGGCCCCGGTCAGGGCTCGTGCAGGAGGCAACCAAATGACGTATTTCTTTCACATCAGTGTTTTCCTCTGTCCCTCTCTCTTCCACTCTCTCTTAAAAAATCATTGGAAAAATATCCTTGGGTGAGAATTAAAAAAAGAGCAATCTGGTCTTGGTGATGGTGACGTGAAAAAGGCTTTCTGTTCTTTTCACCTCCAAGCTTCCTCCCCTGCCCTCTGGGGCAGTGATCATGTCGCGGTCACTTAGCCGATGGCCGGTGGCCTAGGAATGCTGCCTCGTAAAATCTCCTGGCGGGCATGCACTTGCGGTTATAGTGCCCTTAGTCCTCGCAAAGACAAGTCAGTATCCAGTGATTTCGAATTCTTTTTTTTAAAGTTGAAAGCCTGGATTTGTGATCCCATGCTTCCTTTCTCTTTCTGAGCTCTAATTATCTGTGGTCTGAGTAGTGCTTTTCTTAAAGCTACAGGGCATTTTTATTTTTCAGAAACAAGAGTCGAAATAAAAGAATCTGTTCGAGGCCAAGACGTTTTCATCATACAGACGATCCCCAGGTGAGAGTTGGCACTGCTTTGGCACAGCGCGTTAGCGTTCCCTGTGAACAAGTTTCGTGTTCTGGAAGTCATGAATGTGTTTGCATGTAAACAGTTTTCTGAGCCATTCTAGCAAATTCATAGCCTGAGGAGAGGGTCGTGGGAACCTCCGATTCTCAGCAGGTGGGCACGGGGGGCAGTCTTGTTGGTCTGGGCCCCTAGCCTGTGGGGTCTGACGCTGTCCTCCTAGAGAGTGTCGTAAATGAGGAGACTTTCAGACGCCCCGCTGTTGTCGGCTGGCAAATGCCTGTGACACCCGTCGGGCAGCTCACGTTAAATCGCCAGGGGTGCATCCATGACGCCAATCTTCGAACACAAACTTGCACCGTTTCAGAGACGTGAACACCGCTGTGATGGAGCTGCTGATCATGGCCTACGCGCTGAAGACCGCCTGCGCCAGGAACATCATTGGCGTCATCCCTTACTTCCCCTACAGCAAGCAGAGCAAGATGCGGAAGAGGGGCTCCATCGTGTGCAAGCTGCTGGCGTCCATGCTGGCCAGAGCGGGTGAGTGAGGGGCACAGATGGAGGGGGACTCGCTCCTCCAGCTGCCTCCCTCAGTGCTCCTGTCTCTGCACAGAGCTGTGAGGGGGAGTGAGCTCAAGTAGGGTTCCTGCCTTTTCTCTCCTCTCTGTCTGTCTTAGAGTGGCATCGTCTGCTTCCATGTTTTCTGCTCTTCTCCAGTCTTGGCCTTTGTCATCATTCCATCGTCTTCCTTCACGTTTCATCTTATCTTCACATTTTATCTTTATATTCTTATTTTTAAAATATATTTTATTGAGTTTTTACAGAGAGGAAGAGAGAGGGATAGAGAGTTAGAAACATCGACCAGCTGCCTCCTGCACACCTCCTACTAGGGATGTGCCCGCAGCCAAGGTACATGCCCTTGACCGGAATCTAACCTGAGACCTTTCAGTCCGCAGGCCGATGCTCTATCCATTGAGCCACACCGGTCAGGGCTCTTCATCACATTTTAACTGGTACTGTGGGCACTCCTGGCCTTCCGAGGTTCAGGCTGGAGTTCTGTGCTTGCCTTCTTGCTGAGCTTTATTTATGTACATAATGTCATGCTGGAGTTTCCTTTGGCTCTTCCTCCTGCTGATACACTCCCCAGTCCCGTCCTGAGTGTGTGTGCAGCAGCTCTTTTCTCTGCTTTTATTCTAATGTGTGTTTGTAGCAGTAACTAGCCGGCCTGGGAATCACATGTAAAGGCACTTTACAATGATTGGAATTTCATTTGCCTGATGTTTAGGTAAAACTCTCACAGAGAAAAAAACAAACAGATTTGAGTCCTCAGGAACATACATTCCTTTTTGTTTAGCCCTGTCGATATTTCAGTCTGTCTTCTTGTTTTTCTATAAGAATATTTCATGCTGCTCTAACCAGTTTGGCTCAGTGGATAGAGCATCGGCCTGCAGACTGAGAGGTCCCGGGTTTGATTCTGGGCAAGGGCATGTACCTTGGTTGCAGTGGAAGGTGTGTAGGAGGCGGCTGATCGATGTTTCTCTCTCATCAATGTTTCTGGCTCTCAATCCCTCTCCTTTCCTCTCTGGAAAAATCACAGTATTTCTTTTAAAAAAGAATATTTCATGGCCCGTTCTTTTATTTCTGATAGAAATTGTTTTAAACCTTTCAGTTTCTATCTTTTTTAAAATATGATTTTTCTTTTTTAAAATATGTACATTACTTTGTTTTTGCTTTCTTATTCTTCTGCCTCAGCCACAGACTTTTTATATTTCTTCCTAAATTATTTAATCAACATATTGACTATTTTTACATCAATTTTTGCTTCAGTATTAATTCCATCTTCATATTTTTGCTTCTACCTGAGTTTTCTTTTCTTGATTTTGAGGGCCAAGCGAATAGTAACAGCAGAGGAGGGCACGTCTCTCAGCTTCGGGCCTGTCTTTGTGGAAGGTCAGAGATGCCTTCACTGGAGGCTGCACACGTTTTTTAGAAAGCGAGGAAGGGAGAGGGAGAGAGAGAGAGAAACATCAGTGATGAGAGAATCATTGATTGGCTGCCTCCTGCACGCCCTCTACTGGAGATTGTGCAACCCAGGCCTGCGCCCTGACCAGGAACCGAGCTGGGGACCTCTTAGTGCCCAGGTCAGTGCTCAGCCACGGAGCCACGCTGGCCAGGCCGGCACATTCTTTAGTTCTTTAGGTCTTGTTAAGGTTGCAGGTAAAGCCTGTGACTCACGTGCTTGTTAACAGTGCCCCGGCCTCTCGATAGGACACAGGAGCTGGGCGTCACTGACTTGCAGGGGTGAACTGGTAATTCTGTTTTAAAATTTCAGGTCTAACTCACATTATCACTATGGATCTTCACCAGAAGGAAATCCAAGGCTTTTTCAGCTTTCCCGTGGACAACCTGAGAGCTTCACCTTTCCTGCTTCAGTACATCCAGGAAGAAGTGAGCAGCCGCCCGCACCCTGTCCTCCATGTTGCTCTCTGGTGCCCGATTCCCACGTGGAAGGCACATCCGTGACCTTTCCCTTAGTCTGACCCTGAGGCAGCCAGATGGGGCCAGCCCTCAGGCCTGGAGGGTTCCAGAGCTCAGAGACGTAAATACGGATTTCCTTCTAAGTATCTTCAGCAGTTGGCTTATGTTTTCTTAAATGAAGGTTTTAAGAATTAATTACTTTTTCTTTTCGTGATGTAGCAGTACTTTTGCTAATTGATAAGTGTTAAAATTCTAAAATGTGTAAATGAAAGTCTAGCTGACAGGCGTCTTCAAACTACGGCCCGCGGGCCACATGCGGCCCGCAGAGGAGTCTGATCCGGCCCGCCAGGTTTTTTGGGCAGTGAGCGCAGCCGAGGTGTTACAGTAGGAATTAGTAGTTCATATAGTCTGGCCCTCCAGCTCTCTGAGGGACCGTGATCTGGCCCCCACCTTAAAAAGTTTGAGGACCCCTGCGTAAGTGTTAAAATTCTAAAATGTGTAAATGAAAGTAGCATATATGATTGCTAGTATGGATTGTTGTTTTAAGAGGAAAGAATGTAATACCAGCATCCAAGCATAACTTTTCAGTATTTTCTTATTTCTCCTCCAAATCTAGATTCCAAATTACAGAAATGCAGTCATTGTAGCTAAGTCTCCTGATGCTGCGAAAAGGTAACTGCTTCAGATACTCCCGCAGGCGCTGGCGGTGCTCTCTGAGGTTGGAGGGAGCTCTCTGGTGTCTAGGGGCTGTCTGGCGGCTGAGAAAGCTCACCGGCCTGGACTCTCCCCTCATCACTGACACTGAAGTGCTTCCTTCACAGTCTCAGGAAAGGAAGGCAGAGGACTATGAGCACTTTCCAGGCTGTGATTTATTGTTGGTTTTTAAATATATTTTATTTATTTCAGAGAGGAAGGGGGAGGGATAGTTAAAAACATCGATGAGAGAGAAACATTGATCAGCTGCCTCCTGCATACCCCCTACTGGGGATGTGCCTTCAACCAAGGTACATGTCCTTGACTGGAATCGAACCTGGGAACCTTCAGTCCTCAGGCCGACGCTCTGTCCACTGAGCCAAACTGGTCAGGGCTTAAATAAGTTTTTGATTTCAGAGAAGAAGGGAGAAGGAGAAGGAGATAGAAACATCAATAATGAGAATCATTGATCAGCTGCCTCCTGCATGCCCCACACTGGGGATCGAACCATGACCTCCTAGGTCGTAGGTCGACACTTAACCACTGAGCCACGCCGGCGGCTCAGCAATGATTTTTAAGAGACCTTTTTCAACAAAGTTTTTTCTTCGGAAGTAGAGTTAGATTATTGGGCAAAGGCTAGAGCCAGAATGATGTAGAACCAGACACTCGCCCACATCTCGGCTCTCATGCCCCTGGAGGTTTTTATTCTGGCTGGGCTCCACGTTCTGTTTTGTATAAGTAATTCCCTGTGAGTCCTAAGAGGTGGGTGATACTTCCAGTTTGTGATTACTAAGATGAGGGAATCGTGATGGTGGGTTTTCTCCAGACACTCACCGCCTGCCTTGTCCTCTCAGGGCCCAGTCCTACGCAGAGAGGCTGCGGCTGGGCTTGGCCGTCATCCACGGGGAGGCGCAGTGCACCGAGCTGGACATGGACGACGGCCGCCACTCGCCCCCCATGGTCAAGAACGCCACGGTGCACCCCGGCCTGGAGCTGCCGTGTGAGTCGCTCTCTTCCTCACTGTGTTTGGAAATGAATAACGTCTCCGCTGACGTGAATAGCTAGAAATAATATTTAAGTGGACCTGCCGTCTGGGTATTTTTATGCTATTTATTTATTTATTTATTTATAATATATTTTATTGATATTTTACAGAGAGGAGGAAGGGAGAGAGATAGAGAGCTAGAAATGTCGATGAGAGAGAAACATCGACCAGCTGCCTCTTGCACACCCCCTACTGGAGATGTGCGCGCAACCAATGTACATGCCTTTGACCGGAATCGAACCTGGGACCTTTCAGTCCGCAGACCGATGCTCTACCACTGAGCCAAACTGGTTTCAGCTCCGTCTGGGTATTTTTAAATGATTGAACGATGTGGCATTTTTTTCTCCGCTTATAAACCCGGAAGCGTGGGGGACTCGTAGTTATTGTTCTCCAGTTCCTTACCGCCAGGAAGCTGGTTATTCCGCTCGTGGGGAGAAGGTCACGCTGTCCAGTAACAGTCATCTGGACAAAAACGAACACCAGCTTTTGGCCTGGCAGCCTTTCCCTGGCGGTTGCCTGCGGATGGCATTCTCCTTACATTTTTCCACCGTCTCAGCGGCGGGCCTTTCCCTGGTGCATGGTGGGCGGTGTGGCTCTCCTCGCCCTGCTATTCCGTCCTCACGCCTGTGCAGCAGGACCGGCCTCCGCTGCAAAGTGCTGTGTGCAGTACGCACACCGACTCCAAAGACTGAGTCCGAAAACATGTCAAACAGCTCCAGTAAATGTGCATATTGATTACTTAGTGAAATATTTTGGCTATATTGTAAAATAAATCTATTCTTTTCACCTATGTGATTTTACTTTTTAATGTGGCTACTAAAAAATGTGTACAAGAGGCAGAGGGAGAGGAAAAGAGAGAGAAACATCAGTGATGAGAGAGAATCATTGATGGGCTGTCTCCTGCATGCCCCTCACAGGGGAGTGAGCCTGCAACCTGGGCATGTGCCCTTTGAGTGAGAATTAACCATGACCTAGATCATAGGTTGATGCTAAACCACGGAGCCACGCCAGTGGGGCTCACCATCCGTTTCTACCGGACAACGTGCTCTAGACAGGCTGTTTCTGAGGGACCCCGGCTCCTTGCAGAGGAATCTGCTGCTTTCTTTCTTTTGTTGTTGTTTTTTGTCTACAGTGGCTTTGCCCCACTTCCAGAGGGTGAAGTTGTGTGAGCAGTTGCTTAGCGATGCTTGACTAACGGGTCTTGTCATTGTGTCGTTTTGCAGTGATGATGGCCAAAGAGAAGCCGCCGATCACCGTGGTCGGGGACGTTGGCGGGAGCATCGCCATCATCGTGGTAAGGCCGGCGTCTTTCCGTGCAGAGGGCACCCGGGCTCATAGCTGTTTCACGTCGGGCTGTATGTCCAGTAATGATGACAACTTAAATGGCTCCGACTTCCCGTTCTCACCCAAACCCCATAAGGAGAGGTTTTTATGTGGGCGAACAGGGTTGTTATAACCGACAGCTGAAAGGAGAGCTTGTATAAGTTCTCCTATAAGTTCACCCCCACAAGTGACCTTGGTCTTAAGGGCTGTAGTTCCCATCAAAGCAGCTGACATCCTCAATCTTAAGCTTTAGGGTGGAGAGGAGAACTGAGGAGGAGCCGTTCCATTTAAAAATATATTTGTATTGATTTCAGAGAGGAAGGGAGAGGGAGAGAGAGAAATACCAGTGATGAGAATCATGACTGGCTGCCCCCTGCACACCCCACACTAGGGATGGAGCCTGCGACATGGGTACATGCCCTGACTGGGAATTGAATTGTGACCTCCTGGTTCACACATAGGTTGATGTTCAACCACGGAGCCATGTCAGCCAGGCAGAACTGTTCCATTTCTGCTAGAGAACAGTGTCTCATTCTGCGAACTTGAACGTGTTCTATGTGCTGCCAGCCCTGAACGCCTCCGCTGGGCCAGAGGGTGGTTCTTCGCAGTGGCTCGCTTTGTTTCTGTGTACCCTCTTTATTTTTATTTTTAAAATATATTTTATTGATTTTTACAGAGAGGAAAGGAGAAGGATAGAAAGCTAGAAACATCGATGAGAGAGAAACATTGATAAGCTGCCTCTTGTATACTCCCTACTGGGGATGTGCCCGCAACCAAGGTACATGTCCTTGAGCGGAATTGAACCTGGGACCTTTGAGTCCAAAGGCCGACGTTCTATCCACTGAGCCACACTGGTGAGGGCAATGTGTACCCCCTTTTAACTTTCTCAGGAAAGTACGGGGATGCTAGCTGTGTAGGATTGATCTGACATGGGACACAGGAAATGAGCCTGGGGTCATAAACGCCAGCTGTAAAGGTCACGTGACTGAGGCATTGCTCTTTGCACCGACAGCCACGCCAAGTGCAGTCCGCGCAGCCCTGTTGCCATTGCTGGGTGTGCAACCTCTGCCCGGGTGCATGGCTCCACTGGTGCCTTGCCATCCTCTGAGCCGGGTGCAGGGAAGGGCAGAGAGAGTCCTCAGGCGGGGCCCAGAGCTCCTTCACCGTTTCTTCTCAGGATGACATCATTGATGACGTGGAAAGTTTCGTTGCTGCTGCAGAGATCCTGAAAGAGAGAGGCGCTTACAAGATCTACGTCATGGCCACACACGGCATCCTGTCCGCAGAGGCCCCGCGCCTGATCGAGGAGTCCTCCATCGATGAGGTCTGTGTGCGGGGCTCCACTTCTTAGTGTAGGTCCTGGCTCGCTGCCTCTTCTGTGAGTGATGCCGGGACTCGGCCAGCGTTGCTGACCCTCCCGAGGGCCTGTCCTGGTCGGCGTCTGTGTGCTCAGTGTGACCCGTGCTTCCACACGGCGTGATGCCCACGTAGCATTTCTCCTCCGTGCAGCGCAGGGCTCACGTGTCTCCTGCACACCAGACGTTGGCGCTCAGAACCTTAGTTCTGAACCACGAAACCCCTCCCGGGTTGGTCAGTCTAGTTTGTAAACCCCAGACTCAGCGGACTAAGTTTTATGGGGTGGGCCTTGGGCGGGGGTACTAAATGTTGGATGAATGTTTCCAAACGACCACTGGGCACACGAGTTACCATGCTTGTTCCCGTTGTTGCCATGCCAGGTGGTGGTGACCAACACTGTCCCCCACGAGGTGCAGAAGCTGCAGTGCCCCAAGATCAAGACGGTGGACATCAGCCTGATCCTCTCCGAGGCCATCCGCAGGATCCACAATGGGGAGTCCATGGCGTACCTCTTCCGGAACATCACCGTGGACGACTAGCTCCACGGTGGCCTGGGCCTGGGCTCCTGAGGAGGACGGTGCCGTCACTACGTACATGGTGTTTCCTTCCCAGGGAGGCAGCGGCTCCCGTCCAGATTGGCCAGCGGGAGGCATTCAGGTAGCCGAGAGGGAGACCACACTAACGGATAAATGGCCTTAAACATGCGCCCTCACCATCCTGTTCCTTCAAGGAACATTCCAGCACTTTTCAGAGGAGAACCAGAGCTGATGGTGCTGGAAGGACTTCCGGCAGCCGTTCTAACTCCGGAACGTTCCAGCCTCGGGGAATGCGTGCTCATGTTCAGCCTGGGGAGGGAAGCCGAGTGCTGGCACCATTTCCATCCTCGGGTGAAATTCTGGAGAGGTGCCTTTTCCTGGAGAAGCCGCTGGTGCAGCCAGTGAGCAGGCGCGTGCGCAGTATTCTCCCCAGCAAGGACGCGGTCAGAGTGGCGCCCTCCGCTGTGTGCCTTGCTGGTCTCTTCACGCTATTGCACAGCCACCCACTGTGTGCCTCCTGTGACTACCTGGTCCAGAACTCCGCAGGAAATGCGGGATGCAGTCGGGGGTGGGGTCCATGGTGGTCCCAGTCCCAGGCAGATGTCTGTCACAGGTCCTGTCCTTCCGACCTGTTGGCGTGAGGTCCCCGTTGAGATGGTTAAGATCTAAATTTGTAAAACAACTGGTTGTAGTTTCCCCGTTATAGGTGACACTGTTTATTGAATCACCTAGGCTGCACGTGGCCTTTCTACCCAACGTTTAAAATGACACTCAGCACCCTGGCGCACACCAGTTGTCAGGGAGACCTGGCTGCACCCTCTGGTCCAACCCGGGGCAGCGAGTGTAGCGACGGGGAGGAGGGCGTCTGCCCGTGACCGGAATTGCTTGTTGGGTCTGGTAGTTCCTCGGAGACAATAAAGGCCAATTTGCACAGTTTGTACGGTGTGTTTCTGCAGGAAACTTCTGTTGACTTAAATATATATATATAATTTCTGAGAGGGAGAGAGAGATATCAACAATGAAAGAAAATCATTGATTGGTGCCTCCTGCACATCCCCCACTGGGGATCGAGCCCATAACCCAGGCATGTGCCCTGACCAGGAATCTAAGCCAGACCTGGTTCCTAGGTCGACACTCAACTACTGAGCCACACCGGCCGGGCTCATTTACGAAGGACTAGAAAAGTTCCTGTTCTGCAGGCAAGACAGCCCATTAGCTTTTCGAGCGTACAAAAAGGCTGCTGCTGTTAACAGGCCAGGTGGGAGCATTTGAGCAAAGAACTTCACTATGAAATGAGCATGGGTAGAGGAAGAGCCACAGACTTCCTTAGGAGACCAGGTTCCTACTGTGTTTCCCCAAAAATAAGACATCCTCCGAAAATAAGACCTAGCGCATGGAAAGATAAGACATCCCCTGAAAATAAGACCTAGCGCAACTTTGGGAAAAAAAATTAAAACACTGTCTTATTTTGGGGGAAACATGGTAGCTTGGGCAGATGGCTCGTCCTTCCTGGCCTCTGTTGTCTGCAGTATAAAGAGGTTTCAACCAAATTCCATTTATACTCCATTTATATATTCCAAATATCCATAAATATTAATTCCATTAATATTTCCCCACTGGTACATACTTAGTGAAAGCATGTAGTAGAACATATTTTCTGGGATTAGAATGAGGGTATATTGGATATGCCCTTCCCGATGGCATTTAGAGTCCTCATGTGCTTGGCATGATGCCAAGTCTCAGATGAAAACAAAAAAACGGGCCTGGCTGGTGCGTCTCAGTGGTTGAGCATGGCTGTATGAACTGGGAGGTCACAGTTCCACTTGCCCTCAGGGCACATGGCTTGGTCCCCAGTAGGGGGCGAGCGGGGGGCAGCCAAGCAGTGCGGCTGATGAGTGATTCTTCTCATTGATGTTTCTATCGCCCGCTCTGAAACCAATAAAAGTACATTCTAAGAAGAAATAAGATGGAAACAGGCATTGCAGCCGCAGCTAGTTTAGTGGCAGTAGCAGTCATGGGGGAGTCCCTGACCTGGGGATGGAGAACCCACGTGCCACAGCTTCCAGACAGGCCGGCCCGGTGAAACTTCCCAGGCTGTGACTGCTCTGGCCTAAGCTTCACCAGGCCGGCCGCGGGTGCACAGAGAGCAGAGTGTGTAAGGCACATGTGTCAAACACAAGGCCCGCGGGCCAAATCCGTCCCGCCAGGCCTTGCAATGTGGCCTGCACCGCGCTGTCATCACTGCACTCCGCTGCGTTTCCATCACAATGACAGTTTATGACTGTTCAGTAAACCATTCGGCCCGCGATTTAGGCTGGATTTTAGATTTTGGCCCCTTCTCTGATTGAGTTCGACACCCCTAGTGTAAGGTGACCAGATCGTCCAGGTGTTGGCGGGACAGTCCTGATTTCTAACAATTTTTCCTGCATCCTGCGGCGTTTTAAAAAAGTCCCGATTTTTGGAAAGAATGTTCCCAATCTTTAAAAAAATCCGGACTTTATTAAAATGCCGCGGGACAAATGGTTAAAAATCGGGACGTCCGGTCACCTTACTTTAACTCCATTTCCAGGGACACACTGCTTTGGTGGGGGGTGAGGGGAGGGTGTCCATGAAGGGTTTTAATGGCATTGTACCACCTCAGACTAGGCTGAATTTGAGTCTGAAAGCAGTTAAAACTGCCTGCAGGTGGGCTGTCGGGAGCAGCCTGGGGGCGGGGGGAGGGTGTTCTGAGGTAAATTGGCACCAACGAGGCCTGACGGGGCAGCAGGAAAGGCCTGTCTGCTGAGGGAGTGGGACACGGTGGTGAGTGGGCTTTCCTGTTTCCCTCCCTTGTGGTTGTGCAAAGTGAGGGGAAGTGTCCCCAAGGGGCCAGGACTCAGGGCCGCCCCAGGTTGGTGCGGCTGCTCTGCGTCAGAGCGCCCGAAGGACATGGCGTGGCGCCGGGCGGCCTCCGGAGGGAGAATCCGGCCTTTCCGGGCTGAGGCGGCTGCCGCGGGTGGCCCTCAGGAGCCTCCCCTCCCCACACCACGTGGCGCCCCCAGCTGAGAACGCCTTGGGGCGCCCGCGCCCCTGTCCTGGGCGCCTTTGCTGAGGATAAAAATGAGCGGCGCCTCGGAGTGCGGCCAGAGCCTCCCCGATCCCCGCGGGAAAGGGGGCGCCTTGGCGCGCAGCCAGGTCCCGGCAGGCGCTGCGCCGCCCCGCGCGCTCCTCCCCCTCGGGCCGCGTGCGCACGCGCGCTCCTCTGCGCGCCAAACCTCACAACCGGACCGACCCACCGCGCGACCCAACGTTCACGACACCCTCCCCAGGGAGACAGCCCTGGGCTCCCGCAGAGACCGGCCGACCGGACGGCGGACGGTTGGACGGTTGGCGGGGACCCCACCCAGGCGGGCTCCAGAGGATGACTGGCGTCCAGTGCGGCCGGGACCAGGGGCAGGGCGCCCCGGGACCCCTCAGAGGCGCTGCGAGCAGTGAGGGGGGCCTGGCCAACCGTCTGGCGTCGGAAGCTGAGCGCTCCTGAGGCCGCGCACGATGCCGCCCGTCGGGGCCACCGTCTCCCTCCAGGAGCTGGCCAACCTGGCCATCGGCACCCCCGAGGTGGGGGCCGTCAACTTCAACGCGCTCCACACGCTCCTCGTGGCCCTGCTCAAGAACCTCAACATGCAGGACCTCCGGGTGGACTACCACCAGCCGCTGTCGCCCGAGCGGAGGCTCTCGGATACCCTTCGGGTGTGGCCCGCCACCCCGCTGCTGTCGACCAGCAGCCCGCAGGTCTCTGTGTCTAAAGAGAAAGAGAAGCGAAAGGCCAGCCTGCCCAGGGTCCCGTCGATGGTGCTGGAGAGCCAGATGAAGGGCCTGGGCGGGCAGGTCCAGGACCTGGATCGGCAGGTCCAGGGCCTGGGCGTGCAGGTCCAGGACCTGGACCGGCAGCTCAGGAACATGGACAACCAGCTGCAGGGCGTGCTGTCCCACATCCAGTACTTCACCTCCCTGGTCTCCGGCCCGGACGTGGAGACCTCGGAGTGGCTGGAAGAGCAGGCGAAGGCCTATGTCTTGGCTGAGGGTGTGGGTGCTGAGAGGAGCGCGTCCACCGAGCCGGGCGCCTTCATCACAGAGGAGGGCGCTCCCGTCAGCGAGACGGGCGCGCCCACCACTCAGAAGGGCGCGCCCACCACCCAGAAGGGCGCGCCCACCACCCAGAAGGTCGCACCCACAACCCAGAAGGGCACGCCCACCACCCAGAGGGGCGCGCCTACCACCGAGGGGGGCGCGCCTACCACCGAGGGGGGCGCGCCCATCACCGAGGGGGCCGTGCTCATGACGGAGGAGGGTGTGCTCATGACAGAGGAGGGCGTGCTCATCACCGAGGAGGGAGCGCCCATCACCCAGGAGGGAGCGCCCATCACCCAGGAGGGCGCGCTAGGCGCGTTCAAGACTGAGGAGGGTGTGCTCATGACGAAGGAGGGCGTGCTCCTGACGGAAGAGGGCGCGCCCATCACCGAGAGGGGCGCGTCCATCACCGAGAGGGGAGCGCCCATTAGCGAGGGGGGCGTGCCCATCAGCGAGAGGGGCGCGCCCACCACCCAGAGGAGCGCGCCCATCAGCGAGAGGGGCGCGCCCACCACCCAGAGGGGCGCGCCCACTACCCAGAGAGGCGCACCCATCAGCGAGAGGGGCGTGCCCACCACCCAGAGGGGCGCGCCCATCAGCGAGAGGGGCGTACCCACCACCCAGAGGGGCGCGCCCATCAGCGAGAGGGTCGCGCTTCCGAAGGCCAAGCCCGTGCCTGGGACGGGCAAGGCGGTGCCCGACATGGGCAAGGGGAAGCCGGAGACAGCAAAGTCTCCAATGGGGATGGCCATGCCCATGCAGAGGTTGGTTTCGCCTGCTCCGGGGGTGGCACCGCCCATTCCGGGGATGGCCGTGCCCGCGCCTGAGATGGGCAAACTGATGCCCGAGAAGATGCGGGCGTTGGTGAAATGGTGGAAGGAAGGTCCCCAGGTGAGAGCAAACGGGGCTCCTCCACTCCGCCCTCCAGCTCAGGCTGGAGCTGGACCACAAAGGCGCCCATGACCACCATCTCGTGAGGGGGGGGGGGGAGGAGCGGGAGGAGGAAGGGGCATGGCCAGGCCTCCGTGAAGCCCCGCCCATGTGGCCCCGCTCACCTTGCAGGTCATGGAGATGCTCCACAACGTCATGGAGCAAGTGAAAATCTTGAAGGAAGCCCAGGAGAAGGCACATGAGGCCACAGAGTTCGATCCGATGGTGAGGGCGGTGGGGACCCCACCCCATCTCGCCCCGTTTCCAGGGAGGCTCAACCACAGCTCATCAGACACCCAAGGACCCCGAAGCCACCCAGAGGGAAGATGGTGTGGTTCAGTGGATAGAACTGAACCCAGACTGAAGGGTCCCGGGTTCAATTCCTGTCAAGGGCAGGTACCTCGGTGTGTCTTTCTCACATCGACGTTTCTCTCCCTCTCCCTTCCACTCTTTCTAAAAATCAATGAAGAAAAACAATCCTTGAAAGAAATAAGGTGGTGGGATTTGAGAGACAAAGCTCAGTTCCAGAAGAGGGGGAGCAACACTTCCACTTGGGGCAAGCCTGCAGGTGCCCCGCCCATGCTGCCACAGCAGCTCCAGCAGGGCTCCTGTCCACCCTGAGGCCTCCAGAGGGGACCAGGCTGACCTCTGACCCGCCCAGGACAGGCCAGGGCAGGGAGGCTCAGAAGCGGCAGCTGGGGAGGCCCAGGTTCGCAGGGGACTCCCGCCCAGCCTTGAGACACCCCATTGGTGCTCATTTTTGTTGTGGGAAGCTTTGCTTTTTAAAAATAATATTTAATAATTTTTTAAAAAATATATTTTTATTGATTACAGAGAGGAATGGAGAGAAACATCAATGACGAGAAAGAGTTATTGATCGGCTGCTTCCTGCACGCCCCACACCAGTAATCCAGAATAGAACTGTGACCTTCTAGTTCATAGGTTGACGCTCAACCACCAAGCCACGCTGGCTGGAAAGCTTTGCTTTTGCTTTTTGTTAATCCTCACCCCAGGATATTTTTCCATTGATAAATAAATAAATATATATATATATATATATATATATTTTAGAAAGAGTGGAAGAAAATGGGAAAGACAGAGAAAAACATCAGTGTGTTTGAGAAAAACACATCAATTGGTTGCCTCCTGCACAAGCCCCTACCAGGGCCAGGGCAGGGGAGGAGCCAACAACCCAGGCAAGTGCCCTTGACCAGAATCGAGCCCGGGACCCTTAGCTCCACAGGCCAGCGCTCTATCGGCTGAGCCAAACGGGCCAGGACAAAAGCTTTGCTTTTGAAAGTGTGATGTGTTTAAAAAAAAAAAAAAAGTGTGGTATGTTTATGGTTTTAGGGTTTTGGTGTTTAGAGAAAAGGCTTCTTATTTACTCTTAGGATCTTAGATGATGGAGGTTTGCAGAAGTTACAAGTTTCAGCAATTTGCTTTTATTTAAAATATTTTTTTAAAATTTGATTTCAGAGAGGAAGGGAGAGAAAGAAACATCAATGATGAGAGACAATCATTGATTGGCTGCCTCCTGCACCCCCCCTATTGTGCCCCGCCGGCACAGCCAGGGTGAACCTGAGAGGGGGCAGTGAAGGATGGAGAAAAGACAGACAAGAGAATAAAGTTGGGTCTGGGTAGGACACTGTCCTCTCTAATGGAGAGACAGCGCCATGGCCTGCAAGCCAAGTCTTCATTTTTTAGCCAGATTCTAGGAGGCAAAGTAAGGGCGTGGTCATAATGTTCTCATGGGTTTCGGATCCACTCAACTACATGCAGCTGACCCAACTTTGTTTACTTGCTGCACCTCCCGCAGCCCACATCACTCAGCCACGTGGGCCCACAAGGTTCGGACCATAAGGTCAAGCTCACAGCCACAGCCTCTGCCCTCCAACTGGGACCTGCACGTGGCTTTCTCATTAGTCCGTGCCCTCTCGTTAGTCTGAGGCTTGGACTTGTCCAAATGCTGTAGCCGCTCTCCACACCCTACTGAGGATCGAGCCCATACCCCGGGCATGTGTCGTTGGTGGGGACCCAGTCTGGGACCCTTCAGTCCACAGGCCGATGCTCTGTCCACTGAGCCACACCAAGTAGGGCGAATGGCAATTTGCTTTTAAGCAGCATAGCCACTCAGCCACCCTGGAAGTACTCCCTCCCCTCCCCCTTGGGGGGCAGTGTCTCCTCAGTGGTTTGCCCACAGACTCCCATCCAGCATTAGCATTGGCTCCTGGCACATCTGTCCCTACTCCCTCCACGTCCCGTTCTTGTTGGCTTACCCCTCTCTGCCCTCTGCTCCTCTGGGATCCACACACCTCGCTCCTCTCCCCTGCGAGGATGTGTGTGTGTGGGGCGGGCTTGGGGGGACAGGAGCACCTGCTTTGACCGCCACCTCTGCACTCTCCTTCCAGGGGCTCCTGCATCGGCTGGAGGAAGTAGAGAAGATAGTCAAGAACCGGGAGGTGTTCCTGGTAATGTCCGCCAGTTCTGCAAAGGGCCCCGCCAGGGGGTGGGGGAGGGGTGCCCATAGCCTGGCTCCGCCTCTCGGGCGCCCCCAGACCTCCGCCCCAATGTCTGTGTCCCTGCGAGCCGCGAGCCGGGACGATGTGTACGCCCTCTGCCTCTCGGGCGCCGCCCCTGGCCTGAAGGGGATCCTTTCCACGGCTGCCCACTGCTCCCTGCGGGCCCACGGGGCATAGGGAGCCAGCTGCCCAGGGCCCAGGGTCTTCTCCTGGGACCGCAGGGGATCTGGCTGGGGGGTACGCATCAGCACACCCATGTGCTCTGTGCCCTCAGGAACCCTTCAGCCGGAAGATGTCTCTGCTGCCCCCTGGAGAGGAAGTCACCATGGTCACCTGGGAGGAGCTGGAGCAGGCGATTACTGATGGCTGGAAGGCCACCCAGGTGGTGCCCATGTGGGCAGGGGCTGGGCAGTGGGCTCCGTGGCTCCCCGCTTCTCTCCCTTTTTATATATGCATGTTTGTTATATATGTTTGTATGTATGTATGTATTTTTAGAGGGAAAGGGAGAGGGGTAGAGAGAAACATCATCAATTGGCTGCCTCCTGATGCCCCATTTTGGGAATTGAGCCTGAAGCCCGGGCATGTGCCCTGACTGGGAATCCATCCTGTGACCTCTTGGCTCCTGGGTTGATGCTCAATCGCTGAGCCACACTCTTAAATATATCTTTTCTAATAAAAGAGAAACATGCAGCCGGGACCGGTTTGGCTCAATGGATAGAGCGTCGGCTTGGGGACTGAAGGGTCCCGGGTTCGATTCCGGTCAAGGGCATGTACCTTGGTTGCGGGCATATCCCCAGTAGGGGGTGTGCAAGAGGCAGCTGATCGATGACTCTCTCTCATCGATGTTTCTCTCTATCTCTCTCCCTTCCTCTCTGTATAAAATCAATAAAATATATATTAAAAAAAGAGAGAGAGAGAGAGAGAGAGAGAGAGAGAGAGAGAGAAACATGCAAATTGATCATATCTCTGCTATGGCCCACATCCATGCCCACCAGCCAATCAAGAGCTAACATGCAAATTAACCCAACCAAGATGGCGGTTAATTTGCATATCCAGGCCCAGAGCAAAGACTGAAAACGGCGTAGAAGGAAGCCAAGCACTGCAGAAGGGAGCGAAGCTGCAGAGAAGCAAACGGGGTGGCAGAGACCACAGCAGGAAGCCCTGTTGCAGGAATCTTCCTACAATGGGCCTCTAGAATTGTGTGTGTGTGTGTGTGTGTGTTTGTATATATATATATATATATATATATATATATATATATATATATATATATATATATGAATTGAATTTTAGAGAATGAGGAAGGGAGAGATAGAAGCATCCATAACTGCCTCCTGATGCCCCCTAGTGGTAATTGAGCCTGAAACCTGGGCATGTGCCCTGACTGGGAATTGATCCTTCAACCACTTGGCCCCTGGGTCAATGCTCAACCAACTGTGCCACACCGGCCAGCTCTCCCTTTTTACCGTCGCACCGTGTTCCATCCTGTGGATGATCGTAATTTATTTCCGTCTCCTGTTACTTTCCAGTTTTATAACCAGGTGCTCCGTGTGGCATTCACACTCGTGCACACACCCAGGGCTCATTCCCGGAGGTGGCAGTGCATGTGTGACTTGGCTGGCTTTGGACCAGGTGCCTGGCGTGGTGTGGCTCCAGGTTAGAGCCCTGTGGGCTTGCACGGCCCCACCAGCACTGCCTCCAGGTGGCCAGGGCCGGGAGCGTGGCCAGTCGGCCGGATGGACACTGGCACCTGGCTTACTTCTGCGGCATTCCCGGGCTCTTCTCCAGGCTGCCCTGAAATGCCCGGGTCCCGTTCGATTCATGGGCAAAGGTGGCAACCGCCCCCGGAAACGAAACCTCTTTAGTGCCCCTTGCTGATGGTGACCTTTACCCTCAGGGAAACTCCCAGAGGAGCCTGCCTGTTCTGAGACGGTACAGGATAAGCAGCTTGTGTTCGAACCCCCAACCTTGCTTCTCTGAACAGAATGGGCATTTGCTAATGGCCTTTGGGGCGAGGATCCGCTGTCTCCCCCACCACCCCCGTTGTTGTTGTTTTTGTTGTTGTTTTTAATCCTCAATCAATGTTTTCCATTGATTCTAGAAAGAGAGGGATGGAGAGGGAGAGAGAGAGAAAAGTTGATGTGAGAGAAACAACCGGTTGCTATGCATGGGCCCCAACTGGGGACTGAACCTGCAACCTGGGCATGTGCTCCGACCGGAAATCGAACCCGAGACTGACCACTGAGCGGCACGAGGCAGGGCTCAGCTGTCTTTTTGGTCTTGACATCTCCCTCCTCTTGGCTTTGTGCATCCGGGTTCCTCACAATGGGTTCTAGGGATATGCAGACCCACCCAAGGCCAATATCGGGAACCCTTGGGTGCCACCAAGTGGCCATCTGAGGTGCAACAAATGCTGACTGGGTACTGAAGACAACCTGCTGGTCCCCAAGACTGTTTTTCTGAATTCTGGGCCCACATTTAGAGGAAAGCTCCATCAGAAAGCCCTGGGAGAGGAGCCTGAGACAGAGGAGAGGCTTCTGCTTTCACTACTTAAAATATATATTTTTAGATTTTTCAATGACAGTTGCCATGCAATATGCGTTTCAGGTGTACCACAGTGACTCGAGCCAGTGGTTCTCAGACTTTCTAATGCCGGGACCCTTTAATCCAGCTCCTCATGTGGTGGTGACTCCCAACCATAAAATTATTTTCATTGCTACTTCATAACTAATTTTGCTATTGTTAAGAATCGTAATGTAAAATATCTGTGTTTCCTGATGGTCTCGGGTGACCCTGCTAGCGGTTCTCAACCTGTGGGTCGCGACATTTATAGTTACTAGACATTTATATATCGCTGTTTAAAGGGCAAGCTGTTTGCCCTAGCCAGTTTGGCTCAGTGGATAGAGTGTCGATCGGTCCCAAGTTCGATTCCAGTCAAGGGCACAGGCCTGGGTTGTGGGCTTGATCCCTGGTGGAGGCTGTGCAGGAGACAGCCGATCAATGATTGATGTTTCTATCGCTCTCTCCCTCTTCCTTCCTTTCTGGAGTCAATAAAAATATACTTTAAAAACCCTATATAATAAAAGGCTAATATGCAAATTGTCCCCTCAACTGGGAGTTCGACCAGGGGGCAGGGTTGGCTGGCCAACTGTCTGCGGCCCCTCCCCCAGGCCAGCCCAGCCTGATAGGCCCCAATTAGGGCACACCAGTTTGGCCCCACTCATGCATGAATTCGTGCACCAGGCCTGTAGTAAATAAATTACTCATGCTCTTTTTTTTTTTCCCCTTAAAAAAAAATACATTTTATTGATTTTTTACAGAGAGGAAGGGAGAAGTTAGAAACATCCATGAGAGTGAAACATTGATCAGCTGCCTCTTGCACACTCCCCCACTGGGCACATGCCTGCAACGAAGGTACATGCCCTTGACTGAAATTGGATCCAGGACCCTTGAGTTTACAGGCTGACGCTCTATCCACTGAGCCAAATCAGCTAGGGCAATGCTCTTTTTCTTTAAAAAAAAAAATATTTTTTTTTTTATTGACTTCAGAGAGGAAGAGAGGAGAGAGAAACATCAATGATGAGAGAGAATCATTGATTGGCTGCCTCCTACTGGGGATCAAGCCTGCAACCGGGACATGTGCCCTTCCAGAATTGAACCCGGGACCCTTCAGTCTGCAGGCCAACACTCTATCCACGGAGCCACACCGGCTAGGGCGTACTCATGCGCTTTATTTGTAACCTCTGAGAGAGTTAGCATGGAACCCCTATCTTTATTAGACCGAGGTATGTGACCTGACTGGGAATCAAACCAGAGACCTTTCAGTGCACTGGACGGTGCTCCAACCGACGGTGCTCCAACCAACGGAGTCACACTGGCCAGAGTCCCCGTCTCTTGTAAGGAACGTTATATATTGTGACACCGTCTGCAACTGTACAGATTCTCAACCATCTGGAGACCTTATCCTTCAAGAGTGTCCGGTTCTGCCCTGGCTGGTGTGGCTCAGTTTGTCGGAGTGTCCTCATGGGTTTGAGTCCTGGTCAGGGCGTCCATGGGAGAGGAGTCAACCAATTGATCTCTCTCTCTCTCTCTCTCTCTCTCTCTCTCTCTCATCAATAAACATATCCACACATCCTTGGTTGAGGATTTTTTTTTTTTTTTTAAGTGACAAATGCTCTTGGTGTCCAGCTTAGTTTGGGGGACCAGCGGGTCTTCTCCCCTCAAGAGCCGTAGGCTATCCTACTCAGACACCCCCGGTTCCCTCCCCTCCAAGCCTTATGCTGTTCTTACTCGTGGCCTCTGCTTGCTTCCTTCCTCTTCGACCAGGGCATAGACACCACGCCAGCCATCCTTAAGCGCAAAGTGAAACCGACCGTGACAAGTACCTCCTCCACTGGGTATCCGGGCGCCGACCAGGCTCCGGACTTGGCTGGCGGCGTTGGCTCAGAGCTGGGGCCCAGCGGACTGAGACAGCCCTCTGACAGAGAACTACACCACCCACCTTCACCCCGATTAAGAGAAGCCGATCGCCACAGGCTCAGGGAGTGGCCCAGCTTCACACGTCTGAGAAGAATCAAGCAAGACGCACATCCTGGTCTGGCTCCACAGGACCTACCCAGAGACCGGCACCATCTCATGCCCCCGGATGCTCGCGGCGGGATGACCCCCATCCCGGGCCAAGTCATGTACGAAAGGCCCGACCAACTTGGGCCGGGGCCGCCTGGCCTGGGCCAGCTTGAGTTTCAGCCTCCTAGCGTTTACTCATATGGCTTCCCCTTCAGCACGGGCCAGCTGGGTATGATGCCACCTGGAATGGAGGAGCAGGTGTTGGTTCAGCACGATATGGTGCCAATGTGGGTACCTGGCATGGGTCAGCAAGGATTGGAACTACCTAGTAGGGCACAGCCTACTGTGATTCCACCGAGTACACTGCAGTACGGTATGAGATTTCCCGGCCCAGACCAACGTGCCATGGAGCGGCCTGCAATGGACGAGAGACCCGTGGGTGTGAGACCCGGGGGCATGGATCAGCCGGGGTTTCCAACCTCTGACATGGACCAACAAGTACTGGTTCCATCTTTTAAAGACCAGGAAGGTTTTGTACAGCCCAGCTTGGAGCCACCTGTCTTCATGCAGCCTGCCGCACCGCAATTCGATGTGCTACCTCTCGGAGCAATTCGGCCTGGCTTGGTCCCACTTGGAATGGACCAGCCTGGTTTAGTCCCATCTGGTGTAGGCCAGCCTGGTTTAGTGCCACCTGGTGCAGGTCAGCCTGGTTTAGACCAACCTGGAATGGATCAGCCTGGTTTAGTCTCCCCTGGTGCAGGTCAACCTGGTTTGGTGCCACCTGGTGAAGGTCAGCCTGCTTTAGTCCCACCTGGTGAAGGTCAGCCTGGTTTGGTGCCCCCTGGTGAAGGTCAACCTGCTTTAGTCCCACCTGGTGAAGGTCAGCCTGGTTTAGTTCAACCTGGTGCAGGCCAGCCTGGTTTTTTCCCACCTGTTGCAGGTCAGCCTATTTTTTTCCCACCTGGTGCAGGTCAGCCTGGTTTTTTCCCACCTGGTACAGGTCAGCCTGGTTTGGTACAGACTGGTAAATATCCACCCGGTTTTGTACAGCCAGGTGCATATCCATATAGTTTCGCTCAACCTGGCGTCTATCCACATGGTTTGGTCCAGCCTGGTGCATATCCACAGGGTTTCATGCGGCCTGATGTGGCAGGTCAGCCTGGTTTAGTCCCATCTGGTACAGGCCAACCTGGTGCAGATCAGCCTGATTTTGTCCAACGTGAAACGGACCAGTATGGTTTAGTCCAACCCGGTGCTGGTCAGCCTGGTGTGGTCCAACCTGGAATGGATCAGCGTGGTTCAGTCCAACCTGGTGAAGGTCAACCTGGTGTGGTCCAACCTGGAGTTGATCAGCGTCACTTGGTGCAGCGAGGGGCGTATCCCCCCGGTTTTGTACAGCCAGGGGCATATCCCCCCGGTTTGGTTCAACCTGGTGCCTACCCACCACATGATTGGATGCAGGCTAGGGTCTATCCTCGTGCTTTGGTCCAGCCCAGTGCATATCCACGTGGTTTACTACAGCCGGATATTGATCAGCAAGGTTTAGTCCCACCCGGTGCAGCTCAGGAAGTGCAACCTGGAGTAGATCAGCCTGGTCTGAGGCAGCCTGGTGCTGATCAAGTACCACCAGGCGCACAGCCTCAAGGCTTTCCACCCCAATATCAGCATGGCGTGGCACCTCCTGGCAGAGATCAACGTATCCGGGCATCACCACACCTATCCAGGCAAGGTTGGATGTCGCCTGGTACGGACCAAGAGGGTTTGGCACCTACAGACACATATCCACGAGGCATAGTCCCGCGTGGCCCAGAACCATTAATCACCGGCGTATCTGCACGCCCAGATCAGCAGCATTGGCCGTCACCTGACCTGGACCACGCGGGTGCAGACTACCGTGACCAAGCCTCCTTTCTCCAAGACCCACGCGGCCCGTATCCTGGCCCTTACGGCCCCAGGTACCCAGGCATGGATCAGCATGTCCAAGCACGTCTGGACCCACACAAACGCAGGGCCCGGACTCCGACCACCCTGGGTCCAGAGCAGAGCGTGGACTCCGATAGCGCATCCTTGCAAGTCTCACGAGAGCCGAGTTATATCGAGCCTCAGAGACACGATTCGCTGGAGAATGTGGCTCCGAACTTCCCCATCGCCATTGAGACCTTCCGCCTGATGG
The DNA here is from genome assembly GCF_014108245.1 of Pipistrellus kuhlii. Classification (NCBI taxonomy): domain Eukaryota; kingdom Metazoa; phylum Chordata; class Mammalia; order Chiroptera; family Vespertilionidae; genus Pipistrellus; species Pipistrellus kuhlii. Next base: position 1,035,443 of record NW_023425545.1, on the reverse strand, counting down.
GCGAGCTCGTCAGCCTCTACTCAGAGCTCAAGGAGAACATGAAGACCCTGGACACGGAGAAGGCCGGCGAGAGCGACCTGGAGAAGATCCAGTACCTGCTCGCCCTGATGGGTGGGTGCCGCTCGGGGGCGGAGAGGCCACGGTGGGCTCTATCCTCTGTGTGTGTGTGTGTGTGTGTGTGTGTGTGTGTGTGTGTCCGGCCTCGCTTCTGGCAGCCGGTCGTCTGCCCGAACCCCTGGAAACAGAATGTCTGTTTTTGGCCGTCCCGGGCTCTCTCTTTATAATATCACCTGAGGGCTATGCAGAATCATCCACTTAGACATTAATTGCGTGCAAACGTTTTATTAGCTCACCTCTCATGCCTTGGCAGGGCCAGACCCAATGATTTCTCAGGCCTCGTGTGGCCCGCGGGCCGGACATTCCCCGCCCTGTCCCGGAGCCTTCGGGGTCTGAGAGATGGAAGTAAGCCATTGGCAGGAAGGCACCTCAGAAGAGGAATGAGGCAGGGCATGCCTCTGTCAGGCTCCCTGGAGAGCAGCTAGGGAAATGCTGGGCGAGGGAGAATAATGAAGATTTTGGAGGTGGGTGGAAACTATGGGCCAGTGGCCCCAAAGCCCTATGGGATGTTAAGCCTTCGGTGGGTTTTTTATGGGCTGCGGACACTCTTGTCTCGTGTCTTCCCCTCCCCACCCCCCACGTCCAGTCCTGCGAGAGGGGGGGAGGGGAGGACTGGAAGTGGAGATTAGACGCCCTCTGGGGATCGAAGCCTGCGGCCTCTGAGCGCCCATTTCCCACAGTCCAAAGGACCATCCCGCCGGACCTGCAGGAGCAGCTGAAGTCCATCAAGACCCTGACCAAAGAGGTTCGGCAGGAGAAAGCAAAGGTGAGTGAGGGCGGACCTGCTACCTGGCCTGGGCGCCAGTGACCCCCCCTCCCCCGCCCGCCCCCCATTTGTGCGTTGATGGACCAGTCACCCCGGGTGGAACTGCTATCTCGCTGCCTCCTGCTGCCTCCTGCACGCCCCTCAGGCGGGAAATGCAGCTCGGACCTTGAGGGATTCTTTCCTGATGGGAAAGCTGCGGCTGGGAGCTGTGGCCTGGGCCCCAGGGGGCAGTCTCTCTGGCTCGGCCCTTTCCAATGAGGGCATCAACCATGGGGCGGCCTGGGGCCCAGTGCGGGCTGACGGGCCGTGCCAGGGCTGCGGTCTCCAGTTATTTTTGTTGTTGTTGTTCTCACCCAAGGATATTTTCCCATTGATTTCTAGATAGAGTGGAAGGGAGAAGGAGAGACAGAGAGGGAGGAATATCCGTGTGAGAGACACATGGATGGATTGCCTCTCACCCTCGCCCCAACTGGGGCCAGGGAACTGAGGTGCATGCCCTTGAAGGGAACTGAACCTGCACCCTTCAGTCTGCAGCCTGACACTCTATCCACTGAGCCAAACCAACTAGGGCCTTAGTGGTATGTATACATATATTTTCCTCATTAGAGGATATTTTCCCATCGAATTTTAGAGAGAGCGGAAGAGAGGGGGACAGGCAGAGAGAGCAGCATCCATGTGAGAGAGACACATCAGTTGGTTGTCTCCCGCATGTGCCCCGACCTGAACCAGGGATCAAGCCCTTGACAGGAATCAAACCTGGGACCCTTCCGTCTGCAGGCCGATGCTCTATCCACTGAGCCACACCAGCCAGGGCGTTAGTTGTCTTCTTACTGAAGATTGTCTACATCATGGGATGGAGAGAGGGAGGGAGGTCAGGAAGGAACCTCGGCTTTTGTCAGCAGGTTGGATTAGGGTCGGGTGGGGGGAGGGGCTCACTCAGGCCCAGCACTGCAGGGAGCAGAGCCAGCTGCTGACCCGCCTCTCCCGTTGGCTTGTAGATGGACAAGTTGCAGAAGTTCCTGGAGGGCGAAGGGCAGACAGAAATGGGGAGGGAGGTGGCCGCTGGCCCGCTGGGCTTGCAGCTGGGTCTCCTCAGGTAAGTGGGCTGCCCTGCCCCGCCTCCTGTCCCCCCCCCTCGTCCCCCAGCTCCCAGCCACCAGGGAGGTGGGAGCAGGCTTTGGTTGGCCCACACCCTCTCTGGCCTGGGGCGTGTCTGCTCTTCTGACTGCCCTCATCTAAATAGTTCAAGTTGCTGGTGGGAGTTTCCCAAGTTCCTGAAACAGCTCAGCACTAGGACAACTTGAAGTGCTACCTCCACACCTGCTGCCCCCCCAAAAAGGCTCCTTCGACTCTGTCCCCAGGGGGAGCTGGAAGGGAATGCTCTCTGCAGGCCAGGCCTCGCCTGCCACGGCGCGCTGGGCACCCCCTCTGGCAAGGCAGGGCTGTGGGCTCCCAGCCCGAGCTGGGCCCAGGCCCCGGTCCACCCCCTCCATCCCTGACGGCCGGGCTCAGTGCTGGGCTGGCGGTGAGCTAGCCGGTGAGCCCGGCATCCGCTGTGCCGCAGGGTCAGCGTGAACGACATCGAGAAGGAGCTGGCGGAGCTGAGGGAGAGCCAGGAGCTGGGCAAGGTCTACATGGAGCACTCGGTCTCCGAGGCCTCCCTCTACCTGCAGGACCAGGTGAGGTGGCCACGCTCTGGGCACAGGGACCGGGCTGCCCCCTCCACGTCTCCTGCATGCGTGGGGGCGGGGGCCAGGCCTCACTTACTCCCCTGCACCTGCCTTCTCGCCCACACCCAGCTGGACAAGCTCAGGACGATCATCGAGAACATGCTGGCCTCGTCGTCCACACTGCTGACCATGAGCATGTCCCCGAAGAGGGCCTCGGTCAGCATGTCACCCGGCCAGATTGACCCCAAGGCCACCTGCCCGGCCTGTAGCCTGGACCTGAGCCACCAGGTCAGCACGCTGGTGCAGCGCTATGAGCAGCTGCAGCACATGGTCACCAGCCTGGCTGCCTCACGGCCCTCCAAAAAGGCCAAGCTGCAGAGACAGGTGACTGCGCCCCTGGGCAGCCGCCATGGCGGGGGAGTGACCCACGGGGTCCCTGGGCTTAGTCTTCCAGGAGGGAGCCCACAGCGGCCCCCGTGCCTTCCACAGGAGTGCGGGGGAGGGGGGCGTGGGCTGGGGAGGCTCAGCTGGCTGTGGGTGGAGCAGGGCCCCCCACGAGCTGTGGGGGCACGGGCACAGCTTCAGGAAGCACCCACTCTCCCTCCCAGACCCCTCCCTCTTCCCTCCAGAGGGCAGGCTTGCTGGTGGGCGGGGACTGCCATGAAGCCCTGCATCTTGCCTCTCGGATCCTGGGCTTCGGAGACGCTGTAGACCCCCCATGCTGCCTCTCGGGGGTCGCTCGCCACTCTGAGCCTTGATCACCCCACTGGCCGCAGGTCCCCAAGGCGGCAGGGCTGAGGCTCCTGTCCCCTGGCAGGGGTGGGGGGGAGGGAGGGATGGTCACAGAGACCGCGTAGGGAGCCTCCCACTGTCCGAGGAACATTGTGGAGACAACTAACGGGTTGGAGGTTGGCCGATGTGCTGGTGGTGGTGTTTTTGTTTGTTTGTTTGTTTTAAATATATTTTTATTGATTTTTTACAGAGAGGAAGGGAAAGAGATAGCCAGAAACGTCGATGATAGAGAAACATCAACCAGCTGCCTCCTGCACACTCCCCACCGAGGATGTGCCCGCAACCAAGGCACATGCCCCTGACCGGAATCAAACCTGGGACCTTTCAGTCCGCAGACCAACGCTCTACCACTGAGCCAAACCGGTTTCGGCTTTTGTTTTTGTTTTTAATAGATTTGTACTGATGTGTTGATTTCAGAGAGGAAGGGAGAGGGAGAGAGAGAAACATCCATGATGAGAATCACTGATCGGCTGCCTCCTGCAGGCCCGCTATCTGGTATGTGCCCTGACTGAGAATCAAACTGTGACCTCCTGGGTCATAGGTCAGTGTTCAGCCACTGAGCCATGCCGGCTGGGCTGGGTGAGGTTTTAAGGGTCAACTTATGGGGGGCAAGGGGACGGCCCTGGAGAGCCTCGGCCGCCCCAGTGAGCAGCCCTGACCCCACGCCGCAGGACGAGGAGCTGCTGGGCCACGTGCAGAGCGCCATCCTGCAGGTGCAGGGTGACTGCGAGAAGCTCAACAGCGTCACCGGCAACCTCATCGAGGACCACCGGCAGAAGCAGAAGGATATCGACGTGAGCGCTGGGGGCAGGGCGGGATCCAGCCACCCCTGCCCTCTGTCCCTCGTTCCTCATTCTCATTCTCCCTTTGCCTCCAGGTGCTGTACCAGGGTCTGGAGAAGCTGGAGAAGGAAAAGGCCAACAGGGGGCACCTGGAGATGGAGATTGAAGTGGTAAGGGCCAAGCCAGGGGCCCTCCTGCCTGGGAGGCCAGGAGCAGAGGAAGCCGGGGCGGGTGGGGGGAGGTGTAGGCTCAGCGTCAGGGTGACTGCTCAAGGGGCCCGCCACGGCCCTCTCCCACTGGGCGGCCTCCTCTTCTCTCCGGGCAGAAGGCGGACAAGAGCGCCCTGGAGGGCAAAGTGAGCCGCGTACAGTTCGACGCCACCACGGAGCAGCTGAACCACATGATGCAGGAGCTGGTGGCCAAGATGAGCGGGCAGGAGCAGGACTGGCAGAAGATGCTGGACCAGCTCCTGTCCGAGATGGACAGCAAGGTGAGGGCCGTGAGGCTCCGGGGCCCCTGGAGGAGGCCACAGCCGCCTTCTCCGGCTTGCAGAGCCCCCACTCGCCGTCTTAGGGCTCACCAGGTCCCCCTGCCCGCAGCTGGACCGCCTGGAGCTGGACCCCGTGAAGCAGATGCTGGAGGACCGGTGGAAGTCCCTGCGGCAGCAGCTCAAGGAGCGCTCCCCGCTCTACCAGGCGGACGAGGCGGCCGGCATGCGGCGGTGAGCTCGGCGGGGCTGGGAGGTGGCCGCTGGGCGCCCTGCATGACAGCTCCCACCACTGCGACTGCCCCACGCAGGAGGGACGGTGTTTGAGGGCTGAGGCCGCCCCATAGGACAGTGGAGAGGGAGGGGATGAGGCTGGGGGGGGAGTTCCCAGTCCCCAGAGGTGAGAGCACCCCAGGGGGCCCTGGCCCATGACCACCTGACCCGCAGCATTTCCGTAACTGACCACCAGGGGCCCCCCCGAGGCTTACACAGAGCACCCCTCAGGGACACGTGGGTTAGGACAGGTGGGTGATAGGCATGTCTGGGAGTGGGTGGGTCTGGGAAGCAGGGACAGGACCGGCCGAGCTTCTGGCCTGCCTGGAGGCAGGCTCTCCACACTCCACTCCCCTCGCTCGAGTGTCCCATCCTCCGTGTGCCCTCCCCACAGACAGCTCCTGGCACATTTCCATTGCCTGTCCTGTGACCGGCCCCTGGAGACAACTGTGACTGGACAGTGAGTGCCCACACCTGGCCAGCCCCTCCCTGCTGCCTCCCTGTGTCCTCTCGTGGACCCACTCCTGTCCGCCTGGCCTGCTGCCTGCCTGGTCCTCGCCCCACCGCCCGATGGAGGGCTCCCGGGGCAGGAGGCCCGTGGGGAGGAGCAGGGAGGGGACCATGGGATTTCTCATGCTCGACCCTCCCTTCCTCTGCCCCACCCAGGGTCCTCCCCACCACGCCCGTGGGGCCCAGCATGCCTGGGCACCGCTCCACCCGCCCCTACACGGTGTTTGAGCTGGAGCAGGTGCGCCAGCAGAGCCGCAAGTACGCAGGGGAGTGAGTGTGTGCAGGGCTGTGCAGGGGGGCGGGAGGACAGCGATGTGGGCGTCCCTCACCAGGGCTTCTGAGCTGGCACCAGCTCTCCCAGGGCAAGAATGGGGCTGGCAGGAGAGGAGGACCAGAAGCACCTGCCTTCAGAGTGGGGGGGGGGGAGGGGCAGCCACTTTCCCGCCTCACCCGTTCCCAGACCCTCGGAGGCGTGGAGGGCCGTGGAGGGGCGGGGGCCACATCACTCAGCGAGAGGTCGCTCCCTGCACCTCCCCGCCTCCTGAGGATGGGCTCGGCGGAGGGGGGTCCTCAGACTGCTTAGGAGCCTGGGGGGTTCCGGCGTGCACCGCCCCGTCCCCGCCCCCCAGGCTGGCTGGAGGAGCTGGGCTTCTCTCCGTGCGGCTCTCCTGACTGCCCACCCCCGCAGACCTTCCCTGGTGAGCCTGGATGTGGCCGCTCGCATGAGGGCTGTGGTCCCACTGAGCTGGGGGCGTGGACTCCGGCCTGTGCACGGGGTCCGGCCGTGCGGCAGCCCCACCCTCCTCTCCCCACACCTGCAGCCTGAAGCTGGGCCACTCGGCCTTCCCGCGGGCCGACCTGGCGTCCATGGAGCGGAGCGTGGGGCGCCTGCGCACCATGCACTCCAAGATGCTGATGGACATCGAGAAGGTGCAGATGCACTATGGGGGCTCGGTCAAGGCCAGCAGCCAGATGATCCACGAGCTGCTGCAGGCCCAGTGCCTGGGCTCCCCCTGCTGCAAGCGGTAGGATGGGGGCAGCCTGAGCCCCTGGGAACGCCTCAGCCCGCGGCTGGGAGAGCCCTGAGGAGGGAGGGGCGTGTGTGTGTGTGTGTGTGTGTGTGTATATGTATGAATGTGTATGTGTGACTGTGTGAGTGTATGTGTGTGACTGTGTGTGTGTATGTGTGTGACTGTATGTGACTGTGTGTGACTGTATGAGTATGAGTGTGTGTGTGACTGTATGTGTATGTATGAATGTGTATGTGTGACTGTGTGACTGTGAGTGTATGTGTGCGCATGTGTGTGATTGTGTATGTGTGTGACTGTATGTGTGACTGTATGAGTATGAGTGTATGTGTGTGTGTGTGTGAGTGTATGTGTATGTATGAATGTGTACGTGTGACTGTGTGAGTGTGAGTGTATGTGTGTGCCTGTGCATGTGAGTGTATGTGTGTGTGTGTGTAACTATGTGTGAGTATGAGTGTATGTGTGTGTATGTGGGTGAGTGTATGTGTATGGATGAATGTGTATGTGTGACTGTGTGAGTGTGAGTGTATGTGTGTGTATGTGTGTGAGAGTGTGTGTATGTTTGAGTGTATGTGTGTGTATCTGTGTGACTGTGTGTGTGTGTGTGAGTGTATGTGTATGTATGAGTGTATGTGTGTGGATGTGGATGTGTGTGTGTGTGCGAGTATATGTGTGTGTGTGCATGTGAGTATGTGTGTGAGTGTGATTCCCAGGATGGCTGGCCAGGAGGCTGCTCTGCTCACCTGCCTGTCCGCCCTAGCTCCTGACCTGGCCCCAGAGGCCCTGAAACAGCGGCCCCGCCCCCTGGCAGCTCCAGGTCAGCCCGTCCCGTCCCCCGCTGTCCCCCTCACAGGGTGTCGGAGATGAGCGCCTTCAGCTTCACCACAGTGTCGCGGCACTGCGGGGGCAGCCACACCCTCACCTACCCCTACCGCCGCACCCGCCTGCAGCACCTGCAGCAGGGGCTGTTCCCCGAGGACGCCCAGATCGCCAGGAAGGTGGGCGCTGCCCGAGGGCAGGAGGAGAGCCGCATGGCCCCGGGCCCCCGTCCTCTGGAAACCACCGAGGTCACTGGGGATCGATCCCACAACCTGAGCGTGTGCCCTGACTGCAATCCAACACGGGACCCTTCAGTCCGCAGGCCCATGCACTATCCACTGAGCAACACCAGCTAGGGCGAGGCATTTTCTTAGTCAGACCCAGTTAACACCTCAGGTTCTTACCCTTGGCCGGGAAAGGAATGCCATCCTGGCCATCCACCACCGGGCCGGGGCCCTGAGAGCCAAAGCCCCTCCCCTCCTCTCCCTGTCCATCTGCCCGGGGCCCACAAGGGGCTGAGCGCGGTGGGTGCTGGCAACGGGAGGTCCGAGGGCTGTGCCAGGCTGCGTGGAGACAGGGCCAGAGGGAAGCCTCCGGGCCACGTGGTGATGCCCCTCCCTCCGCAGCACCACGAAGTGGACATCCTGGGCCTGGATGGACATATTTACAAGGGACGGATGGACATGAGGCTGCCAGGCATCCCCACCAAAGACAGTGAGTGTCCGGGGGCCCAGGCGGCCCCCAGGACGGCGAGCTCCCAGAAGGCCAGGCGCGTGGACCCGGGCCCCTGGCTGCTGCTCCACCTCCAGCCCCAAAGGATCCGTCCCCAAAGCCCGGCTGTTTGCAGGGCAGCCAGCTGTGCAGTCCCCGCAGCCCCTCCCCGCCCTTGGGTCCACGTGTCCCGTGTCCCCCCCCCCCCCCCCCCCCCCGCTCAGTTTGGGTCTGAGAGCCCCCCCCCCCCCCCAGGCGCAGGGAACAACAAGCACAAGATCAAGCCGTCGCGCTCCCACACGCTCCGGCAGCTGGACAGCAGCCAGCTGCCCCTGCGGCCTCAGAGTGCCCACATGGCGGCCGGCAGCATCTCAGGTAGCTTCCCTCTGGGGGGTCCTCCTGGGCCTGGGCACTGCCCGCCATTCCCTTCCTGCCAATGGCTGGGAGAGGCAGGGAGAGCTGAGGGCTGGGCCTGGGGGGCAGAGAACACATCACCGCAGGGGGCGTGGAGACACAACTCCAGTCTGTGGGGCGGATGCTGCTGTGAAGGCCCCATTTCACAGACGAGGAGTCAGACAGGGAAGCAGCCCAAGACTCTGGCTCCAGGCCAAGCCCCCACCACCACCACGTGCTCACAGCCTGTGAGGGCCATTGAGCCCTCCGTCTGCTTCTGCCTGCGAGGCTCTCCTCCTTGCCCCCCACCCAGCTCGGAAGGGTCCCGAGAAATCTCCGGCTGAGGGCCTCCCCAGTGAGGCCACACCCGGGGGCCAGGGAGGCGCGCCAGTCTGGGGCCAGGAGCAGGTCGCTTCCAAGCACCTCCAGCCGTTTCCTCTGTCAGTGATGGGCGCTGGGCTTGGGCCGCTGGGTGGGACCCTCAGACCCGGCACCTGCAGAAGCTGGAGGTCAGGGCCAGGCCTGGGGCTGTGACGCTGCTGCGGGCCCAGCTCAGGGAGCGGCGGGAGGAGAAGCAGCTGCGGGTGATCAGGCACTGGCCTGCAGGAGCCGCTCAGCTCCCGGGCGCTTTACACGTGGGAACGATTGAGTCCTCGGGCCAGCGTTAGGGGAGGGGCCCCGCCAGCCTCACCTGCACTGAGGCCCCGGCCCCGGCCCCAGGCCTCAGCTAGGAAGCGGCAGCGCTGGGTGCCGAGCCCAGGCCTCCGGCCCCAGGTACGAGGCGGGGAGAGGGGGCTCCGAGGTGGACAGAGCGTGGTTTGAGGCTGTTTTTTTGGGTACTGCACTCCCTTCTCCCTGGCACCCACTGTCTACGCCAGTCATCGGCAAATCGCAGTTCTCGACCCAAATGCGGTCTTTGGCCTCTTGAGTGTGGCTCCTCCACAAAATACCACGGCCTGGGCGAGTCTGTTTTGAAGAAGTGGCGTTAGAAGTTCAAGTTTTAAAAATGTGGCTCTCCAAAGAAATGTCCATTGTTGTGCTGTGGATATTTGGCTCCGTTGGCTTATGAGTTTGCCGACCACTGGTCTACGCCAAGGGCACCTGAAAAGCATGGGAGCAGGGGGAGGAAGGGGAGGCCTGGGCATTCCTGCTCGGGTGTGACTGTGGTCTAAACAGCCCGTTCCCGAGGAACCTAGACCGAAGGGGGGCTCTTGGCCGAGGAGGCTGGTGTTTCCCTCGGCGATGAGAAAGGAGCTTTGCTTCGGGGGCCTGTGAGGACTGCACCCGGCCCAGGGCAGGGCCTTCTCCAGCAGGGGGCTGTGGGGCCATGGGGAGCGAGGCAGAGCCCCCCCCCAAACCCTCCTGTCTTGCAGCTACTTCTCGGCAACACACAGACAGACCGGTCTCCTCGGAGGGGCGCCTCTCCCAGCCGACCATGGCCCACCTGCCCAGCCCCGGCGGGATGGCCATGCACATGGACGTGCCTCCCGGGGAGGGCATGGAGGAGCCCACCCGGGGGCCCAGGACCCCCAATACTCGCTGAGCAGAGCTATAAATAAATGTTTGCAAGAAGCTGGCTTCCCTGTCCTGGCTCAGGAGGTGCAGAGGGAGGGGCCCGGGCCAGGTGCTCCGGGCGGCAGGCCTCTGGGAGAGGGCGTCTGGCTTACAGTGTGAGGATTAGGCCGGGGCCCCCCAGAGGGGGCCATCGAGGGAGCAGCCGGCAGGGCTGGACGGGACACCGCCTTCCCTGCCATGGCCGGCCTTCCTGTCGGGCACGGTGTCTGGGAGCAAGCTGCACCTTGGAACAAAGGTGAGGGTGGCAGCTGCCCGCTGCTCCCCTGCGCGGCTCGGCAGTGCCAGCTCCTGGCACAGAGCCCGGAGCACTGCCCAGCCGCCGGGCCTCTGCTTACCCGCGGAGCAGGCGGTTCAGAGCGGGGCTGCGGGCTGGGCTGTTCTTATCCCTTCTCTTCCCAACCCCGAGAGAAAGGGGGTCCCCAGGCCTGCGTCCTGCCCTAAGCTCCTTGCTCCTCTCCGCTCACCCCCCAGGCGCAGGGTCAGTGCCGAGTCCTCAGCTGAAGGCTGGGCGGGTGGGTGGGGTGGGGGGAAAACAGGAGCAGGCTGGGTGCAGCAACCACAGGACAAGGCCCCGGGTGTCACCCAGGGACCAGGCAGCGCCCCACCCCAAGACTCTCGAGTCACTGAAGCAGTTCTGTGCCTCAGGTCTGTTCCCATTAGCTCCTCCTCAAAGGTGGGGATCCCCCACCCCCAGTCCCTCTCCACCCCCCATGGGAAAGCAACCTGGGGCAAGGCCTGCTTTAGGGTGTGAGGGGCGGGGTGGCAGCCTCACAGGAAAGTGTGGCAGGAAACAGCCCCGAAAAGGGGTTCTCCCTGTCCCCACCCCTGTGGGCAAGGAGGCGGGGCTGGCAAGGTGTCACGGGAAAGGTAGGGGCTCCCCCTCCGAGGGGCTCCCCCTCCTCCCCCACCTGCGGGGCACACTCATCTAAGTAATGAGGGACACTCAGGCTCGGTGGAGGGAGGGCCAGTCGGCGGGCTCCCCCACGCAGCACCCTGCCCCGCAGGCAGTGAGCCAGGCCAGCCTCTGCTCCGCTGCCGCTGGGGCTCCCGTTTCTCTCTGCCTGGACGGGAGGGGCAGCCACAGGGCCCGGCAGCCCTCAGCACAGGACACGGGGTGACACCCCGGGCAGGCAGGCCGGGCCCGGGGTGAAGTCCCAGCCCCCACCCCCCGGCCGCAGGGGCAGCCCCAGCCCGGGAACACGGTGGGCAGCTGCAGGGGTTTCCAACCAGGAAACACAACCGAAAGGACAAGCCCGGCCTCAAAGTTCGGGCCGCGTGGGGGTTCAGGGGCACCTTTGGCGCCGGGGCCTGGGCGGCCCTCTTGCTCCCGGTCCACAGCACGGCCGTGCCAAGAGCAGGCAGCCGGCAGACAGCCTGGACCGGGCGAGGGTGCTGGCCCCTCCCTCTGACCCGCCCCCAGACCAGCAGCGCATTCACGTGGTTAGTTATATTCATATATTTATATATTACAGTTATATATTAAAAACAGAAAAACTTGCCTGAAGAGAAACTCCTGAAGAACCCAAGTGGCTCAGGAAGTTTACTGTCCCCCCGCCCCCCAAATTCCTTTATAAAATCTTCCAGTGCGATCTTCAGGAAACCCCGCCCGCCCAGCCCCCGCCCGCCCGCCTGTGTCCCCACGACCCGGACTGCCAGCTCAGCCCCGCGGCGTGGCCAGTCTCATCTCTGGCCGTCCACGGCGGCCATGGCTTTCTGCGGGGCGCCCCCCTGCGGGGCTCCGGGGGGCCACGTGGGCTGTGGGTGGTGGAGGTGGTGGAAGCTGTGGGCTGTCGGGGAGGAGGGCGGCATCCAGGCGGCCTGGTGGCTGGGCGGGGACGAGGCCCAGAAGGGGCTGAAGCTTGCGGGAGGCGAGCAGGCCGCGGCCGTCATGGGGCTGCCGCTCTGCAGGCCCTCGGACGCGCGCAGCTTGGAGAACATGGCCAGGGCGTCGGGGAAGTTGGGCGGTGTGGCTGGCGTGTTGCTGGGGGTGCACATCTGCTCAGAGAGACACACGTGTCAGGGAGCTGTCCACGGCCCCCGAGTCCCAGCACAAAGCACCCCTCTCCGAGCCAACAAGAACAAGAACACAAGGACACCCTGGCCCTTTCCACCAGCACAGGGCTCCTGACGCTTAGCAGCTGCCCCGAGGCGTGGGGGCGAGAGGGGTTAATTCCCACCAGAGCCGGGTGTCAGATTAAAGCAGGCCGGGAGCAGCCCAGGACACCAGGTGGCCTGGCCGGTAGGAGCCCAGCTGGCCCCTCGGTGATCCGCCCGTGTTCCGAGCTGCTGGGGGGTGGGGGGATCAGGTCCGCCCAGCAGCCCGGGGAGCGGAGGCGGTGTTGGTTTCAGGCCGAGGTAACACCAGCCTGGGTCTCGTTTCTCAGTGATGTCAGGACTGTCCCGCTACCCTCTTGAGACTGCAGATGGGGAAACCGAGGCCCAGAGCTCGGTTACTTGACAAACACCCGCACAGGGGCCGAGCCAAGAAGGGGTCCGGGGTCCGAAGGCCCAAGCTGAGCCTCCCTCAGCCCCTCACAGTCAAGTGCAACTCTGTGGGTGGCTCCCCCAGGACAAAAACCCGGGCGTTGGTTTCCCGAGTCCTGGCATCGCCCCCCAGGCTGCTCTTGGCTGAGGTTGTCAGGGGATCTGTCTGTCCAGCCCCTCTCAGCCCCCTTCCTTTCCTTGGGGGGGAGGTCACCACAAACATCCTGCCTGCTGTCTTCGGCTACTACCTGGAGGGGGCTCCCCAAACTCCTCACTATCCTGCCATTTCTGGCCAGGGAAGCCCAGCAGGAAGGGCAGGAGCCGGGGAGGGGCTGGAGCCGGCACCCTCCCTGTGAACACGGGGCTGCAGGATGGGGGTGGAGGTGCCGGGAGCAGAGCCTACACAAAGCCCGCTCCTGACCTCGCCAAGCTTCTCCCTTTCCCAGGCAGCCACGAGTCTATCTTTGAATTTCTCCTAATTTTAGCAACATCGCCCCTCCCCCAGGCCAGATTCTAGGACTCCTCACCTGGCAGGGAGGAGCTTCAGGGCTCTCGGCTCAGCCCCAGCCAAAAAGGGAGGGGACACCCCACCCTGTTCCCGGCCGCCCCAGTCAGCCGCTGGGAAGCTCTGACCATTGTCCGCCTTAGGGGCAGCCTCACCCAGACCACAGGCTTCCCTGCTCCCTCATTCCCTGCCCCACCCCCACCCCAGGGCTGGCTTCCCCGCAGCAGGAAACAATGAAGGGGGGGGAAGCCAATGGCATCACAGCATTGTGACCAACTTCCCCAGTTCACCCGGCCAGCGAGTACCGCGCCCCCCCGCCGCCCCTCCCCCCGCCCCCCCCGCGAGCCAGCGGCCGGGGCAGCTCCTTAACCCCTCTGGTCCCGGAACGCCGGGAGCTGCTCCGGGGGCCGAAGGCCCTCCCGCTCCGAGCTTTCTGACAGCTCCTAGTACTCAGGCCCATGGCACCCCAAGGCACCCCGCCAGTGTCCTGCCCCCCTCCCTCGTCCATGGGCTTCTCCCTCCCAACCAGCCCAGGCCCCCTGCCACCACGTGCCTGTGCGTCGGCTACAGGCAACCCCTCTGGCTGCTCACACCTGGTGCCTTCTGATGCAGCCTCGCCATCAGTCTCTGCGGCTGCTTAACTTTTCCCTTTGGTTTACTGTCTAAAGGACTAGCTCCTCGCAGGCAGGGTGTGCACTGGGCCTGATGGGCGCACCGATTAGTTGGTTACACAACCCAGCCTGCCTGGGGCGAGGGAGCTTCAAAGGACTGGATACGTGGGGACGGGCAGATCAGGGGCCTCCGGACCTAGAGGGACCTCCATCCCAGTTCTCGCCCAGAGCCTCCCTGCCACGCACCACACAACGCTGTTCTGGGCGCCCTGGGCCTAGGGGGCCAGCGGCGACCCTTTGGGGGGAGTCGGGCAGGGGGCACAGGCGGGGAGGGCCGGCCTTACAGCCGTGGCCCTGCCGCCAGCAGCTCTCCCGCCCCAGCCCAGGGGCTGGTCTGTGTACAGCGTGAGCCACTCCAAGGAGAAGCGGCCTTTTCTGTCTCCGTAACTACACAGGCAGGCTGAGGGCGCCAAGGACAGGCACCAAGGAACCATTTGCAGATCCTCCGAAAAGGGAGCCACTGGCAAGGACACCAAGTGCCAAAATGCACTCCCAAAGCCACAACAGACCTGGGAGTCAAGTTTTACACCCGCTGGGGCTGGGGCTGGGCAGGGGCTGGGCAGGGACAGTCCCGCCCTCCCCCCAAGCGGGGTAATAGGTAACCAGGGGGGGGGGAGGGCCAGGCCTTCCAGTCCCGCAGGGAAGGGATGTCCGGTGAGTGGAAGGCAGAGGCTCAGGCCTGGGGGCCGGAGGAGAAAAGAAAGCAAAGCCCGGCCCCGCCGACCACTCCTGCTCCCAGGCTCCTGTAGGTTCCCACGCTGAGATCAGAAGCAAATTCCTGGCATTTTCTGGTCAAAATCTATTCTGTCCTCCGAGCTCGGGGAATGTCCTCCGAGCTCGGAGAATGTCCTCTTTCCCACAAACAGGAAAGAGTGTGCATACCCCTTTGGGTCGAGCCTGGCCAGGGTGGCTCTATCTCCTTCCTGTTCCTGGTGGAGCTGGGTGGTTTGGATGGGGGCTGCCTGCCCGACAGCAAGAGGGGGGTCCCCGGACACAAGACACCGCGGCCCCCAGGCCCTCCCGCCCCCAACCCCCCCTGCACGGGGCTCCCGGGCCCAGCCGCCCCCTCTCCGCCCCCAGAGCCCCCTCCCCGCTCCCAGCCGCCCTCCGACCCCCGGCCCCGGGGAGGACCCCGGGCGCAGGGCTTTGGGCCGGGCCGCGGAGCCGGAGGCCGGGCCGGGCCCGGCCGCTTTCCTGGAAGACATTTTGGCTCTTTGTTTACATCGCGGCGCTCGCGGCAACATGGCTGTCACCGCGGGGCTGACAGCGGCGGCGGCGCCCGGCCCGGGACCCCTCCCGCCCGCGGCCGCACTTACCATCTGGGGGTGGTGGTGGCCGTTGGGAATGTTGGTTTCTTGGAAAAACGTGCTCAGGGCGGTCTGCGGGGACAGCGCGGGGCGGTCAGCGGGCCGGGCCGGGCGGGCAGCCCCCGAACAGCCGGCCTCCGCTGGGCCCCGGCCCCGGCCCCGGCCCCTCCGCCGGCCGGACGCGCCGCCATGGGGCGTCCCCGGGCCCCGCGCGGGGGCACCGGGCGGCAGGGCCCTCCGCGCCGCCCCGGCCCGCGCCCCACCTCGCGGCCGCGGATCGCCTTCCGGGACCTCGCTACCCCCCCCCCCCCCCCGGCCCCGAGGCCGCCCCCGCCGCCCGCACCTCGAACTGCCAGTGGGCCGCCTGCAGGAGCTGCTTCGCCTGGTCGGCCGCACAGCCCGCCGCCAGCACGAACTGGTTGATCATGACCTGGTGCCGCAGCTCCTCCATGTTCACCGACATGGCTGCGCCGGGGCTCGGCGGCCGCGGGAGGCCGGCGCCCGGGCTCGCGCTCCGCCCGCCGCCTCGGGCCGCCGCCGCCGCGCTGCCCGCCGGGCGAGAGTCGCGGTGCGGCTCCCGCGGCCGCCGGCGCACAGACAACAGCGCGGGGCGGGGCGGGGGCCAACGTTCGGGGGCCGCGAGCCGCCGCCGCTGATTGGCCCGCGCCGCGCGGCCCGCTCCCGGTTCCGAGCGGACGTTCGGTTCGAATCCCGAGGCCTCCGGACCCGCACTGTTTCCCTTTTTTCGCCCGGCCGCGCCCATTGGCGGAGGCCGGCGCCGTGGGGCGCCGCGACATTGGCCGGCCGCTGTGTTTTGGCCCGTTCGGGCTCGCGATTGGCCACGGCCCTGCGTTTGGGGCGGGGCCGCGCGCGCTGATTGGTTCCCCGTGAGCCCGTTTGAACTCAACTTGAAAACCCGGAGTGCCTGCTGATTGGCCCAGGCGCCTCTGTTTGGTGTTGTAGGCTTGGGGGGTGGTGCGGCCAAGTTCATTCATTACTTCATTGAGACTGAACATGCTCAGCTGGAAAAGCGAGACAGAGTGGCTTTGACTCATTTCCTCTGAAAGATGTGGTCATCTCGAGAAACAGAACGATCAAAACAGAAAGCAGATAGAGCCTGCGCAGCTGCTCAAGCCTCAGAGAGTGTTTTTTTTTTTAAATCGTTCAAGCAGCTCTACTCCTTTTTAGCCTTTTAAAAAAATATAACGTACCCTTTTCATACTTCCTTCCCGTCACTACTCACCCCAAAGGCCAAGCAGGTTTTCTGTGTGTGTGTGTGTATGTGTGTATGTGTGTATGTGTGTGTTTGTGTGTGTGTGTGTGTGTGTGTGTTTGTTTGTGTGTGTTTAGACCAAAATTTAGCTCTCTGAAAATGTAAACCAATGCTAATGTACACTAAATATCATTGCAAGGGAATAAATAAGACCTTCTCAGTCACTAATATCCTAAACTCCGATTTTTGTTGTTGTTGTTAAATTGATTGATTTAACCAAATATTTAATTTCTACCCTCTTTTTCATGCATTGTTATACAGGTTCTGGCTCTCAATCCTAGCCACTTAAAAACAGTTTGTTTATAGTGCTCCACCTTCTGGATTAGGATTTGACCTTCAGGGCTGTGGTTGGGAACTGAGGGGGTGGATAGAAAACTAAGAGCTGAAGCAGCCTGTGGAAGGGCCGAGACCTTAGGAAGATAACATTACTGGAGATTCCCTATTAGAATGTCTGTTTCTAAAAGAAAGTATTACGTTTCGGATCTTTTGAGGCTAAGAATAAAGACCCATGATCCTATTCTGAGTTTGCCTGACATGGATTTAACGTGCCATCGAAGAAAAGAGGACCATCTAAACAGAGCATAAACTGGGAAATAGTGACACCCAATGTTTATTACTGATGGAAAACAGCCTCGGGCACTAGCATGAATTTTCCCCTTTTAGCCTTTTGTTTGTTTGTTTGTTTTGAAGGGACGGGAGTCAGCGTTTTGCTGTGATTACACTTGGCCTCCCCACTGTGTGCCTGGGCTGAGACCGGGCGGGCGGGCGGAGAGGCCAGTCCAGCTCGCAGCTCTTCCCCCGTAATTGCAGGGTGAAAACAAAAGTGGGCAACCGGCAGCCTCCGCGCTGGGAACCAGGAAGTCCTGTCACTGCGGGCGCGCTTTCACAGGTCCGTGCAGGTGCCAAACGTGCCAGGGCCGTGAGTGGCAGCATGTCCCTGGGCGGAGGCATTCAGCCGCAGGAGTTCTTAGGTCTCAGGTAAGGAGTTCGAGAGGGAGACGAGGGCCCGAAAGTGCCCACATTGCCAAACCTCTTGCCTCCTGGACACTGAGGCAGTCAGTCCCGAAGGGTGGTGTAAGGTTTACCATCTGCAGGGCCCCTGGGAGAGGCGTGGAAGGCAAGACCCCCAAGCCAGAGAGACGGGGTGACGGTTCTTTACGATGGGCCTGAGGTTGGTCTGGGCTGAGTGACATGCGGCTGCGAGGCGGAACGTGATCATTTGGCTTCATCCTCCTCTGGGCTGGGTAACCTGGGCGTGCCCGGCCTCCCCCCCCCCCACTACTCCCCCCTCCCCACATGCCCCTCCCCCAGATCAGTGCAGGGAGCACGGATGAGGTCATGTTTAGAGGGCTCTGAGCTATGGGATGAAAGCGACTCCCAAGTGCAAGGTGTCATTAACTCAGGTGTTATTATTTTATCTGCGAGGACAATGTGCGCAGGTAGAGCAGAGCCATAAACACAGGCCCATTAACAGCAAATGGAACACAGCCGTGCCCTGGGAGGAACAGAATCCTCCTCCGTGAGGGGTCTCGGCTGCAGAATGAGCGGAGGCGCAGCTGGGATGAGAAGCAGCCTTGGCCAGGAGTCCCTCGGGTGCAGATAACAAGGATGTTTTATTTTATATATATATTGGTTTCAGCCAGGGAGGGAGAGGGAAGGGGGGGTAGAAACATCAATGATGAGAGAGAATCATTGATCCGCTGTCTTCTGCGCCTCCACGCGCCCCCACTCCCCATGGGGACGGAGCCTGCAACCCCGGCATTTGCCCTTGACGGGACCCTTTAGTCAGCAGGCCGACGCTCTATCCACTGAGCCAACCGGCTAGGGCTTTTTAAAGCTCTACTTTTTTTCTACTGCGGAGGTTTGAAAATGAGTGAGCCTCGGTGGGGAAGAGGGGCCAGCTGTCTTGCGCAACCGTGGGAGGGATGGAGGATTGTAATCCCCACCTCCATCTCTGCAGGGCACTGGGTTCCTGTTCCTTCCTTCCTCCATTCTCTCTTACTCCCCTGACCCAAATGGGTCCAACCAAGCTGAGGGGAACTCCAGGGCCCTCAGGTACGGAAGGCCCGCCGTGTGCAGGTTCCTGGGACACTGCACAGCGCTGCACAGCATCTCTGGCTTCAAACTCCCAATTGGTGTGAAGCTCGGAGAGGGCAAGGAACCTCCTCAGGGTCACACAGCCCCTGCCTGATTTGTGCCAGCAGTAAGATCAGATGGGTTAGATCTGGTGTGAGTGATCCCGGAGCTCATTTCCTTCCTCCCCTCCTTCCTTATTATTATTATTATTATTTTAGTTCCTCTATTGTTGCTTCAAGACGCCACGTGGTTAGGAGGAGCAGAGAGATATTGAGAGGCGAGGAAGATGGGAAAGGATGCAAATGCCAAGATAAGGAAACACAGCCCTCAGGCCCCGAGGGGCAGCGCTCCTGTGGGTCATCCAGGAGGCGGGAGGCAGCATCTGGGGACTAGGGCAGGCAGCTCCCTGCTGGGGGGGGGGGGGGGGGCGCGGACTCTGCCGCTATTGCTTGCTCTGTCTGCTCAGTGCGACCTCAGTTAGTAACTACTTTTCCTTGGGAATGGGAGCCGTGTCTACTGTAAGAATATATATTTTATTGATTTTCCACAGAGAGGAAGGGAGAGGGATAGAGAGCTAGAAACGTCGATGAGGGAGAAACATCGACCAGCTGCCTCCTGCACAACCCCCACTGGGGATGTGCCCGCAACCAAGGTACATGCCCTTGACCGGAATCGAACCCGGGACCTTTCAGTCCACAGACCGACGCTCTATCCACTGAGCCAAACCGGTTTCAGCTCTGCTCAGTTCTGTTCTTCTTTCTTTTTTAAAAAATTACCTTAGTTAGCACAACAACCCAGCGATGTTGGGACCAGGCCTATCCTCAGTGAACAGACGCGAGAAATGGGATCAGAGAGGTTAAGTGACTTGCCCTAAGTGGCTCAGCGAGCTCAGGGTGGAGCTGAGAGCTGAACCCCTGGGGCTCCCCAAGACCCCAGTCTACTCTCCATCCTGGCCTGCCCACTGCTCCACCCCCCTCCTCCTCAGGGACCCTGGGCAGGTAGGGACGCTGGTCTGTGCTGTGAGGAGGAGCAGGGAGGTCAGACTGGTCGGGGGCTGAGGTCACGCCGGTGTACACGGTTACCGGTTCACTCACAGCCACGTGCCTCCGGGGACAAAGGCCAGACCGCGCCCGGCAGAGCTAATGGCGTTTCCCGGAACAGCCCGGTGGCCGGTCGCTCCGTCCTGTGCCCGCGGCCCGGCGATAAGGCGGCCTCGCCACGCGGCCAGGTGTGCTGGGGGAGGTGTGTCCCCGCCGTCCTTTGGAGGGACCCCGAGGTCGCTTGGCGGAGGGGAGGAGGCAGGCAGGCAGGGACAGCTCAGGAGCGGCCTCCGCTCAGGGGGCCTTGGCGGCCGGCTTAGACCCAGGCTCCCGGCCACTTTCCCTCAACGGCGCTGGGCCTCCCACCCCATCCCGGCATCCAAAACACAGGGTCTTGTTGCTGTGGCAGCTGCTAACCTGACTGCCCCCTCCCCCCGCCATTTTTAAAAGAAATATATCATACACCTCCTTAGCTCAGTGGTCGGCAAACTGCAGCTTGAGAGCCACGGTTGCTGCTCTGCTGACTGCGTTTGCCGACCACTGCCTTAGGAAAAACACTTAAAAAACATTTTAATAATGTGCTAATATCTTTAACCTGAAGTCAAAACTTCTGGGTAAGGGTAATGCCTTATGCAGTGGTCGGCAAACTCATTAGTCAACAGAGCGGCAGTTTGCCGGCCACTGCCCTAGCTGGTTTGGCTCCGTGGATAGAACATCGGTTCGAGGACTGAAGGGTCCCGGGTTCGATTCTGGTCCAGGGCATACTCCTCGATTGCAGGTTCTAAGCCTGGCCCTGGCCAGGGCGTGTGCAGGAGGCAACCAATTGATGTGTCTGTCTCACATCGATGCTTCTCTCTCTCTCTCTCTCCTCCCATTCCACCCTCTCTAAAAAAGAAAGAAAAGAAAAGAAATACATCATATACCAAGAGTTTGTGTATAACCTACGCACAGTCTGAAGAGTAGGAAAGATCCCAACATGCTAGTAGAACTTAAAAGTCCTAGACTAGTACCTTTGAAACCCTCACATGACTCTCCCCCAAAACATACTCCCTGCGCCCCAAACTCATGATCCTTAAATGTGCATTAGTCATTTCCTCGGTTTTCTTTGTCAGATAATCCATTGTTTGTGGTATCTCCAAGCAGTGCATTGTGGGTATGACAGATGGAGCTCATTGAGTAGGTGACTCACCTTTCTGCAGGGCTCAGTCCCGTCCCCTCCACTCACCCCGCGGGTGAGCTCAGCAGAGGCCCCTTACCAATATGGAGCGCTTGAAGCGAGGGCTAGCTCTCTTCCATGACCTCAGACAACGCTGAGCCAATCTAGCAATCGTAAGTCATGAGCAGGTAGTCCTGGAAGGCTCCCTGGAGGAGGGGGGGACTGAAGCCGGGAAGGACTGGGGTGGATAGGAAGGAGAAGGAAGGGGCTTTTGAGGGGGAGGGGAACAGTGGAAACCCAAGCACAGAGTGACCTTGAAAGCAAGTTCATAGCCAGGCTCGTTCAGGGCATCTGTTGGGAGACAGTGGGGTGAGGGAGTTGCTGAGCTTGGAGGGGCAATGGTTAGCGTCGACCTACTCTGGGCGGTAGGGAGGAGAGTGGTTAGTGTCCCTCCCTTTAGCCACACACACAAATGGTCCATGCTTTCTCAAGAGGGTGCCCTTAGATCAGCCGGGACAGGCCAAGCGAGGTTGAGGTAACATGCTGTCCCAAAGTCTTTTTAAAAAAATATATTTTATTGATATTTTACAGAGAGGGAGATAGAACTAGAAACATCCATGAGAGAGAAACATGGACCAGCTGCCTCCTGCACACCCTCCACCAGGGATATGCCTGCAACTAAGGTACATGCCCTTGACAGGAATCGAACCTGGGACCCTTGAGTCCGCAGACCGACGCTCTATCCACTGAGCCACACTGGTTTCGGCCAGTCCCAAAGCCTTGCTTCTCCCCCAGGCACAGCCTGCTGCCATCAGGTGGCCCTCCGGGCAGTGACCTAGTGACCCAGCGGGAGCGGCCCTGGCCTTATAGCTCCGAGTTGGCACCATTCGGCCCCGGGGCTGCCCCTGGCTTGCTGATGGGGTTCTCCTGGGACCAGTGGTGCCCGTGGGTTCCGTGGAGTGCAAGGCGGGCAAGAAGCCCTGGGCACCGAGCCAGGCTCCTGCCGGAAGCCGTACACACGGTGTCCGCTGTGCCTGGTCTGGAGGAAGCGCATGGGGGCTCCTGACCGCCCTCCGCACGCAGGCCCGGGTCCGAGAACATCAGCAGCGTCTGGCCCTCGGGCGCTCCCTCCCAGGGGCCTGCCAGGAGCCTGTTTTCCTTGCTTATCGCTAGCTGCCTGTCCCTCCGTCTCAGGCCTGGAGGGAACCACGTGGAGGAGAGACTGCTCGGGGCTGAGGTTTCCCAGAAGCTTCTGGAGGTTGCAGAGTCACCCTGTTTGGACCCAGCCTCGGTGCTGGCAGGGCCCACGCCCCGGGCAGTGCTCCCCAGAGAGGAAGGAGGAAGCCCCTGGAAGGAGGGCGCCGGGCTGCACCCCACGGAGTGGGAACCCCCCCCAGGAGGTGCCTCGTCGCCAGTGGCACCCGAGCTCCCGGCCCAGGGCCCTCAGAGCACGTGGTCCAGCCCTCGGGGCGCTCTGGCCCGACCCGCTGCGGACGGAGCCGGCCCTCGGAAGCGATGGCGGGCGGCAGGGTGTCTGCAGGCCTGTGGGAGGCCGCTGCTCCTCTGCCCGCTCTCGGCGTGAAGGTTGAGGCCCAAAAGGGTCCAGAGAGGAGAGGAGAGGGAGGGTCAGGGCTGTTTGAAAATTGTCCTGATTCTGCCCTAGCTGGTTGACTCAGTGGATAGAGCATCGGCCTGCGGACTCAAGGGTCCCAGGTTCGATTCCGGTCAAGGGCATGTGCCTTGGTTGCAGGAGGCAGCTGATCGATGTTTCCCTCTCATCGATGTTTCTAACTCTCTATCCCTCTCCCTTCCTCTCTGTAAAAAATCAATTAAAAATATATTTTAAAAAAAAAGAGAGAGAGAATGGTCAGATAAGAAGCGGCTGGAGAGGAAGCGGCAGCAGGCGGCAGGCAGATTGCATTAGGAGGAGGGCGATAAGGTGGGGGAGGGAAGCCCCAGGCAGGCCCTTTGTCTGACCAGCTCTGTGGCCGGTGGCCGGCAGGCCTGGCGCAGGGCGGGCTGTCCCGGTGACAGCTGGTGGGACAGGCAATCTGGTAGGACAGACCTGGGACTTTGAACGCTGGTGAACCTCAGGCAAGTTCCCTCTCCCTGCGCCTCCTCCAGTTTCCCATCTGGGAAATGGAAACAACTACAGCGCTTACCTCTGAGGGTTATTGTGAAGATTAAGTGAGATGGAGCGTTTAAAAGTGCTTGCATGGAGTCACTGCTCAAAAATAATTTTTCTTGCCCTAGCTGGTTTGGCTCAGTGGATAGAGAGCATGGGCCTTCGGACTGAAGGGTCCCAGGATGGGTTCCAGTCAGGGCACAGGCCTGGGTTGCAAGCTCCATGCCCAGTGTGGGGCGTGCAGGAGGCAGCCATTCAATGATCCTCTCTCGCCATTGATGTTTCTCTCTCTCTCTCCCTCTCCAAAGTAAACAAACCAACAAACAAACAAATAAAAGTCATCATTTATTGAGCACTGCTGTGTGCCAGGACTGGTACCAGGGCAGTGGCCGGCAAACTCATTAGTTAACAGAGTGGCGAACCATGGCTCTTGAGCCACATGTGGCTCACAAGCTGCAGATTGCTGACCACTGACCAGGGCTTCGGATGTGTCCAACTGAAAATCCACACACTCTGCTGGACTCGGGCTCATGCACAGGAGAGAGGACTGAGCTCAGAGACGCAGTACTTTTCCCAGGAGGCACAGGCCATGGGGGAGAGCCGGCTTGAACCCCTTCTCTGTGAGACCTCGGCCTCTGGGGGCTGGGGGGCCTGAAGGTCAGCATGCACTGAGGTCGCCGGAGGGACCCACTCGCTGCGCGGAGGGGGCCCGGCTCGCAGAGGCGGCTTCGCGGGCCAGGTGGGGTTCCGCTGAGCGGGGCTCACCCCGCACACAGGCGTTGGAAGGGCACACGGGGAGGGATTGTCACGAGCAAACACGCGAGCAGGACTGATGGCTGTCTCTGGGGCGCAAGCAGGTTATGGGGAAGCAGAGGGCAGAGAGGGTGTGGGGATGAGTCTGTTTTGTGTAAGGTCATGGGGAGCCATTGGAGGGGTGAGGCCGAGGGAGCACATGCTGTGCTGACTCTGCATGTGAGGAGTCAGCCCGAGAGGGACGTCCAGAACGGCAGAGGCGAGAGGACAGGGAGAGGGAGGCCGGAACCCCGGAGGGGAAGCCCGTGGAACGCTGGACCTCCCTCCATCCTCAGATTGCATTGCCGACTGTAAAAGATAACAGTCCGCAGCTGAGCAATACGATAAACACACACCTCGGGGCGCTGTAAAGATCTAAGGCCCCGGTTTACTGCTGTCGGGAGCATCTGTTTACGGCTCTGCCGCGCCCTGCGCAGCCTTTGAGGTGCCTGTGAGAGGAGCCGCCGCCGAACAGCGAGCACAGCTCAGGGTAAGAGTCACCGCAGAGGAGCCGGGAACCGCTGCGGGGTGGGCTATGGCAGGGTCAGGGCACCCATTGGTGTGACGGGACACTTCTCACCCCCTCGCTGAGGACCTGCCCGAACCCTGGGCCGCCATCCCTCCTTCTCAGCATCCTTTGGAGCCTGCGCCTCCGGGAGGAGCTGGTGACGTCTGACCTCAGCTCCACTATCAGAGGGAGAGAGAGAAACATCCACGACGAGAGAGAATCACGGATCTGCTGCCTCCTGCACGCCCCCTACTGGGGACGGAGACCACAACCCCGGCCTGTGCCCTGACTGGGAGTCAAGCCCTGACCTCCTGGTTCATAGGTCAATCAATGCTCAGCCGCTGAGCCTCTCTCATGCCGGCTGGAGTGGCGTTAGGTCACTGCCATGCCAGGGCCCCGGGCTGCGTGTCGGGTGCGTCTGTGTCAGGGTTCTGAGCTGTGTCCCGGAGCTGGCATCTCCTCTTCCACTGGCTTTAGAGAACAGCCTACTCCGAGAAGGAAGGAAAGCGAACCGGCAGGACAGGGGTTCCCGAAGCCAGGCTGGGTGCGAGCAGCCTGGGGTCCCCGGGCTCAGATGCTGGCCGGCTCAGCGAGTCCCCTCCCCTCTCTAGCCACGGCTTCCTCCTCCGTCCGGCAGCGGGTGGGCGAAGTGGCCTTCAGGCTGCTGCCAGGACACCATGGGGATCCCTGGCCGAGGGGGAGATTCGTCCTCCTTTTCTCGCCTGGATGGCTAAGCGGCCGCAGCGGAGCGTGTGGGAGCCGCGTGAGGCCATCACCACGCCGCCCGCCCGCGTGCTGGCGTCCCTGGGCTCTTTGCCGGCCGGTGTTTACCGAGAAGGGCGGCCAGGCCGCCGATCTGCACCCACTGGGCTGCCATGTTCGTGGGGCATGTTCACACCAACTTGATCACGGAGTGCGGGGCTGAGCTCAAAGCCAAGGGCAGGGCAGCGTCAATGAAGGCAAGAGCGACTGTGGGCTCAGGAAGGAGTGGCCAGGCTCTGGTTCTTGCTAGGAATTCCTGGGCCTAAACTAAGGCACCGAGAATGGCTCACCCGGCCGGAGCGGCTCATCCGTTGAGCGTTGACCCAGGAACTGGGAGCTCTCGGGTTTGACTCCTGATCAGGGCACATGCCTGTGTCACGGGCTTGATCCTCAGTAGCGGGTATGCGGGAGGCAGCGGATAGATGTTTCTTTCTCATCGATGTTTCCTATCTCTCCCTCTCTCTTCCTCTCTTTCTTAAAAAAAAAAAAAATCAATAAGAAACATTATATAAAACATTATATATATGTATAGAATGGCCTGATTCCCTTTTTAAAGTGTTTTTATTGATTTGCTGTCTCCTGTCTCCTGGGCTTGAGCCTACAACCCAGGCATGTGCCCTGACCAGAAATCAAACCCGAGAGCTCTTGGTTCCTGGATCAATGCTCAACCACTGAGCCACACTGGCCGGCCTCTCGTCCTTTAAACTGGGCCTCGAGTAGGATTCATGTGAGGCACCTGCCTGACTCGAGAGCCGAGGAAAGGTTACCCCCAGGCCCTTAGCCTCCTGCCCTGGGCCCACCACACGGGCGGGGACACGTGGTTTTCTCCGGGGCCTCCCCGGGGAAAGCAGGCGAAGACGCTCCACACCCCGCTGAGGGCTGGTGCTGGGCGCACAGCTCGCCGTCATCAGCGGCCACAGCTGAGGAGGACTGAACAGAGAGGAATCGCATTTGGCGAGAAGCACAGCATGGAAGCCGAGTGCCGTTCCCTGGAGGACGAGCTCAGCGTCCTCACGGCAGGGAGCAGAGGAGCCGCGTGGGCCCGGGGCGTGTCCGTGTGGGGGCGTCGGAGCGGGCTCCTCTGTGGGCATCAGCCTGGCCCACGGCCCGCGCAGGATGGGAAATCCTCAGCTGATGGTGTTGGCTCGAACCCCCGACAGCAGGGGCCTGGGAGAGGGATCAGGGCCTTGAGGCTGCTGATGGGGCCCTGTCTTTTGGGGAGACCCGGTGCTTGCTCGGAACAGCCAGGCTGCAATCTTCTTACCCCCTAGCAGGGCCAGAATGGCCGACAAGCAGCCCGAAGGGGCCTGGCCGGCTCCGCAGGCCCCATGTGCCCTCCTTCCCCCTCTCCCGCCGCCTGTGATGACCGGGCTGTGGCCGCCAGCGTTTCACCTGCAGCCTCCCTCCTCAAACAGGAATCTGCAGAGCCACTGAGAGGAGGGGATGTGCCGCAGAGAGAAGCAGAAACTAGGACAGCCCGAGTGAGTAGAACTTAGAGCTCAGGGGGACGGCTGACCTGGAAATGACTGTCCCTGCGCTTCCCCCACCTGCTCTCCTTTCTCCCTCAGCCCCGAGGCTGAGAGGGGCTGGGAGCTCATGAACTGCGGGCTTCTGCCTCCCTGCCTTCCCCGGATGCTTAAGAAAACCCGGACCGTGAAGCGCTGGTGCTCTGCTGGGATTCTCCCGGGGCTGCGGCCGCTGCGGGGAGAGCACAAGCTGCCAGCGGCGCTTTCACAAAGGACACTGCAGTTTGCATTTCATTTCCCTGCGTGTGCGGTGCCATCTCCGGGACATTCAGCCAAGGTGAAAGCGTTTGTGTGGCTCTCTCCACGGAGGTCGCTCCTGGTTCCTTTCCCTCTGGCCTGTGCCATCGCCTCCTGCAGGCCTCCTCCCAGCCCAGATCTCTGGTGAGGGAGCCAACGGGCACGGGGCACGGCGAGGAAGACGGGAGAGGCCAGCCGGCCTGGCAGCCAGAGGGCCTCTCCCGGGCATGGCTGCGCGCCTGCTCTTTGCCCTGGACCCCTGCTGAGCTCTCTCTCCCCAGACTGCAACCCTGCGAGTCTACAGCGCAGGAAGTGGGGCTCCAACTCGATTAGTTCACAGGAAGCCTCTGTGATCTAGAACTTTCTCTGCGCTTTCCCTGGTGCCTTTTTCTTCTGCCTCATGACCCCAGGCAGCTGGCTATGGCTGCTGCTGCTGCTTCTTCTTCTTTTAAAATGTATTTTTATTGATTTCAGAGAGGAAAGGAGAGGAAGAGAGAGAGAAACATCCATGATGAGAATCTTTGTTTTATGGTTTTTTTTTTAAATATGTTTTTATTAATTTTTTTTTTTTTTTAGAAAGAGGGAGAGAGAGAGAGAAACATTGATGAGAGAGAAACGTCCATACCTCCTGCATGTCCCCAACTGGGAATCGAATCTGAAACCTGGGCATGTGTCCTGACCAGAAATTGAATGGGTGACCACATGGGAAGACATTCAACTACATGATGAGAATCTTTGATTGGCTCCCTCCTGCACACCCCACACGGGGGATTGAGTTTGCAACCGGACATGTGCCCCGACTGGGAATCCAACCGAGACCTCCTGGTTCATAGCTTGACGCTCAGCCCCTGAGCCACGCTGGCTGGGCTCTGGCTCCTTTTTGAACCGAGCCCTGGCTCCGTCACTGCCTGGCCATCCTGCAGACCGACGCTTGATGCTCAGACCGGGGTCTGAAGGTACACAGGGTGAGGGTGCTGATTTGTCGAACTCAGAACCCAGTGCCTTTTCTCTGCCTCCGTTTTTCCCACTATAAATGGGTGTTAGAGCAGGTGTGTCACGGGGCTGCGGCGAGGGGTGCTTCCGTGTGTGAGAGCGTGAACACGAGGGCCTGGCACCCAGGGGGTGCTTGGTGAATGCCCCGTGTCACTCTGTGGGGCCTTGCTTTTCTCTACTGCCCCAGGCATGGGCTCAGGACGCATTCATGGGAAGAGAACCCTGGTTATAGGCGTGGGGAGCTACTCTGTTCGCTGAGATGGGAAGGAACCAGTTTCCCGGGCTCAGTGCAGGCTGAGGTGGGGCCAGAGCAGATCCTTGGGAGCCACACAAGTGAGCTGCCGGGTAGCTCAGGTGGTGAGAGCATCATCCTGACACCCCAAGAGGTGTTGGGTTCGATCCCCAGTCAGGGCCCATAGGAGAGTCGACCAGTGAATGCATAAATCAGTAGAATAATAAATTGTCCTTTCTCTCTCTCCCGCCCCCTTTCCCTCTCTCTCTCTCTCTCTCTCTGAAAACCAATCAATAAAAAGAAAAAGGCTGAGCTGCCTGGTTGAGCCACACCCCGGCCTGGCTCTGCCTGGGACTAAGAGACCCTCAGACACTGCTAACCCCCCACAGGCCCGCGTTACCACACGCGAGAGCAGGAAGGACAGAGGCGTCCGGGCAGAGCCCAGGGTGCGAGGCGGCAGTGCACCCGGCATGCACTGGAGGCCTTAGGTGAAGCTGTTCTAGACGCTTCGCGACTTGCGGTTCACCTTGACCCGGTAATGACAGGTGGGGCCTGTGTGTGGTGAAAGGGTGTGGAGGAGGATACCAGCTCCCACCCAAGGTGTGTCTGAAAGCCTCGGCGGTTAGGCCGGGCAGGGGGAGGGCTCTGTGCTGCAGGCTGTGCTGCTGTGGGTCTGAGCCAGGGACCTCCCGTTGGTGTCAGTCCGCACAAATGACCCCAGACACATGCCTCCATCCCAGGACCTTGGAGAAAGCCAATCACCTGGGCTAGGTGCCCTTAGTTCCGGAGGTGCTGGCTGCTGCTGGAAAGAAGGTGATGGGAATGTGAACTGTCCTCAGGAAAAAGGGAGAGTCCAGAAAATGGCATTCCAGACCCAGTCAAGGGGCCAGAACCCCAAACCTTGCTGAAGAACTGGGAACTTGTGTTCTAGCCGCTGAGGTTTTTGCTGATCAGTCCACCCTCTCAGACACATGCACACACGCACCAGGCCCACAGGTAAAATACAAGGTCTGCCACACAGGCTGGGTCTGTAATTACGCTTCGGGGTGACGTCTTCTGTCTGTCCGAGCTCTCCACCAGCGTGGGGTTTTGGAACCAAGCCTTCCCCAAGTTTCCAAAAGAGACAGCCAGGGCGTGGTGTCTTTTTTAAAATATATTTTTATTGATTGCAGAGAGGAAGGGAGAGGGAGAGGGAGAGAGAGAGAGAGAGAGACAGACAGACAGGAAATCAATGATGAGAGAGAATCATTGTTTGGCCGCCTCCTGTACGGCTAACACACCGGGTATGCCCTGACCACGAGGAATTGAACGTTGACCTCTTGGTTCCCAGGTGGACGCAAACCACTGAGCCACGCGGTCCGGGCCTGGCTGTCCTGGTATCTGGGGCTGACACCCCTGAGCTCGGGGCTGCCCAGGCTGGCCCAGGGGCTGGACACAGCATTGCAGAGGCAGAGGCAGCCCTTGGAACGATGCTGCCCTAGAGAGATGGCGACCGTCCCAGGGGGTCACCCGCAGTGATCACCCGGACCTCCACGCGGGGAGATGGGGCTGGCAGAGCACTTCGGAATGGCGGCGCCCACTGGGGGGTGAAGTGGTCCCCGGGACCCCTCTGCGGGGTCCTGACCTCCACCCCCGGCTTCGCAGATGCCGCGCTGGGTGGCCTCGCGTTTGGGGGACAAAGTGGGGCGAACGGGGCCGGCCCCGCGCCCCGCGGTCACCGGAGCCGGACCCCCGCGACCCCCGCCCTGCCCCGCCCCGCCCCGCGGCCGCACCGCCGCATCCCGCCGCCCATTGGCTGGCGCCGCGCGGCCGCGCCCGCCCCGCCACGCCATTGGCCGAGGCCGCGGTCCCGGCGGAGCCGCCGCTGACATCACGCGGCCGAGGCGGCGGCGCCCCCGGCCCCCGAGCCCCCTCCGGCGGCGCCGGCTGCGGCGGAGGATGGTGCGCGGCGCGGCCCGGGCTCCCCGCCGCCAGCGCCGCAGGCCCAGGCCGGCCGCCCCGGGCAGGCGCCCCCCGCTGCGGGCGCGGGGCGAGCGGCCGCGCTGAGGCGCCGCGGCCATGGGCGCCCTGACCAGCCGGCAGCACGCGGGCGTGGAGGAGGTGGACGTGCCGGCCCAGTCCGTGTACCGCTACCCGCCCAAGTCCGGTGAGCGCGGGCCCCGGGGAGGGCGGGCGGCCGGCGCCGCAGAGGGTCCGGCGGGCGGGGGCGGCGGGGCGCTGAGGGGGGCGCGGGGCGCTGAGGGGGCGGCGGGGCGCTGAGGGGGCGGCGGGGCGCTGAGGGGGCCGCGGGGCGCTGAGGGGGCGGCGGGGCGCTGAGGGGGCCGCGGGGCGCTGAGGGGGCGGCGGGGCGCTGAGGGTGCGGCGGGGCGCTGAGGGGGCGGCGGGGCGCTGAGGGGGCGGCGGGGCGCTGAGGGGGGCGGCGGCGCGCTGAGGGGGCGGCGGCGCGCTGAGGGGGCGGCGGGGCGCTGAGGGGGCGGCGGGGCGCTGAGGGGGGCGGCGGGGCGCTGAGGGGGGCGGCGGGGCGCTGAGGGGGCGGCGGGGCGCTGAGGGGGCCGCGAGGCGCTGAGGGGGGCGGCGGGGGGCGGCCCGCGCCCGGTGCTCCCGTGATGGCGCCGTGTGCCGGGGCCTGCGGCTCCGGGGGGCGGGTGCCCGGGCGCAGGCGGCCCCTCCTCCCCGCCCGGACCCGTGTTCCCGGGCTGAGGGGGGCGGGGCGCGGGGCACGGACACGGCACCTGTGCGCGGCGCGGCCCTGGCCGGGCATCCGGGCCCCGGAGGGAGGGGGACAGGCACGGGTTCGAATCGGCTTTCTCGGGGGACAGCAGGGCTCAGGGCTGCTGGCGGCTGCAGGGGGCCGGCCATGCCTTCCCAGAGGCCGTCAGCGGGGAGGGGCCTCGCAGACACGCGTGGGGGTGCGAGGACCACGGTGACCCGGGCTGTGCCTTCGCCGGAGCCGCGGGGAGCCGCTGTGGCCTGGGGGCGTTTGGAATGGGGTCGGCCCGGGACCGGGCGCGGGCATATAGGATGGATGGAGGGACCTGGCACCCAGAAGGCCGGGTGGCGTGGGCATCCGTGGGCATCGAGTTGGAGGCGGCTTTGACAGCAAAGGGGAGAGGCTCGCCAGCAGCGGGAGCGCCCGCCAGTCCCGAGCTGCTGGTGCATGTCCAACTCTGCCCTGTTCCTTGCTTTCCTTCCTCCAGGATTTTCGGGGACCCCTGGCCCCCATCCCTCGGCGGCCCAGGCCCTGGCGAGGCCGCGGTGACTGGCGAGGTGTCGGCGCCGGGCAGCGGGATAAAGGCTGCTAATGAGAGGCGCCGGCTCCCGCAGTGCGGCCGCCGGGTCGTGCCAGGTGAACCGCGGGCACCAGACAGTGAACCTGCCCCTGCAGAGCGGCTGCCGGAGCGGCTTCTCTTCTCGCAGCTTCTGTGCCAGGGGATGCGCCTTGCAGGGATGCACGGGTTAGCACGGGCCTGGGCCCAGCTGTGGCTCACCCGGGTTTAATCCCATTCCCGCTAATCACGGCTATGAACCGGGGGCTAACGGTTTTGCTTGCTAACAGATGGAAATAAGCACATGTGCTTGTGAAAAGAAAATTTTTTAAAAATCACTTAGCTATTATCGATCAGGAAATGGAGCGTGCTCTGCTGAGCTTGGAGTTTCGGTGGTTGGCTGCCGCCTCCGTCACCCGTGGGAATTAGGGGGGGCAGTTCATGGACCGCTCTCCCCCCTCCCCCCGAGGATATTGATAAACGTATGAATCTTGGATGATGATAATGAGAGGTAATGGATCAAACTAAAACTGTTCTGCCCAGCCTGGGCGGGGCTCAGGGGTTGAACGTTGACCTATGAACCAGGAGGTCATGGTTTGATTCCCGGTCAGGGCACAGGCCCTGGTTGTGGGTTCAATCCCCAGTGGGGGGCATGCAGGAGGCAGCTGATCAGTGATTCTCTCTCATCGTGGATGTTTCTCTCTCTCTCTACCCCCTTCCTCTCTGAAATGAATAACTATATTTAAAGAAAAAAACACCGAAAACTTTTCTTAGCCAACACACTCAATATCTGTAGTCTTAATCCTCTCCATGCTACCAACTTTTTAAAGTTTTACCTAATTGTTACTCATTTTAATTTATTTTTTAAATATTTTTATTGATTTCAGAGCAAGGGAGAGGGAAAGAGAGAGAAACATCAATGATGAAAGAGAATCACGGATCGACTGCCTCCTGCACGCCCCCTACTGGGGGATCAAGCCCACAACCCAGGACCCTTCAGTCTGCAGGCCGCTGAGCCAAACTGGCTAGGGCTTGTTACTCGTTTTTAGTTGGAAATACTGTGTGTGAGAAATCTGTGCTTCAAGTGGACCAATTATTTATGTTGAAGGCGAAACATGGAAACGGGAGTGGGAAGCTTGGTGTACTTGGGGATTCGTGTCCACTGGCACCTCCCCCGCTTCACCTGACCATCACATGGACGTGGCTCTTCATGGGAGGAGAGTGCTCAGAGCTGAAAGGGACCTTTGAGAATGTGGCTAAGACCCACACATTTCACCGGCAAGAAAATGGAGGCCCAGGGAAATGAGTTGGTTTGGCCAGGATGGCCCTAGAGGTAGGGCTCTTTTTAAAAAATAAATATTTTTATTGACTTTAGAGAGAAAGAGAGGATAGAGACATAAGGACACCAATGATGAGAGAGAATTATCCATCAGCTGCTTCCTGCATGCCTCCCACTGGGGATGCCAACCAAGGTATTGATACATGCCCTTGATCAAAATCGGGGACCCTTCAGTCCGCAGACCAACGCTCTATCCACTGAGCCACACAGGTTAGGGCTATTTTCTTTTTAATTTTATTGATTTTAGTGAGAGATAAACACTGATTTCTTGTCCCACCTGTGCGTGCGTTGGTTGATTCTCATTTGTGCCTGGGAGGGGTTGAACCTGCAACTGCGGCATATGAGGACCCAGACCAGCTGAGCTACCTGGCCAGGGCCCGGCCGGGTCTTTGTCTCTTTATTTTTAATCCCTCCTCGGGGATCTGTTTTATTGGAGCGAGGAAGGGAGAGGCAGAGAGAAGAAAACATCGATGTGACTTGGTTGCCTCCCCTCTACACTCCAGGCAGAGATGGGACCCACAGGCCAGGCTCGTGCCCTGGCCGGGAATTGAACCTGACCTTTCCGTGTACAGGATGATGCTCCAACCAGCTGAGCCACTCCGGCCAGGGCAGGTCTTTTCTTTCTTTCTTTCTTTTATTTTTTTTAAAAAATATTTCATTGATTTTTTACCGAGAGGAAGGGAGAGGGATAGAAAGTTAGAAACATCGATGAGAGAAAAACATCGATCAGCTGCCTCCTGCACAACCCCCACTGGGTACATGCCCTTGACTGGAATCAAACCTGGGATTCTTTAGTTCGCAGGCCAACGCTCTATCCACTGAGCCAAGCCAGTTAGGGTGAGGGTAGATCTTTGTCATTTTTTTAGTTAGAAGCTAGACACGCTATGGAATCCTTCTCTCCCAACTTTGCTTCTTTAAGAGCCCACAATCATTTGCGTAGCAAAGGCGTGACTGTGCCGCGGTGGTGGCTTTCATGCACGCATGCCTGTCTTTCGAAAGGGCTGCCCACGTTTATAGGAGTCCTTAGGCTCGTGTCCTCTCTCCAGGAAGAAATGGACACGCTACACAGACCACTTCATTCATTAAACTTCGTACCCGACTCATCCAGGTCATTTCCTGCTACATATTGGAGCAAATGGAAAAACAGGAGTAATTCATTTTGCTCAGATGTTAAGACGTAAACCCGTTATAAAAATTCCCAATGGCCCGGTTGGCATGCCTTGGTGGTTGAGCATCGACCTATGAACAAGGTTATGTCTCCCTCTCCCTCTCCCTTCCTCTCTCTAAAGACCAATAAAAATATTTTAAAAAACAATGTGGCTCTGCCACAGTTTGATTGGTACTTTAGCTAAAAATAAGTAGGTTCCTGAAAGTTGTAGTAAATACATTTAGTCCCAGGGGAAAAAGCACACCCAAATATTGCTCTGTTTAATGATGATGTCATCGAGACCGAGACCTCAAATGCTACTAGTACTTTCCTACACACTTACAGGTGGTAATGCTGGTACTTGGGAAAATTCCCGTGTATTTTTTTTTCTTCTTTTTTCTACCTCATTGAGAGCAGACCAATTGTTTTCACTTCTTGATTTTGTCTTAAGGTTTGATTTCCTTGTGTGATGTGGATGTGTCTTCTTTATTTTTAAATATATATATATATATATATATATATATATATGTATTTTTTAATATATATTTTATTGATTTTTTTTTACAGAGAGGAAGGGAGAGGGGTAGAGATCTAGAAACATCGATGAGAGAGAAACATCGATCAGCTGCCTCCTGCATACCACCCACTGGGGTTGTGCCCACAACCAATGTACATGCCCTTGACCGGAATTGAACCTGAGACCAATTATGCTCCTGCCATGGCTGGTTGCTCAGTGGTTAGAGTATTAGCCTGCAGACCGAAGGGTTGCAGGTTCTATTCTCAGAAAAGGGCATGTGCCTCAGTTGCAGGCTCAATCCCTGGCTCAGGTCAGGGCATATTAAGGAGGCAGCCAATTGCTGTATCTCTCTCACTCCCCCTCCTCCCTCTTTAAAAAAAAAAAAATCATTGGAAAAAAATATCCTCAAGTGAGGATTAGAAAATGAAAATTATGCTCCTTCCAAAATTTCAGAGCTTATCATCTAGTGTCAGATGCAGAACGCCTGCCTACAGAGGTGAACAAGAATGCAGAAGGTGCCATGAAGAAAAGGGACTATCTCAGGAATGCAAGGTCGGTTTAATAGCTGAAGAGTCAGTCCATGTTAATATACTATGTTAGTGGAATAAAGAAAAAAACAAACAAACACCATATGGTCATCTTAATAGATGCAGACAAGACATTTGATAAAATCCAACACCCGTCAGTGATAAAAATGAAAAAATATCCACACCCAAAGGGTTAAGAATAGTCATTCATAGCAACAGGCATTCACAGTAGCTAAAAGGTGGAAATAACCCAACAGTCCATCAACTGATGAATGAAACAACTGATACATACAATGTAGTAAGTCCACACAATGGGATGTTACTTGCTAATAAAAAGGAATGAAGTGTTGATATTTGCTACAACATGGAGGAAACTTGGAAGCACGAATGCTAAGTCAGAGAAGCCAGATGTGTATATTGTATAATCCCTCTTATAGGAAATCCCAGGAGAGGCAGATCCAGAGAAACAGAAAGTAGATTACTGCCCGCCAGTGGCTCGGGGAGGGGAAATTAGGAGGGACTGCTCGTGGGATCTTTTTAGGGTAATGAAAATGTTCCAAAATTAGATCATGGTGAATGGTTACATAACTGAATATTCTAAAAAACCCTGGGATTGTACCCTTTCCATACCTGATTACATAATATGTGAATTATATCACAATAACTTTTTTTTAAATGGATGATAGACCTAAATACAAGAGCTAAAAACTATAAAACATTATAAGAAGATATGAAAGAAAATATTTATTATTATTTTTAATCCTTGCCCAAGGATATTTTTTCTTTTCTTTTTTAAAAGATATATTTTATTGATTTTTTTACAGGGAGGAAGGGAGAGGGATAGAGAGCTAGAAACATCGACCAGCTGCCTCCTGTACATCCCCCACTGGGGATATGCCCGCAAACAATGTACATGCCCTTGACCGGAATCAAACCTGGGACCCTTCAGTCCACAGGCCGACGCACTGTCCACTGAGCCACACTGGTTTTGGCACCCGAGGATATTTTCCATTGATTTTTAAAAGATATATTTTCATTGATTTCAAAGAGGAAAGGAGAGGGAGAAAGAGATGGAAAATCAATGATGAGAGAGAATCATTGATTGGTTGCCTCCTGCACGCTGCCCACTGGGCATGGAGCCTGCATATGCCCCGACTGGGAATCGAACTGTGACCTCCTGGTTCACAGACCGATGCTCAGCCACTGAGCCCTGCTGGCCGGCTCCATTGGTTTTTAGAGAGAATGGAAGAGAGAGGGAAAGACAGAGAGAAATATGGATGTGAGAGATAAAAAGTATAACCCATAAAAGAAAAAAAACGGATAATTTGGATTTCTTCAAAATTGAAAATGTTTCTGCTTCAAGAGATGTTAGGAAGATGAAAGATAAGCCGGCCTCTTAAAGAAAATATTTACCAATCACTTGGACTTTTTTATCCAGAATATCAAGAACGTTTACAACTCAATATTAAGACAACACGCCCTAACCAGTGTGGTTCAGTGGATAGAGCGTCGGCCTGCGGACTGAAAGGTTCCAGGTTAGATTCTAGTTGTGGGCAGAGAGGAAGGGAGAGGGATAGAGAGTTAGAAACATCAATGAGAGAGAAACATTGATCAGTTGCCTCGTGCACACCCCCTACTGGGGATGTGCCCACAACCAAGGTACATGCCCCTGACCAGAATCGAACCTGGGAACCTGCAGTCTGCAGGCCGATGCTCTATCCACTGAGCGACACCAGTTTCGGCAGTAAAGCTGTTTAAGGAAACAGTGCAGAGGGCACTGGCCAGGGCGCGCCATTGGCTGGGCGTCATCCCTGCACCACAAGGTTGCTGGTTGATACCCGCTCTCACATCGATGTCTCCCTTCCTCTCCCTCTGTAATAGCTTCATAAGGTCCATTGCAAAACAGAGCCTGCTTTCTGAGAGGAGTCCTGGTGCCAGCTCTTAAGATAAAATGTCTTTAATTCCATCTTCTTCCAGAAGAAGAGGGTATTCATTGAGTTTCAGGTGAAGATGGGATGGCCAGATGAAAAGGTATGGCAGCTGGTTAAAGTGCAGGACTGATACCGCAGCCGGTGTGGCTCATTGGATAGAGCGTCGGCCTGTGGACTGAAGGGTCCCAGGTTCAGTTCTAGCCAAGGGCATATGCCTAGGTTGTGGGCTCGATCTCCAGTAAGGGACATGCAGGAGGCAGCCAATCAGTGATTCTCATCATTGATGTTTCTCTCTCCCTCTCCCTTCCTCTCTAAAATCAATAAAATATAGTAAAAAGAAAAGATCTGGACTGAAACGCTAAAGAAAGGTAAAAGACACAGGCTGGCTTGGAAGTCCAGTGGGAGGAAGGAGAAGGCGCAGGTGTGAACCGCCCACAGGGCCTGGCCAGCTGCGTAGGCGGCCATCCCCACGGCGATCCTTTTCGGAAAGCGGTTTTATCATCTCTGCTTCCCAAATGAAAACATCAAGGCTCAACAGTGTTAAATTCTTTGTTCAGGGTCATCAGCATCAGACCCAGCCCTGGCCTAAGCCAAGGCCTTAGATTCTATGAGGGAAGGACTGGAGCTGAGAGAGAGAGGGAGAAGGGAGGGTGGAGGAGGAGTGAGCTGTGGAGCCGGGAGGTGCGCATGGCCTGGGCCAGGAGTGGCGCCAGCGAGAGGCAGGGAGAGGCGGAAGCCCCGGAGCAGAGCCTGGGCAGTGAGACGGCGTCTTCGGAGAGTCCTGGGGCGGATGGAGCTGGGAAAGGCTGTCGGCCTGGGGACAGTCTCGGCTCTTGACCTGAGCTGCCGAGCAAAACTGCAGTTAGCTGCACGCTATGCTCGTGAGCGCTTTCTCATGTCATACCGAGAGGGGGGCATTTCCCATGGAGCCCGGCGCCTTCTCGGAGCCCTCGCTCTGCCCCCAGGCCACCGGGCTCTCTCTGGCCGGATCCCGTAAGCTGATTACCGGCGCCTGTCCCTGTGCCCATCCCTCACCGGACCGCGCACAGGCTGGCAGCTCGGCATGTCCCACGCTGAACGCGAGCCGCTCCGCGCCGGGCACCCAGCCTGCGTCTCCCCGTTCCTCACCCGTCCTTGTGGGCTCCTCCCTTCCCTAAGTCACCTAACATGTAATAAATATATAATTTCTCCACAAATACATAATGCAGAGAGAAGGCGTCTTACGAAGGGCCAGCTTCACGGGGCCTGAGGGTTCGAGAGGGCCCCTCCCCCTCTATAAATTATGCACCTGGAAAACAGGGCGGTAAGTGCCGGCATCAATAATGAATAACCAAGCTCTCCTCAGCGATGGCTTGCCCGGTGGCATCCTGGCGGACGGCGGCTCTCGGTGGCTTTCCGTTTGGGTGGGGAACTCATAAGAGTTTGCTCTGATTCGGGTGCGACGGCTCTCGAAGAATCTTCCCGTGCTTGCTGGCTGTTTAAAGAATCGCCTGGCCCGGCCGGCATGGCTCAGGGGGAGAGCGTCGGCCTATCCTCCCATCCCCCGCCAGAGCACAGGCCTGGGTTGCTGGCTCAGTCCCCAGTGAGGGGTGTGCAGGAGGCAGGTGATCGATGATTCTCTCTTATCATGGATATTTCTCCCACTCTCTCCCTTTTCCTTCTTCTTTGACATCAGTAAAAACATCTACAATTTTTTAAAGATTCCCAAATGACCCTGGCTGGTTTGGCTCAGTGGATAGATCGTCGGCCTGTGGACTAAAGGGTCCTGGGTTCGATTCCAGTCAAGGGCGCATGCCCAGGTTGTGGGCTCGATCCCTAGTACAGAGCATGCAGGAGGCAGCCGATCAGTGATTTCGTCTCATCGTTGATGTTTCTGTCTCTCTCTCCCTGTCTCTTTCTCTCTGAAATCAATAAAAATATATTTTTAAAAAGATTCCTAAGTGCATGGAGGACATAGAAAAATCTCCTTGAGTTTAAGGGGGGAAATCAGGAACAAAATGCACATACGTACGTGTTCACGGGTGTGCGTGGCGGGGCCTTCCGGTCTTGGGCTGAGGGCGGACAGGGATCGCGGGAGGACCCGGTGAAGGCTGCTGGGAGGAAAGCAGTGGTCGATGCTGTCTGGTGGCGCGGCTCCTCCCTGCCACGGGTTTGCTTCTCCACTGGGTGCCGTTGTCCCGGGCATGGCACCGGCTTGGGTGAGGGGTTGGGAGCCCGCGTCTCCCCAAATCGGCACTTTCCCTGGCCCCGTCTGCCGGTGTCATTGAGCTCGTGTCTCCCTCTGCAGGAAGCTACTTCGCCAGCCACTTCATCATGGGAGGAGAGAAGTTCGACTCGGCCCACCCCGAAGGCTACCTGTTTGGAGAGAACAGCGACCTGAACTTCCTGGGGAACCGGCCCGTGGCGGTACGGCTTCCCGGGGTGCTGGCGTGGGGGGGCCCGTGTCTGTGGCTGGGTCTGAGTTGAGGGGTTCCAGGGAGACAGGTGGGGTCCTGGGGGGCAG
The DNA here is from genome assembly GCF_014108245.1 of Pipistrellus kuhlii. NCBI lineage: Eukaryota > Metazoa > Chordata > Mammalia > Chiroptera > Vespertilionidae > Pipistrellus > Pipistrellus kuhlii. The sequence continues at coordinate 996,603 of NW_023425545.1, read as the reverse complement.
AGGGCGCCTCCTGTGGCGGAACTGGGTTGCTGGCACTAGGAGCCGTGCCAAGGCCACTAGCTTCTGCCGGGGGTGAGGCCGGCTCCAGCTATCGGTGGGTTCAGACTCTCTTTCCCTTCCTCTCTCTAAAAAATCAATAAAAACATAAAAATTAAAACACACACACACACACACACACACACACACACACGTGCTTCCGGCTTCAGTTGAGCTCTGTCGGTTTTGCAGCTGCTCAGCAGGCGGAGGAGCGATGCCGTCTGTCCTGGCCGCGCCAGACGAGGTGGCCGGGGACAAGATGTCTGGAGTCGCCTTGCGCACCCGTCTCCCTCTCTGCGTCTCTCCAGGGTGTTTGCTGGGTGGCTGGTTTTCTGCGTGTGTGGCCTCTTAGAGCATCCAGACGGCTTTAGAGCCGGTCGGTGCTCGGTGGGGTTTGGGGTGAGGCTTGCGCTGGCTGACAAACTTCCTAGAATTCCCCGCTGTGCGTCCGCCTTCGTGGGCCTGTGGGTGCCTGGCCGGGGCCTTGACCTTCAGTGTGAGTCTTCCCCCCGGAGCCTCTGCATGGCCTCTCCGCGGCCGTGTTCCCAGGGTGATCACTGCAGGTGCTCCCCGGGTGCGAGCAAACATGTTTCTCAAAAGACATCCACGTTTCACGTGAAGAAAGCAAGTAGAAACGGGCTGCCAGGCGTTCTCTGGGTGTGTCATCCGTCCGCACCCTGAGCCCTGGTGCTGGCCCTGCATCCCTGCTGGTTTGGGGGAGGGTGGGCGGCCCAGTGATGGAAGGGCTGGCAGCTGAGTCCCCAGGCATGACTTCCACTCCAGTGACATCTCTCCGTGTTGCTGGGGCGCCGGGGGGTGTCGGGGGGCGTGGGGTTGCAGAGGAAGGGGCACAGCCTTTTAAAGCCGCCCGCCAGCTCGGGCGAGGACAGCCCCCTCTCCGGAGGGCATGCAGACGGCTGCGATGAATCGTTAGGTCCACTGAGAAGCCGTAGGCTTCTGGCTCTGGGACTGTGGTCTTCCCGCCTTTCTGGACGGTCGCGCTGAGAGCAGTATCATTCGCCTCGCTGATCTGGCTCAGTGGATAGAGTGTTGGCCCCTGGACTAAAGGGTCCCGGGTTTGATTCTGGTCCAGGGCCTGTGCCTCGGCTGCAGGCTCCATCCTGTGTGGGAGGCAACCCATCCATGTGTCTTTCTCACATTGATGTTTCTCTGTGTGTGTGTCTCTGGCTCTTCTCTCTTTCTAAAACATAAAAATGTGATTATTAGAAAGATTAGAGAAGAAGCACTGGATGGACCATCACTCCACCTTCGTGTGCACTGTGGGGCGGTACTGAGCTGAGCGGCCTCTCAGGAGACTCCCTGAAAGTCTCAGGGGCGGGTGTACAGCACTAGCGTGTCCGTGTCCATGCCTGCGTGCTCAGCAAGACGGCGGGAGGGAGGGAGGTGGAATCGAGATTTCAGCAGGGTTTGCATCCGCCGCTCCGCTCCCTGCAGCCCTGGCACGGCTGCGCTGGCTCTCAGGTTACCCAGCTGTGAAGTGCGGGCGGTTCTGACCTTGGAGGCCTGTCCCGCTGGGGAAATGCCTGGACGGCGCCAGGCGGGAGGACCCTAGAGGGCTGGTGCTTTCTGCGGCACCTGCAGGTTCTGGGGGTGGGGGCACTTGCTGGGCTTGAGCTGGCTCTGTGCTCTGTGGGGGGCAGAGGTCACTGCTCCTCCATCCCGGCCATGAGAATTAAATAGGTTTCTAGCCACCTGTACGGAGTGCTTGGGTTTGTTTCTTTCTTGTAAATTTTTCAATCACAGTATCCCTGCCCTGCCCGGCTGGTGGGAGAGCGGGGCTGGTGTTTGCTGCGTGAGGGTGTGTTCTGTGGGCATTTGGCTGCTAGGGTCTGAGTTACCCAGAGGCTGGTGAGCGTAGGCTGCTGGGGCGGTCCGCACCTCGGGGGAGGGTTACCTGCAGCAGCCGGAGAGCAGCCAGCTCTGTCTCCCCCGAGGTGCAGCTGTGCCCCCGCCCCCCTGATACTGAAGAGAGCCAGCTGCCAAGAACGTGGAGGCTGACCTCAGGTCAGGTAGAGGCAGGTGTGCCAGCCGGTCTGGGGAAGCATTTGTGCTTATAGGTGCATCTGCGTTCGCAAGAGGACCATGCCCGTGACCCTGGCACAGTGGTCGCTCTTGGGGTGCATCATCGTATTCTCCTCTATGTTGTTTCAATGTTCCCGGTTGAGCATGTATTTATTTATTTATTTGTTTTTAAATATATTTTTATTGATTTCAGAGAGGAAGGAAGAGGGGGAGAGAGAGAGAGAAACATCAATGATGAGAGAGAATCATCGATGGGTTGTCTCCTGCATGCCCCCCAATGGAGATCAAACCTGCAACCCAGGCATATGCCCCTGACTGGAATTGAACCTGGGACCCTTCAGTCCACAGGCCAATACTCTGTCCACTGAGCCAAACCGGTAAAGGTGTGTTTTTACTTATTTTTTTATTAAGTTAAAGCATTTTAAATTTCTTACCACACAGAGAAGGAACTGCTGGATGGGATTCTGTTGTGTGCATGTAACACATCCTGCAGACCCATTCGTCCCTGACACATACGTGGGTGCCGTCCCCCTCCTGTTGTGACTAACGCTGCTGAGAGCATGGGCGTTTGTTCAGTTTTGTAAGGCGTATATGCACACAGCATTGGGCTGAGGGAGTATGATTATTTGGCTTTAGGAAATTATGTAAATGCAATTATTTTATTTTCAATGTTGAAACTTGTCCTCCTATCTAATAAAAGAGTAAGATGCAAATTGACCATCACTCCAACATACAAGATGGTTGCCCCCATGTGGTCACAAGATGGCTGCTACAAGATGGCCAGCAGGGGAGGGCAATTTGGAGGAACCAGGCCTGCAAGGGAGGGCAGTTGGAGGCAATCAGGCCAGGAGGGGAGGGCAGTTGGGGGCAATCAGGCCAGGAGGGGAGAGCAGTTGGGGGGGACCAGGCCTGCAGGGAAGGGCAGTTCAGGGGGACCAGGCCTACAGGGGAGGGCAGTTAGGGGTAACCAGGCCTGCAGGGGAGGGCAGTTAGGGGCAGTCAGGCTGGTAGGGGAGCAGTTAGGCATCAATCAGGCTGGCAGCCAGAAGCAGTTAGGGGCAATCAGGAAAGCAGGCAGGCGAGCAGTTGGGAGCCAGCAGTCCTGGATTGTAAGAGGGATATGCGACTGCCCATTTAGGATTGGACCTAAACAGGCAGTCGGACATCCCTCGAGGGGTCCCAGATTGGAGAGGGTGCAGGCTGGGCTGAGGGACACCCCCCCCCCCCCCCGCACGAATTTCGTGCACTGGGCCTCCAGTTATTAATAAAGACGAAGAAATTATTTCAGAGGCCTTCTTGTAGAGAAAGCTGCCTTGGGCCACTCGGTGAGTGAATACTGAATATGTAAACAGACTGCTTTGTGGTGTAGCGATAGCATCAGTCACATTTCCGAACCACTGTGCTGTAGATTTTACTCAAGAGTTCCTTTCAACTGCTTCTTGGTTCCTGAGATAACGGGGACCAGCTGGCCACTTGCATGTGGAGAGGAGGATAGTTTTTTTGTTTGTTCAGTGGATAAGAGCATAAAACACGAGACCGCACAGTAATTGTAAAGTTAGCTACACGTTATAGGATT